>NC_041215.1:57741775-57767637 GCF_002837175.3 Physeter macrocephalus
GACAGCCTCTTCAATAAGTGGTGCTGGGAAAACTGGACAGCTACATGTAAAAGAATGAAATTAGAACACTCCATAACACCATACACAAAAATAAACTCAAAATGGATTAAAGACCTAAATGTAAGGCCAGACACTATAAAACTCTTAGAGGAAAACATAGGCAGAACACCCTATGACATAAATAACAGCAAGACCCACCTCCTAGAGAAATGAAAATAAAAACAAAAATAAACAAATGGGACCTAATGAAACTTAAAAGCTTTTGTACAGCAAAGGAAACCATTTACAAGATGAAAAGACAACACTCAAATGGGAGAAAATATATGCAAACGAAGCAACTGACAAAGAATTAATCTCCAAAATACACAAGCAGCTCATGCAGCTCAATATCAAAAAAACAAACAACCCAATCCAAAAATGGGCAGAAGACCTAAATAGACATTTCTCCAAAGAAGATATACAGACAGCCAACAAACACATGAAAGAATGCTCAACATCACCAATCATTAGAGAAATGCATATCAAAACTACAATGGGGTATCACCTCACACCAGTCAGAATGGCCATCATCAAAACATCTACAAACAATATATGCTAGAGAGGGTGTGGAGAAAGGGAATCCTCTTGTACTGTTGGTGGGAATGAAAATTGATACAGCCACTGTGGAAACAGTACTGAGGTTCCTTAAAAAATGAAAAATAGAACTATCATATGACCCAGCAATCCCACTACTGGGCATATACCCTGAGAAGACCATAGTTCAAAAAGAGTCATGTACCAAAATGTTCATTGCAGCTGTATTTACAATAGCCAGGACATGGAAGCAACCTAAGTGTCCATCGACGGATGAATGGATAAAGAAGATGTGGCACGTATATACAGTGGAATATTACTCAGCCATAAAAAGAAACGAAATTGAGTTGTTTGCAGTGAGGTGGATGGACCTAGAGTCTGTCGTAAAGAGTGAAGTAAGTCAGAAAGAGAAGAACAAATCCCATATGCTAACACATATATATGGAATCTAAAAAAAAAAGTGTTCTGAAGAACCTAGGGACAGGACAGGAATAATGACGCAGACCTACTAGAGAATGGACTTGAGGACACAGGGAGGGGGAAGGGTAAGCTGGGATGAAGTGAGAGAGCGGCATGGACTAATATACACTACCAAATAAAAATAGCTAGTTGGAAGCAGCCGCATAGCACAGGGAGATCAGCTCGGTGCTCTGTGACCACCTAGAGGGGTGGGATAGGGAGGGTGGGAGGGAGACACAAGAGGGAGGAGATATGGGGGATATATGTATATGTATAGCTGATTCACTTTGTTATAAAGGAGAAACTAACACACCATTGTAAAGCAATTATACTCCAATAGAGATGTTAAATAAATAAATAAATAAATAAACTTTCAGCTACTCAAAAAAAAAAAGGGCAAAAGACCTGAACAGAGATTTTTCCAAAGAAGATACAGAAATGGCCAACATGTACATGAAAATGTGCTCAATATCATTAATCATCAGGGAAAATACAAATCAAAACCGCAATGAGACATCAACTCACACCTGTTGGGATGGCTACTACTAAAATAGATAAGCGACAATAAGTGTCAATGAAGATAACAATAAATGGAAACCCTTGTGCCCTGTTGGCAGGAATGCAAACTGGAGCAGCCACTGTGGAAAACAGTATGAGGTTCTTCAAACAATTAAAAGTAGAGCTACCATATGCTCCAGCAATCCCACTCCTGGGTATATACCCAAAGGAAACAAACCATGATCTCAAAAAGATACCTGCACTCCCATGTTCACAGTAGCATTATTCACAATAGTGAAGGTATGGAAACAACCTAAGTGTCCACTGAAGGATAAATGAATAAAGAAAATGTGGCATATATAGACAATGGGGTATTTATCGTTCAGCCTTAAAAAAGAAGAAAATCCTGCCATTTGCAACAACATGGATAAACCTAGAGGGCATTATGCTTAGTGAAATAAGCCAGATCAAGGAACACAAACACTGCATGGTATCACTTATATGTGGAATCTTAAAAAAAATTGAACTCATAGAAACAGAGTAGAGAAGTGGTTGCCAGGGGATGCAGAGTAGATGAAATAGGGAGAGGTTGGTAAAAGGGTAAACTTTTAGTTATAATATGAATAAGGACTGAGGATCTAATGTATAACATGGTGACTATCCTTGATAACACTACTGATAACTGAAATTTGCTAAGAGAGTAGAACTTAAACGTTCCCACCAAAAAAAAAAAAGGTAAATATTAAGAGGTATATTTGTGAGGTGATGGATGTGTTAATTAACTTGATGGGGGGCGGTGAATCCTTTCACAATCTATATGTATAAATTCATCACATTTTATACTTTAGATCTAACAATTTTATTTGTCAATTACACTTCAATAAAGCTGAAAAAAAATAAGAATAGTGGGAGGGATGGTTTTCAAAGAGAACTAATATTTGCTAACTATCCGTTATGAAAGTTATGAATCAAGTGCTGGAAACTAACACACCATTGTAAAGCAATTATACTCCAATAGAGATGTTAAATAAATAAATAAATAAATAAACTTTCAGCTACTCAAAAAAAAAAAGGGCAAAAGACCTGAACAGAGATTTTTCCAAAGAAGATACAGAAATGGCCAACATGTACATGAAAATGTGCTCAATATCATTAATCATCAGGGAAAATACAAATCAAAACCGCAATGAGACATCAACTCACACCTGTTGGGATGGCTACTACTAAAATAGATAAGCGACAATAAGTGTCAATGAAGATAACAATAAATGGAAACCCTTGTGCCCTGTTGGCAGGAATGCAAACTGGAGCAGCCACTGTGGAAAACAGTATGAGGTTCTTCAAACAATTAAAAGTAGAGCTACCATATGCTCCAGCAATCCCACTCCTGGGTATATACCCAAAGGAAACAAACCATGATCTCAAAAAGATACCTGCACTCCCATGTTCACAGTAGCATTATTCACAATAGTGAAGGTATGGAAACAACCTAAGTGTCCACTGAAGGATAAATGAATAAAGAAAATGTGGCATATATAGACAATGGGGTATTTATCGTTCAGCCTTAAAAAAGAAGAAAATCCTGCCATTTGCAACAACATGGATAAACCTAGAGGGCATTATGCTTAGTGAAATAAGCCAGATCAAGGAACACAAACACTGCATGGTATCACTTATATGTGGAATCTTAAAAAAAATTGAACTCATAGAAACAGAGTAGAGAAGTGGTTGCCAGGGGATGCAGAGTAGATGAAATAGGGAGAGGTTGGTAAAAGGGTAAACTTTTAGTTATAATATGAATAAGGACTGAGGATCTAATGTATAACATGGTGACTATCCTTGATAACACTACTGATAACTGAAATTTGCTAAGAGAGTAGAACTTAAACGTTCCCACCAAAAAAAAAAAAGGTAAATATTAAGAGGTATATTTGTGAGGTGATGGATGTGTTAATTAACTTGATGGGGGGCGGTGAATCCTTTCACAATCTATATGTATAAATTCATCACATTTTATACTTTAGATCTAACAATTTTATTTGTCAATTACACTTCAATAAAGCTGAAAAAAAATAAGAATAGTGGGAGGGATGGTTTTCAAAGAGAACTAATATTTGCTAACTATCCGTTATGAAAGTTATGAATCAAGTGCTGTCCATTTACAGACTATGAGTTCTGGCCTCCGTCGATAAAGGTTACCAGGCTAAATGTGGGATACAGTGTTTGAACCAGAATGGTAAGTGGCATAAGGATAAGGCAGTAAAAAACAGCACTCAGCCTTTAATCGAGCATCCCCTACTGTACACCTGCCCAGCATCTGGACCTGTGCTGGGGTCTGGGGAAAGGCCAGGACCTCATTCTCCAAGGGACACATTTTCAGGCCAGATTACTAGAGCATACCAGATAAACAGGATACAGTCAATGAAGGTTCACATAATCTATTCTGATCTCAGTGGACAGCATCCAGTCAGCTTTTGTCCTGTGAGACAATGCACCACCTGGAACTTGAAGATGGCATAAGAAGTAAAGTGGTGATAAGAGGTAAGGCACTCTTGGCCTGGAGAAAAGGTAAGAAAAGGCACAGAAATGATAATCAGCTGGTTGCAAAGGTCCCTAGGGGGCTTCCTGGTGTCCAGGGTAGAATGTGGGAAAGGGGCCAAGGCAGGGAAGTTGGACAAACGACTCTAAGAGCTGCTGATGAGCGGATGGTTCTAGAGGACTTCGAGAGGCTTTAAGGGAACTGTCTCAGTCAGGAATCTTCTAGCAGCAAGTGGCCTTAAACCTGGCCCTAAATGAGTCCACTAGCTCCCATAACTGAAAATGTCATGAAAGAAAGAATTAGAGCAAAGAATAAATTAAAAGTTTAATACCCTCCCCCCACCCCCCTGAAAAAAAACCCCACATAGAACCAGAAAGAAGAAGGGTGGTAGCCAGGGGCTAATGGGAGGCAGAGGCTAGGAATTGCTAACCAATGGGTGTAAAGTTCTAGTTACGCAAGATAAGTCCTAGGGACGTGCTGTACAACACTGTGCCAATAGTTAATGATACTGTATTGTTCACTCAAAAATTGGTTAAGAGGGTAGATTTCATGTTAAATGTTCTTACTTTAATTTTAAAAAACAATAGAGAAAACAAATCTCTATGGAAACCTCAATGAGGAGTTTCAGAGGAGATCCCAGGGAAGGCCACCAGCAGAAAACTTTGTTCTAAACCTGTATTTCCTTCTTCTCTCAGACAAATGGAGTAATCTTTCTTCCATCCACCCTCTCAACTCCTGGTTGTCACACACCAACATCTAAAGCTGTATAGTATGTCAAAGATAGTCACCTATATTGATTTTCTTCCTTTCCCCCAGCATTGCCCAATATCTCCATTTTTTATCTCTATGATAAGAACCAGGAGAAGGTGAATGAGGTGATATCTTAAAATTCCAAGGTTGCTTTGTCCAAACAAACAAACAAACAAACAAAAAACACACTAAAAACCCCCTTAAGTAGAAACATCTAACTCTACCCTAGAGCAAAGTGTCTTTGTGCAGCCCCAAATTGCTTCATCAAGCATACAGCAGCCTCAAAATTATTTCTTGCTTCCATCATCAAAATGCAATGTTAGTCTGAACAGGAACAAATAAATCTTTCTGTCTCCAGGATAATTTCCGTAATTGTGTTCCCACAGCCATTTGTCTTTGTTTTCTCCTCATAATCTCCTGGCCAACTGCTGTTTTAAGGCAAGTTGGGGTATCATAGACTATCAGGTGTTGGAAAGGGTCCTAGAGACATTCTCATTCACAAAGGAGGAATCTAAGACCAAGGAAGGATAAAGATTTACCGTGACATAGTTACACAATTATTAGCAGCATAACTGCTTTGAGACACCAACGTCTCAGAATGTCCTCCACCTAGGCACACCACTTGTTTTGGCTGACTCTGGCTTAATTGGCCCTTTGCTTGCTGATGCAGCCTTCTACAGCACTTCGTGATAACTCTTGATGAACACTCTGGGCACAGAGCTTCTAAGTCCCTATTGTATTCTCGGGCAGCTAGCTTTCTCCTTTGCATCCTCACTTGTATCATAACTGATATGCCCAGAAATATCATCACTCCTTTTCTTCTAGGAACCACATAGCTGTTCTACTGAGAAGCACCTTGGGCAACCCCCGTCTCTTTTCCTGCTTTTCTCCTGTTCTTCCGCCCTCCTAGAAGCTGCTCCCACACTCTCTATCCCTTGATTTCTGCCTTTCTCAAAACGGGTTGCAGACTCCAGCACAGTGTTTCAGCATCCTGCACATCATCACTGACTTTGAACCCAGGCAAATAAATCCTTTTCAATGTAAGAAAACAAAGAGGACAAACATGAGGAAGTATTACATTCCAGAACCAGACCGTACAAAATTCTCCCAAGTCTTATTTCCAATTAAGTCGAAGCCAGTTAGCTTCTAGTTCTTCTCTTTCATCCTGAGACTGGAGTTTCCTAAAAGCCATGATGATTTTTCCCACTCTCTACATTATGAACAGGCATCTGTACTCCTTTTTCCAGAAGCCTCCTGTCCCAATAGATAACATCAAAGAAGAAACTGGGGCAGAAAAACAAGGTGCTCTTATTAACATTCATTTCAATAATCTCGGTGGGTACAGATGCTATGCCTTTAGATATTTTTTATTCTCCTCACTAAAGGAAACTGGTAGTCTTTTCTTTCTACAGTAGCACTTTTATGAAATATTCTGACTTTAAAATGGAGGAAATGCAGCATATTACAATTCCTCTTGGAAATTCAAAGGATATGTAAGTATAGTCTACACTCTGAGCAGTTCTGCCACAAAGAAACTTGTTTAACTTTTTTTAAACCATTATTTACCAGTGGAATCGCTGGAATCTAGAATGTGTATGCATGTTAACATCCTAAACCATACATTCTTTGAACCATTTTTCTGGTGTAAAGGCAGCACTGACTCACTGTAAATGTTCCTTTATTACAACTCCACATGCCTTACCTGCTCCTTCAGAAAATAATTTAACAACTTGAAAAGTTTAGTTATAACTAAAGTGTATAGTTATAATTAAAGTGAATAGTTAAAGTGTTATTTGATCCATATTCTCTACATACCAGGTGTTATGCTAAGTATTGTTATTTTCGTTAAAGAGACAAAAGTTAGATTAACCAATGTATTGGTTGGGGAGTTTTTGACTGTAAATAAGAGAAATCTCTATTCACAGTGGCCTAAGCAATTAAGGAATTTTTACTATCCAATGGAGCAGGAAATCTTGAGGCAGAATGACTCTAGGGCTGATTAATTCATCGCTCAGTGACATCAACAACAACCTGAAATCTTTCTATCTTTCTGTTCTCTCATCTTCAGCACTCCCATTTTGTCAAAGACCAGCTAACCTCAAGATCACAAGTATGCCATGCAGATATGACAACATATGGCAAAAAAAAGAGAAAAGGAATAAGTCTTCCCTGGCTTCTTTTCAAAAGTGGAGTTTTTTCCTAGAAGCTCCTATTATGAAAAAAAATCAGACTCCCCATAATCAGCTATTATTATAAGCTGATAGTTGGAGAAACAAAGTTAAAATCTCAACAAAATAATTGATCCTTAACATCTTACTGGACAAACTGTACCTCTTTCACATTTATAATCACATTATTCAAATACTATTTTTAAAGTTTTCTTAATTATCACTACAAGTTCTGCCCTCATCTCTCCTGCAATGAATTTCTGCTTTCGCCTTCCTGAGGACCACAAAGCCCTTTCTGCACATTGGCCACAAGGTAATTCTTAGAGGAGGTCTTAGCTTATACCAGCATATAAAAGAAAGTCTATAATTTTGATATCTTAAAGTATGGCTTCTTGGACATCCAGTTACTGGCTGGTTTAACACTTCCTTTCCTCCTTCCCACAGTGAATTCTTAATAAACAATAAGGTTTAATTCTAAATTCTTAGTTTGTGGTCTAATGTTCCATGACATTGGCTGACTGCATACCAGGGCGATCCAATCATTGTCAAGGGGAATGACCTCATAGATGGGCTTAATATTGCCCAAAGAGCTGGGAATAAAGTCAGCTCTCCTTGCCTTTTCTGAATAAATGGTGGAACACAGCAGAACTGGGATGATATCAGAAAGAAATGAGGGGTGGCTGCTTGGAAGGCATCTAATAATACTTGCTATAAGTATCTTATTACTGAGTATTAAGTACCTAAAGTGGGTTGGTTCCTTGAAGATGCAAGGCCATACCCTCTCACCTATACTTCTGAGCACCACCTTGAATTCATTCTGAGTACTTGGGTATCAGAGTCGCCGTCTTAATCCTGTAGGGCCCAAGTAGCAAGATAAACTCCAAGGAAAGCTGCTAACCGTTAGAATTAGAATACTACTGAAAATTACTAGTGCATACTTATATTGTCATTTATTCCTTCAAGGTTTAAATAACATCAGCCTTAATTGTGCACATATCAAATACAGTGTAGCTATAAATAAGAGTTACTTTAGGGAAGAATATTCCAACCTAAGTTATGTGTAGTTTAAAATATGTATTTAAAAAAGAAGAAAAAATTGACTCAGACACAGGCCATTTTTTCCCCGGTTCAATCCAACTGGCTTGAAATTTACTGGCGTGATTCACAAATCTAAAACATTTGAGTCTTAAAAACATGAAAGCCCAGATGGTTTTACTGGCTCAGACATCTTTCTATGATTGCATTTTGTCAGACCAGTCACCTAAGAGCATGACTAACATTGATTTGAGTTCGTCCCTTCCAAATGTTTCTAAAATGATTGAATCAAAGAGAAGAATAATGCAATAATAAGTTGATGTTCCATTATGGAATGTGAAATGATCCACATAGTTCAATAAAATTTCAGGGCCAGAAATAACTTACATGGCAGTGGATTGCAAACACTGGCTTAACTTGATCCAAAAAATTATTGGGTGAAAGACGGTTTAGAGATGATCCAGACATTCACTAGCTTCCAAATACTTGCACTTAGAGAAATGGAAAATCTATATATGTTAGCCATTTCCCCAAGTCCACCTGGCCATCTAAAGTGAACAGTCTAAAAAAACCAAAGGGGAGGGTTCGTGATAGCAGGAAATTAGAATTTTTGTGGGTTTTACACTTTTTCAGAGACATCTGCTTATAGTCATCCTTATGGTATCGCTATTTTCATAGTTTCAGAGCAACTATTTTCAATTTTGCGGCCAAAGCATGTTTTCTTCCTTCCTGCCAATCTGTACTTTCTAGAGAGTTGGGCAAAGTGCTAATATGAAATAGATCTCACCAAGGTAGGCAATCTTAGTCAAAACTGGAAAACGTGAATCATCTGCTTTCTTCAGAGTACTCAGAAAAACTATTGTTTCTCTTCTCTATGATTTTTTTTTCATTTTTGGTTAGCTAGTTTTGCCCTTTTGGCAAAATCTCTTCTTCATTCCTCAAGAAGGGGAGAAACACAGACATACACATGTAATATACACACAGCATATATATTCAATTACATCAGTCATGTGTACCCTAGCCTTAATGGATATTTTCATTTAATACTGTTTTTTTTTTAATAATTATAAGTTTAAAAGTTTTGCATTCTTTGTAAAATAAATGTAATCCAAATATCTCTGGACCTCAGCAGCTTTTGGGTATAAGGCAAGTTCCATTAACAACTGTAGTACAAATTCCGCATGTCTTGTCCCCATCTGCTAACCGGGACCTTAAATCTCCTGCAAATTCTTCTGTCCTGGGGGCATTTACATCTTATAGGAAGACAGGTGTAAAATATATAAAAATAATTGTAATAAAAGGACTAATGTGTGGTTTTAGAAGAGATGTGCAGTTTGTGGCACAGAAGAAGAAACAATTATTTTTGGCTGACTGGGCTTTAAAGACTTAAAAGACAGAAGTTACAGCAGCCCATTTAGAGAGGATAGAGTGGGCAGCACGCATACAGGGGCAGAGGCGGGGAGATGCAGTGTGTGCATGGCACACCAAGTCCTCTCGTTTGGGGTCTGGGTCACTGAAGGAAATACAACTAGAGAACCTGAGCTTTCCTCTGTGGCAATCACATTCACTACATTATGTGCCAAGCCCCCAGCTCAGTGGTGCAGATACATAATCTTTAAAAAGGAAAAACTGGTTTTTGTGTGTGCTTATTTATATTGTAAAGACTGTAACCACCAGAAGCTGCCCAGAATAGATTCCTAGCGATTTTTGAGGATGTTTGTGTTTTCATTTACTGTTTTGATAGAAAGATACTACTTTAGAAATGAGAGTAGGATATAAGGAGTGCACAGCACAATGTTCTGTAAATGGTGAGTGTTCAATAAATATTCAGAGAAGAAAGAAAGAAACTGCCATAAAAAGAAAAGATTTTGCTTAATTTGAGCATGGCTTGTAAAACTGGTTCTCAAGCTGCACTCTGCAGGTGATCTGGAGCCATGGAGCATCACTTAGAAAAAGCCTTCCCATCTGGCACCCCGACCTGCAACACCCTTCAACTAGAAAACCTTCACTTTTTTTTTTTTTAACATCTTTATTGGAGTATAATTGCTTTACAATGGTGTGTTAGTTTCTGCTTTACAACAAAGTGAATCAGTTATACATATACATATGTTCCCATATCTCTTCCCTCTTGTGTCTCCCTCCCTCCCACCCTCCCTATCCCACCCCACTAGGTGGTCACAAACCACCTAGCTGATCTCCCTTATATATTTTATATAAAAGGGCTCTGAACAAGATTTTCTTTAAGGGAAATAAGGATTCCATGGCTTAAAACTCTTGAAAATTATATTCTTGCCAAAATATATTCTTGCCAAAAATATATATTCTTGCCAATAATTGAATTGGGTCCCTGAAAAGGGTCAAAGATCATTTTTTAAAGTCTAAGGAAATTGTGATTCCAGGAGATCACTAACTTGATTACAAAGGCTTTAAAATAATATTTTCAGGAAAGAGAGAAAAAAGAATTATGATGAGCAATAAGAATAATATATAAAGATGATTGTATAGGAGGTTTGAAGTAACAGAAAATAAGAAATACTCATTTTCTGTAATTTTCATAAGCTACTCACTGAGTAAATGTTTTAAACAGTTAAAATTAAGTTCTAGATACTAATAAGTAAATACCACCTATGAACACTGACACTTTGTAGTACGCATTCATGGGTAGAAATGCAGAATGGGAGAGAATCATTTTCAGACAGAAACATATCTACTCATGAGGGAATAATTAATAGTGCTATACATCAAATGTTATTCCCAAGAAAATCTCTGAACTTAAGAATGGAGGTCCATATACAGATCATCTTATAAAAAGTGTAGTATAGACAGCTGGCCAGGTAGAAACTTTGACCACTGCTCTTTTCGGGATTGTTTGGGGGGAAGTAACAATACATTTTAGCCTGTAGGAGGAAGAAGTCAGGGAAGAGAATAAATTCTACAATGGATGATGTTCAATAAAGGCAAAAACAAGATGGAAATAATAACCATATTAAGATTAGCTTGGCCTATGGGAAAAAAATTTGGAACAAAACATATAACCACAATGTAAGTTGGGATCATAAATAAAAATGAATGTAGAATGGACGAACTATCTTGGTGAAGGCTTAGCCAACTGGGGGATTGGCTAAGTGCCATTTATTTATAAGGGGGATTTGAAAGACAAATTTTGAACAAAGTTGCTGCACTTATCAATAACCATGATGATTTATAATAATGATAAGACAGTTAATGCAACATTAGCAGATTAACTTGTTATTAATAATGAAATATGATTATGTCTTATCAACTAGAGAGTTTTATTTGGAACATGCTTATGACTGTTCATCTTTCAAGAACTATAATAAACCACGTAATAATTATGTCATTCTTGTGGCTTGAGAAGGTAAGTAACTCTCGTCTTCTTTCTCTATGAGAGGTAACAAATAAGGGCACTTCTGCAGGATACCCGTCCTTAAGGATTTTTAGGCAACACTTATCATGTGGGTTGATAAAAAAGGGAATGATGAGATCATTACGAACGTAGCGTTCGTAATTATGGACGTAGTTTTGCATATGAGAATGCATTCATGTGAGAGACTATCAACAGCCTGAAACATTTGGCTACTGCTGTGAAAGACATCCTCATCATGACTGAGGACCTAAATCACCTTGCCAAGAAGTTTTGCCAAGATAGAGGAGCAGAATATGGAGTTCTTTCATTTGATATATAGAAGAAAGGGCCTTCAATACAAGACAGATTAACTTTGGATAGAGCCATCCCCACCCATCACCATTCTTATCTGACAGAAGAAATTCACTCACAGAACCATTTGTTATGGAGGATGTCATTCTGAAATGGCTCACCTGACAAATACTTTCAGCCACAGGAATAATATAAACTTTTCTATTAAGGCCCTAAAGTCAGCATTATAGATACGGTTTTTGGTTTTTGTTTGTTTTTGTTTGTTTTGTGTGTGTGTGTGTGACTCACTTTAGGTGCACTTTATTGCAATATCTGCTTTATTGCAGTGGTTGGGAACTGAACACATAATATCTCCAAGGTATTCCTACCCTGTTTTTTTTTTAAAGCATCTTTATTGGAGTATAATTGCTTTACAATGGTGTGTTAGTTTCTGCTGTATAACAAAGTGAATCAGCTATACCTATACATATATCCCCATATCCCCTCCCTCTTGCGTCTCCCTCCCACTCTCCCTATCCCACCCCTCTAGGTGGTCACAAAGCACTGACAGATACTGTTTTAAACATATGAGGCCTTTCAACCAGAGATTCTGTAACTAAAGATCAGAGACAAACTGAAAACTCTCCTTTGCTGGAGAAAGTGGTTCTGTAAGCTGAAATCAAAAGTAAAAAATGCTCTTTTTTTTTTTTTAATGTTATCTGCTTTTTTAAAAATTAATTAATTAATTTATTTATTTTTGGCTGCGTTGGGTCTTTGTTTCTATGTGAGGGCTTTCTCTAGTTGCGGTGAGCGGGGGCCATTCTTCATCGCGGTGCGCGGGCCTCTCACTATCGCGGCCTCTCTTGTTGCAGAGCACAGGCTCCAGACACACAGGCTTAGTAGTTGTGGCACACGGGCCTAGTTGCTCCGCGGCATGTGGGATCTTCCCAGACCAGGGCTCGAACCCATGTCCCCTGCATCGGCAGGCAGATTCTCAACCACTGCGCCACCAGGGAAGCCCCAAACTCATTTTTTAAGAAAACCAGAATCCACCAACACCTGGAAATGCCACAGAAGTTTGTGGAAGGTTATTTTTCCTCAGATGACCTGAAAGTGAGATGTGCAGTCATAATGCTTACTGTGCTAATTGGCAGGACTTATGAAAATTCACCTCCCTGACTTGACAGTAAAGGATGTGGTATGATAAAAATTCTACCTTAAGACCTCGATAATTCCATTGCTCCTTGAAACGAGCCTATTCCCATCTAGCAAAACCAGTAATGGGAGTTATGATTCCTTATTTTTTTTTTTTTTGCTATTACAGACATTTGTCATTACAAGGTTCCAGCATTTGTAGACAGAAATGAAAACTCAGAATTGATTGTCAAAAGATGATTTTCACAGAGCCATGTAAGTTCACTCCACAGTGTTTACTTCTTATCCAAGCCAAAAATATCTGCTTTCTCACTGAAATTTAAAGTTGAACACAATTAAGGTTTACATTTTGGGTTTTATACATAATTTATATTACTATAATTTTTAAAGCAATAAACATTTTTTACATTAAAGTTGAGAATAAGAGAGGCCTTTTAAAAATGTGTTTTATATTATATCTCCATGAAGGAAATGAATATCCAGTGCAATAAAAAGATGGTATTAAGAAGTGTGTGTGTGTGTGTGTGTGCGTTCCCAGTAAAAAATTTAATAGCTTCCATCAGATTCTCAAACAGATTCATGACCCATAAAAGGTCAAGACTACTAATAAAAAGTTAGTTCACAATCATGTCTTTGGTTCTATTCTATTCAACCTTGTAATAAATATTAGGTTGAACCATATACTACTGCCCATGTGTGACCATTTTTGACCTACAAAAACAGCAGTTTTACAAGGCTCAGCCTAATATCTTAGATGAATTGGTAGGAAACATGAAAACTAAGGAAGAATAATATATTGGACCCAGAATCACATCTGAAAAAAAATCTGGGCCTTCTGAGATATGGGATAGAAATTTACTACAATGAAAGAGAACAAAGACAAATGTAAAATCCTGTGTTGAGCTGGATAAACAAAGTTTTTCAAGTGTAGGATAGCAGAGATTTTTCACCATCAGGTAAAAGAAACTCCAAGGATTTAAATGATGACAAGCTCAATATGAAATAATGACACGGCAGGGCTGCTAATGAAGCTAAAGCAACCTTAGCATTAGGAGAACTGTAGACTTTCACTGAGTACTCTTTTTATGCAAGACTTTGTTTTTGGATTTACTTTCTTATTTAACTCTCATAACAGCACTTTGAAATAAGTATTAACAGCTCTGTTTTACAGGTAAGAAACTGAGCCTCAGAAAAGCTACATAACTTGTCCATAGCTAGTAAATGTCGGTGCTAGAAAATGTTATAATCATAATTATTAATAATAATTATTGGTGAAATATATTGAGCTCTTCCTGCAAACTAGGAACTAAGATAAAGCATATTACTACATTATTTCATTTAACACTGATACTAATACTTATAACAACCTTATTAAATAAGTACTATTCCCATTTTACAAATGAGAAAATTGAGAGTCAGAGATTGTATCTAGCCTGATAGGTCTTCACTCTCCAGCACCAGACACAAAAACAAAAGCATAGAGAGAGTATTTAACCAGCTCCCATAATTGGGAAAGGTCAAATCCCTTATTCTATGTATATCTCCAAATGGTTCTGCTTCTTTGATCAAATTATGACTAATACACATGTATAAATCAATCCATATTTAGGTTTATATAAAACTCTGGAAGATTTTACCCCAAAATGTTTGCAATGATTACATATGGGAAAGAGAATTTGTGGTGATTTCTGACTTTTGCTTGCTCATACGTATACTCTGAATTCTTAACAGTGAACATGTTGCTTGATACCTAAAATTTTTACAATGAAGTAATTTTTAATGCTTTTCATTAATGAGTCCATTTATTAGAAAAAAAAATAGTGGAACTGAACCCATTAGTTTGAATTCTACAGTGGTATCACCAGTGCATGCAAGTTCCCCAATACTCAGACAAGTCAACAAATATATGGGAAAGAGTGATAAAAGCTAAATTCTGTATTTAAAAAGCAAATTAATGGAGACAGAATAGTCATCTGCCGTGTAAATGTACAAGCTCAGTTGTACCATTTGTTTCTGCAAACACATAGGGGAAAATTCATACTGCCGCCATGACGCTTCATGGAGGAGGAGGCCTGGACTTAAGAGCACCTGATGCTGCTCTGAGAGGCTCGGTCATGTCCACAGAGGCTGGGTGTGTGGCCTTTGGGGTAATTACCTGGAAAGTTTGGAAGCAGAGAGAGGTGAAAGGCAAGTTGTAGTGACACATTCAAGATGATGAGCCCAAGGTCAGTGCTGAGAAGCAAAGAATAAAGGAAGAAAGAGGATTGAAAGAGAGAATCAGGTAAGACGTTCAGAGAGAAGAAGTAGGAAGTTTTGTGCAGATGAGAAATAGGGCTGAGCTAGCAGATGAGGGCAAATGAGCAAGTTGGGGGTGAGGCAGGAGAAGTGGGGAGAGGAGAAGGAGAAGTGGCAATGAAAAGTGCAGGAAACAGTATTCCACTTCTCCGAACACATCCTTTTCTGACTTGAATGAAAAACCACCTCCTTTTTGTGCTTCTCTTTTTCATCTTTTCCTTTCATCTCTCACCTTCCTAGCCCCATAATTCCCTTCCCTCTGCCATTTTCTCCCTCGCTGTGTTGTATCAAATTAAAATCCCTTTGTCCTGTGAAGCCTAAAATTGATGTAAGTAGGGAAAGAGAGAAAGGAGGAGGAAAGAGGTTATGGCCATGTACCACATGTCTCCAGTGAATTAAAAAATTGCAAATGAGACTAAAGAAAGCTTATGCATAATGCAGAGAAACTCAGATAGAACCTGGGGAACTCTTTGTCTGGGGTTCTGCCACAGATGTGAAAAGATTAGAGTCTTTATTTGGGCTGTGAGTTGGACATATTTACAAGCATTGTGTTTAGTGAAAACAGAAGTGTAATTTAAGTTTGATTTTCTGGCAAAAAATGTTAGAATGTATAAATATATATATGTGTATATGGGATTTTTTATAAGATTATTATTTAGGGCAGGGGTGAACAAACTACTGCCCAAGGGTCAAATCCAGGATGTTCTGTTTTTGTACAGCCAGTGAGCTGAGAATAGTTTCATGTTTTTAAATGGTTGAAAGAAAAATCAAAAGAAGAATTATACTTTGTGGCACATGAAAATAATGCAAAATTCAAATTTAAGAGTTCAAAAATAAAGTTTTATTGGAAGAGAGTCACACTATTCATTTACGTATTGTCTCTGGTTGCTTTCACTCTGCAGTGGCAGAGTTGTGTAGTCACAACATATTTGCTATCTGGCCCACTACAGAAAAGTGTGGACTGCTGACTTAGGGTGTTGTTTACTGAAAGGGAAAAGTACATTTTCCCACGTTAATTCTCACAGTTTGAGAGAAATGAGGTACTTCCAAAGGGTCAGAATGTCACTCTTTCAGTGACTGCCCGCCCCCCACTTTTAGACTCCCTACTCTGTCTTCTCCAATATAGTGCTATTCCAGAAAAAGAAATCTATGAGTGTGTTAGTCTGTTTGCTTGTTAGAGGTTTTTGTTCTTTGTTTTTGTGCATAAACAACAGCACCCAGATTCTTATTCTGGTGTTATTGTCACTGTTTGGTAAAATTAATTTGGTAAACAAATGACTGAATAATGAATGAGTTTAAATGCCAAGTACATCCCATTCTTGTTTTGCATGTTTACCGTTGTATTTCTGGAGGCTGATACATCAACAAACCAAAGGAAAAAACCATCTTCTTCAGATAAACCCCCAGACAGTAATAAAATTGTCTTAATTATTCAGCTCATGATCTAGATTTTCTTGAATGACTAAGGTCCTTTCTGAATATTAAGTAAAACATTATGCTAAATGAAAAAACATGACAGAGCTCTCAAGCACCACAGGGTCTTCATGCTCAGCAGACCAGAAGGCTTTAGCAGGTAAATCAACTACAATTTCATCACAGAGAGCTTTTGCAGAATTTTTAAAAACAGAAGATACGTAACTTTGAAAAAAATATAGTTTAATTGTGTAGTCTTCAAAGAGTTCACAAGTGTAAGAAGGAGATTTCAAAAATCATAGAAATAATGCACCCTTAAGATGACAGCCTTTTCAGAAGCCTAACCAAACACTTCACTAAAACTCACTTTATGAGTTACAGAGGACATCTTATTAACTCGCACATAAGTTCAACTAGAGAAATGTGTAAGTGATGTTTCTTTTTTTTAAATGGTAAAAATTCAGCACTACAACTACAGCATTAAATACTTTCACAGCTGGCTTTGTAAAACTTCCCTTTTATTCAAATTTATTGGGTTTGATGTAGATGAGACAACTTTTTATAAACAATCAAAATCAAAGCATGATGCTGATACTAAAAAAATAAAAGCCAAAGATAATTTTTCTCTTAATGCACTTGTTTTCTAGATTAATTGCTTCATGGCATCCATCCTTTAGAACATTTAGGTAAGTGAAATAGCAGATCTATTAAGCAATATCAAAATGATCAGAATTATAAAAATCATCAGTAAAGCTAAAGTGGCAGGTTCAGATACTGTGTTTCACCCATATAGCTTCAACCTGTAATCCTGCTAGAAGTTGAGTCACCCCATCAACCATCAACCTTCCAATCAGAGCTTTGAGGGTAAACTTTTGTAATTGGTACAATATTTAAAAGTTACCAGTAATTATATAATTTATAAAAGTTGCCACTTGTTATGACAAAGCTACTCAGGGAAGATAGGGAATACATGTAATTTAATATAACAGGCTGATTGTATAAATGGTTTGGCCACATCACTATTATTATTATTTGCAGAACAGTAAGTAATGGTTCAGTGCAGTCTAAAGCTCATCACTTACTGTGTGCTTACATTGTACACTGCTGGTTCAGGTCTTTCTTTTTAAGAGCACTAGTTGATGATATCAGATGCAACAGAAAAGTGACATCTCTAGACCCTTACTCAGAATCAGTGTAAAACAAGTTTGTGTTTCAATCCATCAAAAAGAGGATTGCTTCCAATACAGGATTGGTGCCATGAATTAAGAGCAAATGAAAGTGGACAGAAAGGATGTAGCTGTAATTTGAGAGGCCCACTGATAGCCTCCTCACTCAGTTGTTGACTCTGTACACAGGGCATTTGGTGGAGATGGTGTCCTATTTAATGTAGAAAGTCACATCCAGCTTCCTTGTTACTATTAGTCCAGCTATGCTCTTTATAAACCTTAGAATTGTGATGCATGAATTACACAGATGTTTTCAAATTTGGCACATGCCTCGACTTCTGTATTTAAAAACGCATGTTGAAATTTCATCACAAATTGATATCATTTATGATGGTTCCAACATAGGAGATGTCCACAATGATATACTGGGCTGGCCAAAAGGTTCATTTGGGTTTTTCCATAAAATCTTATGGAAAAACTTGAACAACATTTGGCCAACCCAATAAGTCCTCAAACTTAACTTGGAAAACAATTATTCCTTATCCTTTTGCAAACTGCCTTCTAAGCCTACCTGCTTTATGAATTAAGTATGTAAAGTACTAGTGTAAGGTCTATAATTATAAGGTATTGTTTTCCTTGGTTTTGTGGTTATTTAGGTATGGTAAGCCTAACAGATCAAGAGACAATCGCTGTTGAAAAGACAGCTTGTTGATCACAGCTCCCAAATGGAGGGGGCACATAACACCATGGAGGGGTCACATGAGGAAACACCAGGGTCAGTCAGGAGGCAGAGGGAGGGGGCAAAATGTGAGCAAGAGCCTTTTCTATGGCTTCCACGGTAAGCAACGGGTGAGGCAGGGTAAGCAGATTTAGGACTGGCTAGTTTAAATAATTTCAATGGGCTCTGGGACATAGGGGCTATTCCTAGTTGTCTGGTATCTGCCCCTCGGGTAATTAGGGCAGGTGGATAATGACCCGGAGTATTAGAACCCAATGTAAAGGAGGTGACTGGGGATGTGGGCTCTGATTTGGTTGAGTTACATTTGAAAAGCACACTCACTGGCGAGTTGTTTATCAAAGAATTAGCTAACCCTGGGAAAAGCAGTCCCTCCAGGGTCAGCAAGGGTCATAATGTTAAAGCATCAGAACACAGAAAATAAGACATGGTTAATATAAGCATTCAGCCATCTGTATTGTATAGTGTTAAATGTGTTTCTTTTTGTTATGAAAAATGGCTTTGGTTTGTATTATTACTGATAAGACTGAGATAGTTCAGTGGAAACATTTTCATATTGCTTTTCTCCTCTGGAAACTCTTTCTGTATCTTCCATCCATTTCATCTCATGTCTTCTGACTCAGAGGAGGAATCATCTCTACCCTAATTATGAATATTGGTCTTCATCTTACTGCTTTAATAACAATTCTAAAGCAATTTTTCATCAATAATTGTCTCTCTTAGTGTATACTTTGAATTTTCTTGTTTTTTCATCTCCTCTACTTACAATGTGTTCACATCGTCTCTGTTCTAAAATCCTTCCCTGTATAGGGTTAACCCATCAAGCAATTACCATAGCATTCTCTTTTCTTCACTGTCAAAATTCTTGAAAATTAGTCTGCATCTATGGCCTCCCAGGCCTTGCTTTCACTCCTTAATCCCTTATAGTCTGGTTTCTGCTCCACACTTTTATTGTGATCAAATTTAGCAATATTTTCTAAGCCCTCCAATCTCCTTATTTGCCCGCAGAATTTGAGGCTATTGTCCTCTTGCTTAAATTGTCCATTCCTCTTAAATATGTGGCATCAAATAATCTAGATTAAAATGTTAGGTCACTTCCAGTCTCCTTCCATGACTTCCATAAAGCTCTCTACTCTCCTCACAGAGAGAACTCTTTCTCCAGCCCAGAGTCACACTGATAGAACAGTGCATATTATCCCAGGCTTGAGCTGACCAATGAATAAGAAACCAGAGGTCATTTTGAGTGATAGTCCATCAATTCTGAAGATACCGGAACCATGAACTGAAGAAAGAAATGAGTTGGAGTCTCTGGGATTTGAGTTTTCACCAGCAAAGCCTCTGCCAGTGACACCCCTTTTGGGGCTGCAATTCATATGTCAGAGCAGCAGTGAAAATGCAGCAGTGACAGAAAAGAGGGTATGCCCTGAGTAACCTACATGGTCTGCTGAAGACATAGCTGGCTCCTTATCTCCCCTTGATATAGTCCGTGTTCTGTTGTAACAAGTCTCTTAGTCGCAAAAGGTAAATCACTACATGATTAAGTGACATGTAGTTGGGATTACTAGTTTTTGTCTTTGGCAAATTTATACAGAAGAAGTATCAATGCACATGACCCAGAGGGAAGGAAATGGGGAATGCACTGACCTGGCCTTCAGAACGTTGGCAGCTTAGAATGTAGTGATGGGCAATTTTGTCAGCTTGACCTGCCACAGAGTGCCTAGATTAAACATTATTTCTGGATATGTCGATAAGAGTGTTTCTGGATGAATTTAGCATTTGTATCCAGTGGACTCAGTAAAGCAGATTACCCTCCCCAGTGTAGATAGGTATCAGCCAATCCATTGCAGGCTTGAATAGAACAAAAGATGGAGGAAGGTACTTCCTGTATGTCTCATCTCATCTTCTCCAGCTCTCAAACTGGGATTTATACCATTGACGACTTCCCTAGTTCTCAGATCTTTAGACATGGACTGAATTACACCACCAGCTTTCCTGGGACTCCAGCTTCCAGACGACAGATTGTGGAACTTCCCAGCCTATATAAACATATTAGCCGATTCATCATAACACATTATCAATCTATCTATATTTTTATATATTGTATAACATATTTTATACATATAATATATATTTTATATATATGTATGTGTATATACCCATCTTACTTGTTCTGTTTCTCTGGAGAAGCCTGTCTAATACAGATATAGTGGGAGCAAGGATCATGCTTTTGGATAGAGACCCCTCTAGGAGCCTTATTGATTTTCCTTGTTAATCTGTCCTCTACAACGCTCCTTGATAAGCCTTCAGCTATGTTCACACTGCTACTCTGGTGGTCTTTCCCCAAGACCTTTCCCAACTTAATATAGCCATTTCGCTCTGGCATTCCAGGCCCTCCTTAGCATGATCTCAATATATTTCCCAGATGCAGCTTCCTGTAAACTGGCTCTTCCTTTAGTGAACCCCTTATTATATTCCCACTTTTCTTTTGTTCAAATGGCTTCTCCCCCTACTTAAATCCCTGGCTCCACTGGCTCACCCAGTGTTAATACAGTACTTATTACATACCAGGCACTTTGCTAGACAGTGGGGACTCAAACATGAGTAAAAGCAGCACAGCCTCTGCCCTCATGGAGTTTTTCAACCAGTGGGAAGACAGATATTAATCAATTACCACAGATTCATGTAAAATTGCAACTCTGATAAGTGCAAAGAAAAAAAAGACACTCAGAACACCCAGAATTACCAAAACATTTAAGAAGGGCACCTCACGGAAATGGTCAGGAAAGAGAAACTGAGAGTGTAGCAGTGTGACTACAGCATAGAGCATACACTCATTCCTGCTGCCCAAATCCTTCTGATACACTGAGCCTCCTAGAAGCCCTTCTGTTCAACTCAGCAGTAAGTTGTGATCACTTAGTTGATTCACCCTAGATTTTGTGTATATCATTTTTATGCCCTTTCTCTTGTTCTACCTCTTACCTAATCTTCCCTTTAGATAATAATCAACTCAAGGTTAGAGACTCTGATATCAAATCTTTGTATTTTTTTGGTCATTTCCTGGAACAATGCTTTGGACAGAGTAGGTGCTCATTAAGTATATATTTACTAAATGAATGGTTTTAAATTTCCCAAACATATGTCTAAATAATATATGCTCTGATGAAATTTTCATGAGATAAACAAAAAATACTATAGAAAAAATGAGATGATGCTACAATCTGTAAAATAGACAACCAGTCTCTAGACTATTGAAAACTGATTGGCATCTATAGGAGAAGGAAATAAAAACAACTATCTATATGTATGTATGTACTGCATAATAGTGAAAAACACATGCTTTGGAATCAGACTACCTGGTTTCAAATGCAACCTCCACCAATTACTAGTTGTGTGACCTTAGGCAAATAATCTTTAAAATGGGAATGATACTAATAGCACCTACCACATAGGATTGGGTGAAGATTAATCAAGCTAAAATATGTAAAGCATTTGAAACATAGTGTACATTGACATATGCCTCAAGAACCTGTCAGTCCTCAATCACATGGGAGAAATTTGGTTGTCACTTCTCAAGTTCTCGCTCACAACTCCCCCAAATCAGGCTTGGGTGGTCATCAGGGCTCGCATGGAACACATCTGGCAAGATCAGGTGCTAAACAGAAGGGGGAGTCATCACAGGGAAGTCACAATGGGGGTAAAGAAACAAAGCATCAGAGGCAGACAGAGGTGGATTCAAATCTACCTCTACCAAGTTATTCCAGCTCTCAGAACCTCAGTGTCCTCTCTTGCAGAACAGAATTGTTGCAAGGATTAGAGAATGGGGCCTGGCTTTTATGGTATAACCTCTAGGCCCCAGGGAAAACCCTTTCCTCCTCAGAGTCCTCAATAAAGTGAGATATCCCTTTACCAGAAACTAAGATTGATTCCATGATAACTTGGTAAAAGGTTCCCTTTATACCAAGGTATGTAGATATGCTATTGTTCAGAAAACAAGACACTCAGTGATATAGATTCATTGTCTCTCTCTTCAAACAAGAAGGCATGATGTCTACCAGAAGAGTCTCTTTACCTCTAGTGAAACTACTAATTGTTTTATACTTTCATTTTCTTTCCATATACCTGGCCAAATTCTCATGTTAAAAATTTTTTAATTAAAAAATATTTATACCTATCTATTATCTTAGAGAAGCTCCTAGCAATTCTGTTGATTCTGAGAAATGCAATATTGCTTTTGGCATCTAATTATCACTTTCGAAATGTAGAGATTTGGGGGCGTATTTTTATGATGCCTCATGACATCCTAACAATGTGTTACTGTTTAGACTTTCTCTGAGAGCCTGTTATTAGTCAGTGGCTGCTTTCCTAAAACAAGACCTCTATGACCTCATTGTGACCTTTTACATCTAGAAGGCAGATACAAGGAAACAAAAAATTTAAAAATATATATAGACAGAGGAAATGTTACCACAGAACGGCTGTGGGTGGCGACCTTACTGAGTTTACTCAGGTCTCAACAGCCAGAACAGTGCCCGGCTCCCAGACGACACTGTCAGCATAGAAACCATGTGGCTGACAGGCTCTTGGTGCTCCGGCCTGGTGTCAGGCCTGAGTCTCTGAGGTGGGAGAGCCGAGTTCAGGACACTGGACCACCAGAGACCTCCCGGACCCAATGTAACATCAATCAGCGAGAGCTCTCCCAGAGACCTCCGTCTCAATGCTACAACCCAGCTCCACCCAACGTCCAGCAAATTCCAGTGCTGTACACCCCATTCCAAACACTAGCAAGACAGGAACAAAACCCCACCCATTAGAGAGAGGTTGCCTAGAATCATACTAAGCTCACAGACACGCCAAAACACACCACAGAATGCGGCCCTGCCCAACAAAAGACAAGATCCAGACCCACTCACCAGAATATAGGCACCAGTCCCCTATGCCAGGAAGCTTACACAAGCCACTGAACCAACCTCACCCACTGGGGGCAGACACCAAAAAAAACAGGAACTACAAACCTACAGCCTGTGAAAAGGAGACCCCAAACAGAGTAAGTTAAACAAAATGATAAGACAGAGAAATATGCAGCAAATGAAGGAGCAAGGTAAAAACCCACCAGACCAAACAAATGAAGAGGAAATAGGCACTCTACCTGAAAAAGAATTCAGAGTATTGATAATAAAGATGATCAAAAATCTTGGAAATAGAATGGAGAAAATACAAGAAACATTAACAAGAACTAAAGAGCAAACAAACAATGATGAACAACACAATAAATGAAATTTAAAATTCTCTAGAAGGAATCAAAAGCAGAATAACTGAGGCAGAAGAATGGATAAGTGACCTGGGAGATAAAATAGTGGAAATAACTACCGCAGAGCAGAATAAAGGGAAAAGAATGAAAAGAATTGAGTACAGTCTCAGAGACCTCAGGGACAACATTAAACACACCAACATTCAAATTATAGGCATCCCAGAAGAAGAAGAGAAAAAGAAAGGGTCTGAGAAAATATTTGAAGAGATTATAGTTGAAAACTTCCCTAACATGGGAAAGTAAAGAGTCAATCAAGCCCAGGAAACGCAGAGAGTCCCATGCAGGATAAATCCAAAGAGAAACATGCAAAGACACATATTAATCAAATTATCAAAAATTAAATACAAAGAAAAAATATTAAAAGAAGCAAGGGAAAAGAAACAAATAACATACAAGGGAATACCCACAAGGTTAACAGCTGATCTTTCAGCAGAAACTCTGCAAGCCAGAAGGGAGTGGCAGGACATATTTAAAGTGAAGACAGGGAAAAAAGTACAACCAAGATTACTCTACCCAGCAAGGATTTCATTCACATTTGACAGAGAAATACAAAACTTTACAGACAAGCAAAAGTTAAGAGAATTCAGCAGCACCAAACTAGGTTTACAACAAATGCTAAAGGAACTTCTCTAGGCAGGAAACACAAGAGAAGGAAAAAAACTACAATAACAAACCCAAAACAATTAAGAAAATGGTAATAGGAACATACATATCAATCATTACCTTAAATGTAAATGGATTAAATGCTCCAACCAAAAGGCACAGACTGGCAGAATGGATACAAAAATAAGACCTGTATATATGCTGTCTACAAGAAACTCACTTCAGACGTAGGGACACATAGAGACTGAAAATGAGGGGATGGGAAAAGATATTCTGTGCAAATGGAAATCTAAAGTAAGCTGGAGTAGCAATTTTCATATCAGACAAAATAGACTTTAAAATAAAGACTACTACAAGAGACAAAGAAGGACACTACATAATGATCAAGGGACCAAAAAAAGAAGATATAACAATTGTAAATATTTATGAACCCAATATAGGAGCACCTCAGTACATAAGGCAAATGCTAACAGCCATAAAAGGGGAAATTGAGAGTAACACAAAAATAGTAGGGGACTTTAATACCCCACTTTCACCAATGGACAGATCATCCAAAATGAAAATAAATAAGGAAACAAAAGCTTTAAATGACACATTAAACAAGGTGGACTTAATTGATATTTATAGGACATTCCATTCAAAAACAACAGAAAACACTCTCTTCTCAAGTGCTCATGGAACATTCTCCAGGATAGATCATATCTTGGGTCACAAATCAAGCCTTGGTAAATTTAAGAAAATTGAAATCATATCAAGTATCTTTTCTGACCACAATGCTATGAGACTAGATATCAATTACAGGAAAAAATTTGTAAAAAATACAGACACATGGAGGCTAAACAATACACTATTAGATAACCAAGAGATCACTGGAGAAATCAAAGAGGAAATTTAAAAATACCTAGAAACAAATGACAATAAAAACACGATGACCCAAAACCTATGGGATGCAGCAAAAGCAGTTCTAAGAGGGAAGTTTATAACAATACAATCCGACCTCAAGAAACAAGAAAAATCTCAAGTAAACAACCTAACCTTACACCTAAGCCAATTAGAGAAAGAAAACAAAAAAAACCCAAAGTTAGCAGAAGGAAAGAAATCATAAAGATCAGATCAGAAATAAATGAAAAAGAAATGAAGGAAACAATTGCAAAGATCAGTAAAACTAAAAGCTGGTTCTTTGAGAAGATAAACAAAATTGATAAACCATTAGCCAGACTCATCAAGAAAAAAAGGGAGAAGACTTAAATCAGCATAATTAGAAATGAAAAAGGAGAAATAACAGCTGACACTGCAGAAATACAAGGAATCATGAGAGATTACTACAAGCTACTATATGCCAATAAAATGGACAAACTGGAAGAAATGGACAAATTCTTAGAAAACCGACCTCAAGAAACAAGAAAAATCTCAAGTAAACAACCTAACCTTACACCTAAGCCAATTAGAGAAAGAAAACAAAAAAAACCCAAAGTTAGCAGAAGGAAAGAAATCATAAAGATCAGA
>NC_041215.1:57767737-57769147 GCF_002837175.3 Physeter macrocephalus
TAGAAAATATAAACAGACCAATCACAAGCACTGAAATTGAAACTGTGCTTAAAAATCTTCCAACAAACAAAAGCCCAGGACCAGATGACTTCACAGGCAAAGTCTATCAAAACTCTTACAAAATACAGCAGAGGGAGGAACACTCCAAAACTCAATTTAAGAGGCCAACATCACCCTGATATGAAAAGCAGACAAAGAAGTCACAAAAAAAGGAAACTACCAGCCAATATCACTGATGAACATAGATGGAAAAATCCTCAACAAAATACTAGCAAACAGAATCCAACAGCACATTAAAAAGATCATACACCATGATCAAGTGGGGTTTATCCTAGGAATTCAAGGATTCTTCAATATATGCAAATCAATCAATGTGATACACCATATTAACAAATTGAAGGAAAATACCATATGATCATCTCAATACATGCAGAAAAAGCTTTTGACAAAATTCAATGCCTATTTATGATAAAAACTCTCCAGAAAGTAGGCATAGAGGGAACCTACCTCAACATAATAAAGGCCATATATGACAAACCCATAGTCAACATCATTCTCAATGGTGAAAAACTGAAAACATTTCCTCTAAGATCAGGAGCAAGACAAGGTTGTCCACTCTCACCACTAGTATTCAACATAGTTTTGGAAGTTTTAGCCACAGCAATCCGAGAAGAAAAAGAAATAAAAGGAACACAAATTGGAAAAGAAGTAAAACTTGTCACTGTTTGCAGATGACATGATACTATACATAGAGAATCCTAAAGATGCTACCAGAAAACTACTAGAGCTAATCAATGAATTTGGTAAAGTAGCAGGGTACAAAATTAATTCACAGATATCCCTTGCATGCCTATACACTAATAACAAAAAATCTGAAAGAGAAATTAAGGAAACACTCCCATTTACCACTGCAACAAAAAGAATAAAATACCTAGGAATAAACCTACCTAAGTTGGCAAAAATCTTGTACTTAAAAAACTATAAAACACTGATGAAAAAAATCAAAGATGACATAAACAGATGGAGAGATATACCATGCTTTTGGAATGGAAGAATCAACATTGTGAAAATGACTATACTACCAAAAGCAATCTACAGATTCAATGCAATCCCTATCAAACTAACCATGGTATTTTTTACAGAACTAGAACAAAAAATTTTACAAAAGACCCTGAATAGCCAAAGCAATCTTGAGAAAGAAAAATGGAGCCGGAGGAATCAGCCTCCCTGACTTTAGACTATACTACAAAGCTACAGTAATCAAGACAGTATGGTACTGGCACAAAAACAGAAATATGGATCAATGGAACAGGAGAGACAGCCCAGAGATAAACCCACGCACATATAGTCACCTTATCTTTGATAAAGGAGGCAAGAATGTACAGTGGAGAAAAGACAGCCTCTTCAATA
>NC_041215.1:57769224-57770156 GCF_002837175.3 Physeter macrocephalus
CACATACGGTCACCTTATCTTTGATAAAGGAGGCAAGAATATACAATGGAGAAAAGACGGCCCCTTCAATAAGTGGTGCTGGGAAAACGGGACAGCTACATGTAAATGAATGAAATTAGAACACTCCCTAACACCACACACAAAAATAAACTCAAAATAGATTAAAGACCGAAATATATGGCCAGACACTATAAAACTCTTAGAGGAAAACATAGGCAGAATACTCTATGACATGAATCACAGCAAGATCCTTTTTGACCCACCTCCTAGAGACATGGAAATAAAAATAAACAAATGGGACCTAATGAAACTTAAAAGCTTTTGTACAACAAAGGAAACCATAAACGAGATGAAAAGACAACCCTCAGAATGGGAGAAAATATTTGCAAACAAAGCAACTGACAAAGGATTAATCTCCAAATTATAGTAGCACTGCATGCAACTCAATAACAAAATAGCAAAATACCCAATCCAAAATGGGCAGAAGACCTAAACAGACATTTCTCCAAAGAAGATATACAGGTTTCCAACAAACACATGAAAGGATGCTCAACATCACTAATCATTAGAGGAATGCAAATCAAAACCACAATGAGGTATCACCTCACACGGGTCAGAATGGCCATCATCAAAAAATCTACAAACAGTAAATGCTGGAGAGGGTGTGGAGAAAAGGGAACCCTCTTGCACTGTTGGTGGGAATGTAAACTGATACAGCTGCTATGGAGAAACGTATGGAGGGTCCTTAAGAAACTAAAAATAATATGACCCAGCAATCCCACTACTGGGCATATACCCTGAGAAAACCATAATTCAAAAAGAGTTATGTCGGGCTTCCCTGGTGGCGCAGTGGTTGAGAATCCACCTGCCGATGCAGGGGACACGGGTTCGTGCCCCGGTCCGGGAAGATCCCACATGCCGCGGAGCGGCTG
>NC_041215.1:57770878-57805822 GCF_002837175.3 Physeter macrocephalus
TATACATATAGCTGAGTCACTTTGTTATACAGCAGAAACTAACACAACATTGTAAAGCAATTATACTCCAATAAAGATGTTAATATATATATGTATTTGGCTTCCTAAACTATGCAAACCGGGAGTGACAGGAAGGAATATGCTCTGACTTTCACAACAGTTAAGTGACATTCTGGAGCAGGCACAGCATGCTTTCAAAGCTCATCACTTTACAGAATTTAAAAGGCTTGGCGTTAGATCTTGACACCGCTGTGGAACATGCTGAGGTCAGCTCTTTATTAGAGCCATGGGTATTGATTTTGATTTTTCCATATTTTTAATGTCATCTTGATTTGGATACATGGGCTCTGGTGGGATGAAATTGATTAGGACTAAGCCTAAGAAAAAATTATTAAGTAGGCAAAATTTATTTTTATTGGTCTTTGCCTTTCTATTGGCATCCTTTCTTCCATGACAGCTGCTCACCCATCAGGTTTCCCAGTGCTTTCATAATGTTTGGGACTTCCATTAATGCTGGACCATTCTCCCTAGAAAATCCTTCATGTTCCAGTCCAGTGAAATTTATCTGTTGAGTGTTACCATCTCTCAGTCTTCGCTTAGTGACAACTAATCACTATGATTTACAACATCTATTCTGATAAGTTAGTGAGTACTTAGTCTGCTTGGGTTGCTATAATAAGATACCATAGACTAGGTGGCTTAAACAACAGACATTTATTTCTCATGGCTCTGGAGGCTAGGAAGTCTAAGATCAAGGTACTCGCAGATCTGGTGTATGGTGAGGGCACTTCCTGCTTTGTAGTTGGTCATCTTGTTGTATCTTCACATGGCAGAGAGGGGAGAAAGAGAGAGAGAGAGAAAGCTCCCTTGTGTCTTTTCTCATAAAGGCAATAATCTCATCATGAAGGCTCCACCTTGATGGCCTAATTATCTCCCAAAGACTTTCCCTTCAAATACCATCACCTTGGGGATTAGGTTTCAACATATGAATTTGAGGGTGATACAAACATTCAGTCCATAGCAGTACTACTATCTTAATGAGCAATTTCTCCCTTTCCTAGAATACTCTTAACTTCTCTGCTCCTTTGAGAAATTAAACTCACTCAACTCAAATATAATTTCTTTGAATCTTTCCTGATTCCTTCTAGGAATGATTAGTTACCTTTTATTCCAATACTTTGTATAGGTAGTCTATGCAATTGCTGATAAGACTTTATTATTTCATTTTCTTTTAATATTTTTGGGTTTTTTGCACTGTCCTCCTTTTCTCATTAAACTCTGAGATGTTCAAAGACTGGAATGTTCCCTTATTTGTTCTTATGTTTCCACTACCTAGTATAGAGTCTGGTACTTAGTAATTGTTCAATAAATACTTATTACTTATTGAATAAATCAATGACTATAATAATGTGAATGTGAAATCCTCTCAGATCTGTCAAGATATCTAATCTTTCAGAGGTTAAAGAGTAAACAATGCATCTCTCCACATTAAAGGATGCTTTGAGTAAATCTTTTTTTCCTGAAAAACCGATACAAGGACAACAGCTTGCTCAGAGTCATAGCCAGCTGTACCACACATACTTTATCAGTAAACCTTGAAAATGACAGAGCCCAGCCCCACAGATCCTTTTGTTGTGAGGCTGTTTCTCTGGCCAGAATGATTCTGCATCATTGCTCTCTTTTGTGCCAGAGACAATTTAGCTGCACCATGTTCCCATCTAAGGATTTGGTATCCCCAATTCCCTGTGAGTAAACAATACATTCTTAAACAAGGCAAAACAGATATATTTCATCATAAAGTCTATTCAGTCACTGAGTCTCTTGTCCTTTTGGAAAATGACAGACCTCAGTGATTCCCAAATCCAGCCAGCCAGAGCAAAAAATATTTGGGGGTGAATAGGCCGTTCTTCGGTGGCTCCCCCCGTCACATCACATCAGCAGCCATCTACACCTCCACATAGTTTAGGCAATGACCAAAGATATTCCATAAGCTGAAGTTACACTTCAAACACAAATGAGAAGAATCCATGTATAATGAGATATTCTCGTCATTCACACAGATGTGTGAATAAAAGGATAATGCACCTCTACCCCTCATCATCAAAATTGCCTTGCTTCATGTCTTAACACGAGGAGAAGAGCATGATGAAAGACATTTGTAGGGGTACTTTAGTGGATATTGCTTCCTATTGCTATAGAAAACCATATTAAATAGCCATTTTTGTTCTTATTTTTGTGGTCAAAATATGTAATCACAAATGTACGTTCTAGACTTTTGTGGGAAGCTAGATACAGGCTAAGTTAGCTGTGAAAAACAGATCATGTGGATCTTTGAATCATTTGCTTTGGCAGATATATTTATATAGTTCCTAGATATTTCCAGAAACAAATATAACATGTTGAAATGTGCAATATTTAGGACTGTGGTTAAGAAAGACATAATATATGTCAAGCAAAGGAGAAAAAAAAACATCTGGCCTTACCAGCATACTCTCTAGTTGATCTCAAACCTACCTTTTATTTCCTAGGCTTCTCTTATTTCTCTCCTGTTCCAGATGTCTTTCTTAAATTACTTTGTATGCTGAAAATTCAGCTAGCTTTCTTATCTAATTCCATGTGTTTATAATCTTTTGTCTAAAATACTTCTGCTTGAGTTTCTTATACTCCATTTTTTAAATGTCTTTAATTAATTCCTCCAGCTACCCTCTTAATCTTATCCTCTCCCAATTTATCCAAGACCCTGCCATCGATTACTGTTAGATAATTACAATCTTTTTTTCTCCCCTGGCATCTTCTCTTTTGCCCCAAATAGGAAGATGGCAGCATGAGTGGACAAATGATCCCACAACTCATTAGCTGTGTATAGAGTTTTGCACAAGTTTTCTTAATTCTCTGAACCTTGGTTTTCTCATCAATTTCATCTATTTTGTTCACTATACCCCAGATAAGTAAAAAAAAAAAAAAATAGACTAATTAATAACTGATACAAGTAGTAGCCTTATGACTACATCCTGACCTGCTTGGTGGGAGATTTATCCCCTATCGAATACCTCCCAAATCCTCCTTCCATTTACTCAGCGCTCCAAGACCTAGTCCTCCTATCTGTCACATGGCATACAACCATGTTTCTCCCTTCCTCCTCTTGCCCACTGGAGGGGTACCCGTGTCCTCTGTGGATGCTGAAAGTGGCAACTATGCCAATGTTGTCCACTGTTGCCTTCCAGAGGCCGTAAGGTTGCTATTGCCCAAGGCTTAAGAGTATCCATATCCGTAGCAAGGTTGCTGATTATCAAAGCCAGAGACAGAATATACTAACAAAAAAGATGCCTCTGTCTTTAACATCATTGCCATCACCATAGACAATCTGTTACCGCCTGTACTACTGCACTACTTCTTCTCCTACAGGCACCAGCAGTTCCCAATGTAGTTGACAATTTGCATGTCAATGTCCCATGGGGGAGTTTAGAGAAAGGACTCTTTTAATTTACATTAGCTCTGTTGTTACACCCCTCACCCTAGGACTTGGCAGGACTGCACGGGAGTTAAGCCAAGGAGCATCTGACAGACACCTAGCCATCCTCGGAATAATTCCTGTGTACTCTCCACAAATCATGTTTGGACTTTCTTCTCTTTGAAAGAGCTTCCCTCCTCTCCCTGGGCCTTCCCCAGCTACGTAGCCCTCTCTCACCTCCTCATTATCCAGGTGCACTCACACACACAATCCTCAAATCGAGGTTAGGCTCAAGCTATGACTCTTGCTAAAGGTAAGTTACCAATAATAGTAACGATCTTGTGATATTACTTTGAGGATTAAGTGAATAGTGTGTGTATAGTATGTGCAACACATTTAGAATGGCATCTGGGGGCTTCCCTGGTGGTGCAGTGGTTAAGAATCTGCCTGCCAATGCAGGGGACAAGGGTTCAATACCTGTTCCGGGAAGATCCCACATGCGGCAATGCAACTAAGCCCATGAGCCACAACTACTGAGCCTGCGCTCTAGAGCCCCTGCTCTGCAATGAGAGAAGCCACCGCAATGAGAAGCCCGCGCACCGCAATGAAGAGTAGCCCCTGTGCGCCGCAACTAGAGAAAGCCCATGTGCAGTAACAAAGACCCAATGCAGCCAAAAAATAAAAAAAATAAAAAAAAAAAAAGAATGGCATCTGGTGAGGAGGAACAGGGTTTCAAGGGAAGAAGCAGGCACCCTGGGACTGGTGTCTGAGAGGGCTCACATGATAGTCTTGGTGCACAACAGATCTCCAGGATGGGTATGTAATGTTCAACAGTAAACCCCGGAAAGAGGGTGTACTCCAAGATGAAGTGTCCGCTTGGTGAAATTCTACACACCAGGCCACACCTGACCCACAGGCACCCCCAGTCGAATATGACTCATGAGGAGAGAGAAAGCTGTCAGGTTGGAAGGAGCCTTGAAGATGGGCCAAGAGACATCTCAGCAATGATCTGCCTGGACCCACCTGAACACAAAGTGGTAAGCTGCACATTCTACGAGAAACAGGTACAGGGGAAAGTCCCCAACTAACACTATGTTTTCTCTTCCATAGAAGAATGAGAGTTTGAAATAGAAATTACATTGAGTTATAAACAAATATATATTGTTCCCTTATAAAAGGAAAATAGTCTCAAAATAGTCTATCTCTGAATCCTGAGTTCCTTTAATGCTTTAGTGATGTCATGTTATTTCACTCCCTTCAGTTTATTGAAAATGCTACCTCAGGGGTCAGTGATGGCCAACAAACTGAGGAAGCCAGTATCCTTTTCTCTGTCTCATTCTAGGTGATCGCTTTACAGAACATGATGTTTCTCTCTCTGGAGCCCTCACCACCTCGCCTCCCTAAAGCTTTTCTCTTCCTACTGCTACTTCTCTACTCTCAAAAATCTCTTCTTTCTTCTCCTCTTTAAACAGTTTTTAAACTCTGCAGTTTCTGCAGTCCAATACCATTCTTGTCCATATCCTTGTGCATTTGTCCATAATCTCTCCTTACTTGACACTTTCTCCCAGATAATCTTATCTACCATTAGGCTTTGGTTATCACCTTTATCCTTGGTTCTCAAAAATTTTAATGCATTAAAATAACCCAGGAAAATTTTTAGAAAAGCAGATTCCTGGGCCGCATCCTCCAGGGAATCTGACTGACTATATCTGCAATAAGGCCCAAGAATCTTCATTTTTACAAGCATCTCGAAGCAAGTATCTTGGATGCAAATATTCATAGATCACCTCTTGAGATATACTAATAGAGATTGCTCATGACTTCCAAGTCACCAGTGTCTTAATCTGTTTCTTGAATTCCAGACCCATATTTCCATCTAGCTACTTAATATTTCCATTTCCTAAAATGTAATGCAATAGTCTGAAAAACAAATTTTATTACTTCATCCCCCCCAAACACAATTTACTTCCTTGTTTGCACTTCTTGTCTTAAGTTAATAGCACTATCAACTCAATCTAGAAACTAGAGATTCTCTCTACTTATTATCCAATAAGTCACCCAGTTCTATTAATCCAAAATATCTCTCAAATGTATCCCTTAGCTCTTCCAAATTTAAATATCCATTGTTCTTTCCTGGGCAATTCAAATAGCCCCTTACCTGACCTCTCTGCTCCCAGGCTCTCTCACCTCCAGTCTTCTCCTCCACACTGCCAGCACTTCATTCTCTAAAAGGCAGATCCAAGCATGTCAGTACAATGCGAGAGCAAAAATCAAAACCAGAAACAAAACAAATCTTTGATGTTTTCTTGGCTTACAGAATTGCTAATGCCCTAGTATAGCATTTAAGAATTTGCCCAATCTGAATCCAATCTCAAACCAAACCCCTTCTCTTCAGCCTTCTCACCATACATAACAGTAAGCTCACTATGTTCACCCCTTTTATGCTGCCATACTTCAAGCATACTTCTCTGCTAACAGAATGCCCTTAACCCCATCACAAAATGTTGAAATCCTTTCCAAGGTTTCAAACCACACCTTCCAATGAAATATGTCAAAGACAAAACTATAAGCTATCCCCATAATACTCCACAAATGTGAAGATGTCTTCATTTATTTATTCATTAACCAAATATTTGTTAAACGTCTATGACACACTAGGTCTTATGTTAGGCACTGACAATTCAACAATGAATAAGATAGATTCTGTTTGTGTGTGTGTGTTTGGTTGTGTGAGATGAGAGACATGAGGGACAGAAGAGGAGAGCAAGAGTGTGTTTTGAAGGGAGAGGAGAGGAACCCTGTTTTGGAGGGCACTATGGATTGGCTTGCTCTTCTAAACCCAAACAACATTTCTAGGTAGAGAGGCTGAAAAGCTAAAATCCACATGCATTACTTAGGGTAGGGCGAGCCTGTTATAACCAAAAGATCAAGCAATAATTCAGTGACTTAAAGAAGATTCAAGTTTCTTTTTTTCTCCCTCACTCATGGAATCATGCAAAATGGTTAAATGGACTTTGCTCCACAAAGTCATCCCGAAATCCAGGGTAGCAATACAGCTCTACATCCTCTGGCTTTATTGTTATCCACATGGTTGATCCTGGGTCAGATTCCAGCCAACAATAAGGAGAAAAAAATGTGGATAAGGTATGACTATTGTCTTAAGGCACATATTACTTCTACTTGCATCTTCTAGGCAAGAACTTTGACATACAACCACATATAACTTCAGGGGAGATTGGAAAACAGAATGTAGCCATGTACTCAAGAAGGAGAAAATTGATTATTTCAGTCAACTAACAGTGCTTTTCATGAAACATTTCCTAGATTCCCTTATGGTGAGATTCCAGGTATTATCTTAGAGTTTGGATACTGATTCATTTCAGGAGAGAAGCAAAGTGAGGAGCTTCCGTGTTGCTTGTGTAGGTCATGGCAAAGGCACCCTGGTTCTGGAATGGACAACTACAGCAGTCACTTCCTGATTCTACAGGTAGTTTCCTTCTTTGGCAGATTCTTGGCAAAGGCTGAGGTATCATTCTGGAACAGGCAGCCATGATGACATATTTCTGATTCTGTAATAATGCTTCTGATTACGGTGGAGGCAGCACCTCCCCGGCCCAATTCCACTGTGCGGATTTGGAAGTGTTTCCTGAAATCTCAATGGTTTCTCTTCAGCCCTCCCAGTGATTCCGTAAGTCACATAATACCATGTAATAACTCCCTGCGTGCTTAGGTAGAGTGGATTCTATTCTTGACAACCGAGCTCTGAGCAATATACCTTTCATGTCTCCAAAAGCCTGAAATCTCCTTAGAGATCTCTGGCTCACATTTTCATGAATGTACAGACAATTTACATTGAATTCCAAAAAGCATTTACTAAGAGATATGTCAGTCTATGGATCCCCAAAGAGCGCAGGAAAGAGTATTAATTTCACGAATATTTCTAAGATCCTACCCTCAAACCTTAGTACCCAACTGCCCTACATTTTATAGACCTCAGAAGATCTGTTATTTTGGGGGCAGGGAGAAGTAATACAAGATGCCTAGTGAGTGAAGCCACAACCAGAGCTCTTTCTTTAAAATTTTATTTATTTATTTATTTATTTAGTAAGTAAGTAAGTATGCGGGCCTCCCTCTGCTGCGGCCTCTCCCGTTGCGGAGCACAGGCTCCGGACGCGCAGGCCCAGGGGCCATGGCTCACGGGCCCAGCCGCTCCGCGGCATGTGGGATCCTCCCAGACCGGGGCGCGAACCCGGTTCCCCTGCATCGGCAGGCGGACGCGCAACCACTGCGCCACCAGGGAAGCCCTAAAATGTATTATATTTAAATTTCAATCAAAATGTCATTTATTATGAAAGGTGGAGTATTTAGGAGAAACTGGACTGAGGTGTGAAATTTACTTTGAAATGCATCCAAAAAAAATAAAGTGGAATGAGGAATGGATAGAAAAAGAGACACATGGATAGATAGATGATAAAGCAAGTAAAGTAAAATGTTAATGGGGTAGAATCCAAGTGGCATATATATGGCTGCATACTGTAAAACTATTTCAGCTTTGCTGTATGTTTGAGACTTTTCACAATAAAATGTTGGAAAAATATTGTTCACTAAAAGTAATACGCTTCTTGTACATATGCAAACAGGACAGAGATACATCTTGAGAAAAGTAGTAATTCTCTATCTTTCTTTGATTTATCTACTGCCAATTTGGATGTATTCATCCATATTTTCCTTTGCTTATCACAAGCATAAAATATACATACGTAAATATAAGGATTTAATATCAAATGGGATAACAGTATATTGCATTTTGTAAATTGCTTTTTTACTTTATAAATGCATCATAGATAGCTTTCCAAGTCAATTCATATAGATCTCTGTCCTTTTTAAAAGGTGTGTAGTATATCAGAATATGAATTACCCAATTTGTTCAATTATCCTGTTATTGATGACTCTTCAGATTGTCTCCGGTTCTTTGTTGCCAAAAATCATGTGATAAATTTCTCATGCATATGTCTTTAAATACTTAAATATTTTTATATCTAGTAGATGAGTAGTTGGAAGTGGAATTGCTGGTTAGGGAGGCATATATATTTTACATTTTAATTAGCTCTGCCAGATAACTTTCTAAGAAGGTTGTTTATAGTCCAACCAAGAGTGAATGAGAATCTCTCTTTTCCCACAGTCTCACAAGCACTACAGATTATTAGTCATGGGCATTCTGATGGTGTTCATGATGTTTTAGGATTTTTTCCAGAGGAAACAAGACTGCAGAATGGAGATTAAGTCCAAAACAAATGATTGACTAAGACCACATAGGTTACTAATGCTAGAATAGGGAAAGGAACTGTGGACTTCTAATTTACAATGATTCTTTCTTTCTTTTTGTGAACATAGCCTAAAGATACTAAGTAAAAGCATTTATGGGTGATAGTTTTCATTTCTTATCAAAATGAAAATGTTATCTTTCCATCAAGTTTAGTTACTTTTAGTCTCTCAGCTTCCTGATATTTCAGTTCTGTGACCCTAACTGTAGGCAGTGGTCAAATACAGAGTGTAAAATGTAAGGGATACCTCCATGTCCTATCAATCAGGGAGTGATAGAAGTGTGACACAGCCTCCTCTCATGCTGCTCCCAGAAAGGCATGGGCCAAAGTGGTGACACTGAACACAGAGAATGGGCATTAATGTGCACAGTCAGCCTGCCATAGAGCGCCCAAGCTCCCTTTGCAAACTTAGGCAAATCTTTCCACTTCCCTGTTTGCATTTTCCTTATATGTAAAATAAAGAGGTACTTTTCACACACAAGGAAGCTTATTCTATGTTTTGAAACAAAAATGTTAGCCAAGCCTCTAGATATGTAGTAAATCCTTATTTTAATATAATCTATCCCACAAAGAAAATAAGTAAAATGAGAAGGAACAAAAACTTAGGAACAAGACACATTACATAGCATGCCTTTGTCTGATTCTGAAGTATTTGAGTAATTGTGTTGTATTCCCCTGCATTATCTATTTTGAAAGTATTTTTCTCTGTAGGATGGAAGCAGCTATTCAAATACTTCACAGCAAATACTTAGGTAATTTAAGATACATACTCTTCCCCCATAACAGAAGTAGTATACAACCGTTTCCCACTCACAGATTAAATCACAGAAAAATGTTATTTTTATGGAACAACTCCTTATGCTAAAGCTTCAAAGGATCTCTACTATACCTCCTTTCTTCTCTTTATGGGCCAGAAAGATTTTTTGTTAATGAGCTGGTCAGTATATTTTCCTAATGTCAGAGAAGCATAGAACCAACAGTAAATAATGATAAGCCCTAAAACTTGATGATCTGCTACTCATCTAAAGGCGAACTAATTATTGAAGGCCTGGAATGAATGAAAGTGGGGCAAGTAAATCAAAATTTCGAGGTAACTAGGCACAGTTAGTGTTGATTGTGGCTGTTCTTAATCTTAGGGGAAAACAATCACTTTTGGGGGGACTGTATCTTCAAGTTCTCAGGTACCCTGAAGTCTAGGGAGTACTCAAATCCTTCCAAACATTCTGAACCAAGCTTTCTACAAAGAAAGGACGGCGATGAAGGCAGGACCAACACACTAGGGGATGGACCTTTTTTAAAATCACTAAGGAAGCTGAAAACATGTTGCTGTGGTGTTAACTCAGTGCATCTGTGGACCAGTCCTCTTTGAGATCATGGCCACTTACTGTATTACTTGTTCCCATGTCAGTAAGGTAGGAATGGGTGGACTGGGGCTACCTCCAGCTTGGAATAATTTCTTATTGCCTGCCCTCCCCACAACAACCACACACACACACACAAACACATATTCAGGGAAGGCCCGGGGAAAGGCAGTCTAATTTAGCTGTTCTAAGTTGTATGGGAATATATTCACTTTTTGTTGGGTTATCTCTTCAACATTCAAGTACAATATCAAGATATCAGCCTATGAAAAAGGAACCAAGAGGACCACTTGTTCTGCTTTTGGATGTAAGTTAAGGAGAAGCGGCCGCCTCAGGATATCCTTAGTTCGATCTAGGCCAGTGGTTCTTAACTGAAGGTGATTTGGCAATATCTGGAGACATTTTTGCTTATCACAACTGAAGAGGAGGTACACCACTGGCATCTAGTGGGTAGAGACAAGGATGCTGCCAAACATCCTACAATGCAGAGGACACGCCCCGCCCAAAAAATAATTATCCAGTCCAAATGTCAGTATGTCAATACTGCAGAGGTTGAGAAATCTTCAACTAGCTCACAAGGGCTGGCGTGTCACCAGCAGGTTTAGGGCCAATAACTTGCTTAAGCTTTTAGTCACCATTCTCTCTCTCTCTCCCTCCTTCCCTCCCTCCCTCCCTTCCTCCTTTGCTCTCTCCCTAGCTCCAAATATGGGAGACAGACTACTCAGTTACCAACTGGAAAGATTCAAATATTGTAATCACAGCTAACTCCTTTTTAGAAATAAGACTACTATTGGTCATTTCTTAAATTTCTTAGTATTCACATTTCTTGTGAGTTTAATGATTAATGTAAGTAAAGTGAATAAAATCCATTTTGGATTATGACTATTTGAACTGGCCATGTTAATATACAATATATAACTCAATATGATCAACTTAAGTGTCCTCACTTTTAGGTTATTTCAGGTCAAAAAAATAACAATATTCAAGGAAAATGTTCAAGCCAACCATGGAAATGGATTTTAGCTTCTTTGTACACTCATGTAAAACACACATAGTTACTCATGTTTTTTGAATATGAAGAATAATCATATAGGAAAATTTTCTATTTGGTTTGACATCTATGGATTAATTTAACTAAGCCAGGTGGCAGAACATCAGTCTATGTAGATTTATGCCAAAGGCAAACACAAGGTATTCTCTAGTCCAGGTAACTTACTGATTACACTGCCAAATAAAATAGTTGCAAATGTTGACAATACACATTTGCCCATATGTGAAAAGACCATTTCCTCTATATTTATGGAGAAATCGTATAATCTGAATCCTTTGATATAATAAAGAAAGTAGAAAATTAGTTTACTGTCTTCACAAATCCTGGCTTTCAAGCCAATTGCCTTGCTGTAAAAATTCTCTTTTGGATGTCAGAGGTTGACAAGCAACTTTCTTCCTCTTCACATTCCTGCTATTACAGTCTTAAACCACTCCCAGGACCATCCATCCAGGACCAGCTACATAACTTTTGGTACCAAGTGAAAAATGAAAAGATGGGGCCTCTTGTTTAAAAATTATGAAGAATTTCAAGATAATGACATGGTGATAGCAGAACAGTAAACCAAACATGGGCCTTTGTAAGCCCAGGACCCTCTGCAACTGCACTTCACAGGCCCATGAAGCCAGCTCTGCTTCCGTCCTACCCCAATAGATTCTTGTGAGGTCATATACACAGAAATGCCATTTTAAGCTATTATGCTGCAGGGCCTCCACAGTCAGTTTAAACAGTCTCTGCACTGCACAACTCTGTAAGGGCATTCATGTCAGGGTCTGAAGGAATTGCATCCTCTGGATTGTCTGGCATACAACGTGCATACTCACATGCACCTGCCCTAAACACCAGTTACACAAATGATACTCTTCTCTATTTTAGCAGAGTCCTAATACGCAGCTGATACCTTTCTCATCCACCAAAATAAAAAGAGAAATGATTCAGTTAATCTTCAAATTCAGTTACTCTTCTACCTTTCCCTTTGTGATCAGTCACTGAAGAGGGTGTTTCACATTTATTAAACTCTAGTTCAAAGATCATAAGAAAATTCCCTTGTATTTTTCTCATAAACAGAAATGTATTTCATGCCTTTCAAATATTTGAAGCATTGGTTTTATGGGATTTACATGACAGTATAACCCATTTATGGATCATAGTTTTATCATGGCTTACCTATTACTTGAAGCAGCTGTGGGATCTATGAAAGACCTCCTGGGTCGGTCAGAAGGAATGCCCCATGAACAGTGAGCCAGCACAGAGCGTTAGTGAATATTCAAGCTGGAAGTAATCTAAGACTTTTTCTTTACCCACCCTCTCCTTAAATGGATGAGGAACTGAAAACTGCACTTGCCACAGGTCACATATGTAGAAGGTGGAAGAGTAAAGACTAGATCCCAGATTCCAGGGATCTTGATTTCCAGTACAGAGTATAATATATGTGCTTAAATCAGACTTATCCTGAGTGAAAAGTGATAAATGCTTCTGTCAGCATGAGAAAAATCAATGTCTTCTGAATAATTGTAACCGTGACTCAGCTTTGACAGATAACCTGTTAGCGGTTACCAGTCAGGTGATGTGAACTCGTACCATCACGATGGCACAACTGCTGGAAATGGATGCTGTTTGTCATTGCATTATATTAGCACCTTTGTTAAGATTCTTTATGTGTTGTCACTGTAAACCCTCTCTCTTCAGGTGTTTATAACAAGCTCATAAGCATTCAGTTCATATTCAGACATCTGAAACATAAAACTATCTGCAATAAAAATAATTTAGAAGTATTTGTAAAAAATGCAAAACCATCTCAGGCACTTACAACATTTTATCAAACAGAAAAGGGAATGTTCACAACTCTTAAACAAATATTTTGCAATATGTTTAAATCTGAAAATCATCTCTAAATCTTTTTTTTTTTTTTTTTTTTTTTTTTTTTGTGGTACATGGGCCTCTCACTGTTGTGGCCTCTCCCGTTGCAGAGCACATGCTCCAGATGCACAGGCTCAGCAGCCATGGGGATCTTCCCGGACCGGGGCACGAACCCGCGTCCCCTGCGTCGGCAGGCGGATTCTCAACCACTGCGTCACCAGGGAAGCCCTCTAAATCTTGAAAGACACATTTTATTATTTCTCCACTTACAGCAAACCATCAGAATTATTGCCCTCCGAAGTTATGTCACTTTGTCATTGTCTTTCTGATTTACTTGGAGTGACTGTTCCTCTCTCTCACCATAAGAGAGAGAGGACAATTCTTATCAACAGAACCAGGCTGTGTGAGTTCTTCCTTAGAAGCTCATGTTTCCTACCACTTCTGTAATACAGAACTGATTGTTTTCCAGCCAATTCATTACTTCTAGATATTCTTTGCCCCAAAGGGATTATAAGATTTTTTCTTCTGAAGAGTATTAAAACTGAATCTCTCCTAAAATTTGGCCATTAATATCAAATATTAATAGTCTGATACCCCATTGTTCTAAAAAAGACATTCAGAATTTCTATAAAGGCTAGTCCTCCTCCCAAGGTGATATATTTGTAACTTGGTGAGCTTACACTATTTTCATCATCCAAAAACACTGACATGAAATAATATGTGGGATAGGAGCTGTTTCTAAAACAATATATCAGATATTTTTGCATGTTAGTATAGGTTGCATTATTGGCCCCAATTCTTCATCCCTCCCAGTATTCATACTTTCAGTCTTGTGATTTTGCAATTCTGTCCCTTGGCCTTGGACTTGACCATGTGACTTACATTGCTCAACATGATCTGAGTAGAAATGCAGAATTACAGTTGCTCTTTTGTATCTTTTCCATTGCCATGAGAAGGGCTTGCTAATAAATTATTCTTGTTTACAAGCCACTGAATTTTGAAGTAGTTTTTTATTCAATAGTTAACTGATCCGTTGGGTTTTCAGTGTCAAAATCAGGAACAAAACTAGCTGAAAATACCATATTTGGACTTCTCCTGGAGTCCAAAACAAGGCCAAAAAGCACTCTGTCTTAAGTTATCATGCTTATCATCCTCAAACACAGAGGAAAATGCTTCCATTTGGAAACCATAATAGATGAAAATGGTACACAGTTGTGGTGTTTGCTGAGAAAAACATGGCTCCCCATCTTTTCTGAAGAAGTAGTTTCCATGGGATAGGGAGGGTGGGAGGGAGGGAGACGCAAGAGGGAAGAGATATGGGAACATATGTATATGTATAACTGATTCACTTTGTTGTAAAGAATGGTGTGTAAAGAACACACCATTGTAAAGCAATTATACTCCAATAAAGATGTTAAAAAAAAAAAAAAGAAGTAGTTTCCAAAGTTCAGATACTCTGGAAATGTTTCCATATCTGGAAACTAGAGCTTCCTTGCCATTCTGAAAATACCCCACTTTAGATAATCTGCACCTCTCACTTAGAATCACATTGCTATTTCCCCAGAATAGAGTGTTTAATTCTTATTTAACATGATTTTGTAGTCAATGGACAACTACTCTTTTTCCAACGTATTAAATAATAGATTTTTAAATTTATGTTTTGTTTTAATGATTAGAACTAAAGAATTCAGGTTGGATATACAAAGAACTTGGATTCTGCATAATTCTCATGAATACTATAAACCTTTGACCCAAATGGCAAAGTAATTTCAATTGTACTAATATTTAAATAAATGAAGGAATAGAAATAAATAAGTTAGGACAATAGATTCTTACATCATGTTTATTGGTTTCATAAAGCATTTTCTAACTAAAATATGGATGCTTCCTCACAAGTATAATCGCTCTAATGATTTAATTCAGGTCAGTTTTGGCCTGAGACGTGCTTCAAAAGTGGATTCAGGATGTTTACTCAAAAAAGCAACAGTGTAAATGAAACAAATAGCTAATGAAGGTAGAGAAATTATAAATAATTTTAATTATTAAATTATCTGAAAATGGATTCTGCCCGTGGAACAAATAACTATTTTTCATTTACTTCCTTTACAGGAAGCAAAATGGCTTTAGAGGTTTAAAGAAAAATCAATGTTTCATTACCTGAAGACCTTGCTGAGGATTGAGAATATTTTTCTGCTGTTGACATCTCATTAAGATTATTTAACAACTAAGCAATCCACTTGCCTCCTTGGTGCTAAAACTGATATATTTTTCAAAATACAGTCCAGAGTTTTCAAAGAAAAACCCATAGATTTTGACCCAATGTCAATACCTATCACTGAAAAGTGTGGAATAAAATGAAACAATAAATGTGTTGAGTCAAGAGGACAGAAAATATATTAAGCAATAAATAAAGTCCTGCCTTAATGATGCCATTAAAAGTGGCAAAGACATAACATGAATATTCTTTTATAATGAGATTACTTTTTAAGTTGCTACTTTGTATTAATTGGATATTGACAATATATTAATTTTATAAGTATGCATTAGAAAACATGAGTATTTTGTTTGTTATCTATTTTCACACAGAGAGGCATTTTCTAGATTCTTTTAGACAGAAAAACAAGATTTCTATGTTGGTTCATTTTTGATATAAATTCAGGCTTACAGAAAGGTTGTAAGAATAGTTCCTAGAATTAGAATTTACATGTACCCTTCATCCACATTTTCTAAATGGTAATATTTTACCATATTTGCTTTATCACTCCAACTTTTAATATATATATATTAAAACTGCTTAAGGGTAAACTGCAGATGGTATTGTATTCATGCCTAAATATTTCGATGTGCATATCTTAAAACAGTTGTCATATATAATCACAGTACAGTCACTAATACCAGGAAAAACATTGAAGATGGCAGTGGAGGAGGATGCAGAGTTCGCATCTCCCCACAACTAGAGTGCCTGCCAGATGCTGGTGGGGGACCTTGATGCCCAAGGAGATGGAAGGAACCCCCGAGTGACTGGTAGGATGAGGCGGGGAGTAAGGGGGGAGGAGAAGTGGAGGCTGGACACAACCAGCACACCTTAGGGGTGGCTGGGAGTGGGGAGGGGTTCCCATGCCTGGAGGGACCCTCGGGGGATTGGGGGATCATGCAGGAGTGTGCCTAGCGTCTCCCCTGCCCAGTCAGGCCTGGGAAGCCTGCTGGGCTACCAGGCCTGGTCCTCCATTCTCCGGGGCCCCTACCACCATCCTGGATCTTAGGGGCTGGGAGGGAAAGAGAAGGGGGGAAGACAAGGAGAGGCAGATGGTGGGAGGGAATCCTCCAGGAACGGAGGATCAGGGGAAGTGTGGTGGGCATTTGCCCCACCCACTCGGCCCAAAGAAGCCTGCTGGGGTCCCGGGCCTGGTCCTCTGCCCTCCAGAGGCCCCCTCCAGCAGCAGGGGTCCTAGGGGCATAAGAGGGAGGGAAGGGAGAGAAGAAGAAGAGAGGCCAAAGGGGAGAGGCCCTCCGGGATTGGAGGATCAGGGGGGAACACGCTTAGCATTTACCCCACCCACGTGGGCCCAGTGAGTCTGCTGGGGTCCTGGACCTGATCCTCCAACCTCCAAGAGCAGGGGCACACCTGGGCCCCTCCTGCTGCGTTAAGCCTAAGGACCACCTTCTCCGGCCCGCCACCACCCCCAGGACCTTTTCCCACACTGTGGGTCCTAAGAATAGGCCCCGCCCACCACCTAAACCCCACCCCTGCCTAACCCCCGCCTCCCACAGCCAAGGTCTTTTCTGGCTTTTTTTTTTTTCTTGTTCTCCTCTACTTTACTACTGTGATTCTGTTTTACCTTCCAGTTGTTGTTTCATCTATGTTTTGATTTTTTTTTTATTCTTTCTAACATATCTGTTACTTTTCTAATCTAATTTTATTTTTTACTCTGTGTTATTGTTCAGCTCCTTTTTTGTTGCTGCCCCACGTGGCTTGCAGGATCTTGGTTCACAAGCCAGGAGTTGGGCCAGAGCTCCTGCAGTGGGATCTCCAACTTCGAACCACTGGACAAACAGAGAACCTCAGGCCCCAGGGACTATTCATCGGAGTGAGGTCTCCTGGAGGTCCTCATCTCGGCACCAAGACCCAGCTCTATCCAACAGCCTACAAACTCCAGAGATGGAAGCCTCAGGGCAAACAACCAGTAAAACAGGAAAACAATCCCAACCATCAAAAAAAAAAAAATGAGATCATGAAAAAATATGTCAGAGATGAAGGAGCAAGGTAAAAACCTACAAGACCAAATAAATGAAGACAAAATAGGCAACCTACCTGAAAAAGAATTCAAAGTAATGATAGTGAAGATGATCCAGAATCTTGGAAATAGAATGGAGGCATGAATTGAGAAAATACAACAAATGTTTAACAAAGATCTAGAAGAACTAAAGAACAAACAAAGATAAACAACACAATACCTGAAATGAAAAATACACTGGAAGGAATCAATAACAGAATAACTGAGGCAGAAGAACAAATAAGTGAGGACAGTCTCAGAGACCTCTGGGACAACATTAAACACACTAACATTCAAATTATAGGGGTCCCAGAAGAAGAAGAGAAAAACAAAGGGATTGAGAAAATATTTGAAGAGATTATACTGGAAAAATTCCCTAACATGGGAAAGGAAATAGTCACCCAATTCCAGGAAATGCAGAGAGTCCCATACAGGATAAACCATAGGAGAAACAAAACAAGACACATATTAATCAAACTAACAAAAATTAAGTTCAAAGAAAAAATATTAAAAGCAGGAAGGGAAAAGCAAAAAATAACATACAAAGGAATCCCCATAAGGTTGCTGATTTTTCAGCAGAAACTCTGCAGGAGAAGGCAGAGTGGCAGGATATACTTAAAGTGATGAAAGAGAAAAAAAAATAACATACAAAGGAATCCCCATAAGGTTGCTGATTTTTCAGCAGAAACTCTGCAGGCCAGAAGGGAGTGGCAGGATGTACTTAAAGTGATGAAACAGAAAAACCTACAACCAAGATTACTCTACCCAGCAAAGATGTCATTCAGATTCAACAGAGAAATCAAAAGCTTTTCAGACAAGCAAAAGCTAGGAGATTTCACATACCAAACCAGCTTTACAACAAATGCTAAAGGAACTTCTCTAGGTGGGAAACACAAGAGAAGAAGAAGACCCACAAAAACAAACCCAAATCAATAAAAAAAATGGTAATAGTAACATACATATTGATAATAACCTTGAATGTAAATGGATTAAATGCTCCAACCGAAAGACACAGATAGGCTGAATGGATACAAAAACAAGACACATATATCTATGCTGTCTACAAGAGACCCACTTCAGACCTAGGGACACATACAGACTGAAAGTGAAGGGATGGAAAATATTCCATGCAAATGGAAATCAAAAGAAAGCTGGAGTACCAATACTCATATCAGATAAAATAGAATTTAAAATAAAGACTGTTAAAAGAGGCAAGGAAGGACACTACATAATGATCAAAGGATCAATCCAAGAAGAAAATATAACCCCACAAAAACAAACCCAAATCAATAAAAAAAATGGTAATAGTAACATACATATTGATAATAACCTTGAATGTAAATGGATTAAATGCTCCAACCGAAAGACACAGATAGGCTGAATGGATACAAAAACAAGACACATATATCTATGCTGTCTACAAGAGACCCACTTCAGACCTAGGGACACATACAGACTGAAAGTGAAGGGATGGAAAATATTCCATGCAAATGGAAATCAAAAGAAAGCTGGAGTACCAATACTCATATCAGATAAAATAGAATAGGGGACTTTAACAACCCACTCTCACCAATGGACAGATCATCCAAACAGAAAATAAATAAGGAAACACAACCTTTAAATGACACAACAGACCAGGTAGATTTAAATGATATTTATAGGACATTCCACCCAAAAGTGGCAGAATACACTTTCTTCTCAAGTGCACATGGAACATTCTCCAGGATAGATCACATCTTGGGTCACAAATCAAGCCTCGGAAAATTTAAGGAAATTGAAATCGTATCAAGCCTCTTTTCTGACCACAATCCTATGAGACTGGAAATCAATTACAGGAAAAAAACTGTAAAAAACACAAATACAGGGAGGCTAAACAGTGCACTACTAAATAAGCAGGAGATAACTGAAGAAATCAAAGAAGAAATTAAAAATACATAGAAACAAATCACAATGAAAACATGATGACCCAAAACCTATGGGATGCAGCAAAAGCAGTTCTAAGAGGGAGGTTTATAGCAATTCAGTCTCACCCCAAGAAACAAGAAAAATCTCAAATTTTTACACCTAAAGCAACTAGAGAAATAAAAACAAAGAAAACCCAAAGCCAGTAGAAGGAAAGAAATCATAAAGATCAGAGCAGAAATAAATGAAATAGAAATGAAGAAAACAATAGCAAACATCAATAAAACTAAAAGTTGGTTCTTTGAGAAGATAAACAAAATTGATAAACTTTTAGCCAGACTCATCAAGAAAAAAAGAGAGGATAAAAATCAATAAAACTGGAAATGAAAAAGGAGAAATCACAACTTACATTGCAGAAATACAAAGGATTATAAGAGACTACTATAAACAACTATATGCAAATAAAATGGACAACCATGAAGAAATGGACAAATTATTGGAAAGGTACAATTTTCCAAGACTGAACCAGGAAGAATTAGAAAATATAAACAGACCTATCACAAGTAATGAAATTGAAACTGTGATTAAAAATCTTCCAACAAACAGAAGTCCAGGACCAGATGGCTTCACAGCCGAATTCTATCAAACATTTAGAGAAGAGCTAACACCCATCCTTCTCAAACTCTTCCAAAAAATTGCAGAGGGAGAAACACTCCTAAATTCATTCTACGAAGCCACCATCACCCTGATGCCAAAACCAGAAAAAGATATCACAAAAAAAGAAAATTATAGACTAATATCACTGATGAACAGAGATGCAAAAATCCTCAACAGAATACTAGCAAACAGAATCCAACAAAACATTAAAAGGATCATACACCATGATCAAGTGGGATTTATCCCAGGAATGCAAGGATTGTTCAATATATGCAAATCAATCAATGTGATACACCACATTAACGAATTGAAGAATAAAAACCATATGATCATCTCAATAGATGCAGAAAAAGCCTTTGACAAAATTCAACACCCATTTATGATAAAAACTCTCCAGAAAATGGGCATACAGTGAACCTATATCAACATAATAAAGACCCACACTGAACATCATACTCAAAGGTGAAAAACTGAAAGCATTTCCATTAAGATCAGGAAGAAGACAAGGATGTTCACTCTCACTATTCTTATTCAACATAGTTTTGGAAGTCCTAGCCATGGCAATCAGAGAAGAAAAAGAAATAAAAGGAACACAAATTGGAAAAGAAGTAAAACTGTCACTGTTTGCAGATGACATGATACTATACATAGAAAATCCTAAAGATGTCTCCAGAAAACTACTAGAACTAATCAATGAATTTGGTAAGGTTGCATGATACAAAATTAATGCACAGAAATCCCTGGCATACCTATACACTAACAATGAAAAATCAGAAAGAGAAATCAAGGAAACACTCCCATTTACCACTGCAACAAAAAGAATAAAACACCAAAGAATAACCTACCTAAGGAGGCAAAAGTCTTGTACTTAGAAAACTATAAAACACTGATGAAAGAGATCAAAGATGACATAAACAGATGGAGAAATGTACCATGTTCTTGGATTGGAAGAATCAATATTTTGAAAATGACTCTGCTACCCAAAGCAATCTACAGAATCAATGCAATCTCTATCAAACTACCAATGGCATTCTTCACAGAATTAGAACAAAACATTTTACAATTTTTATGGAAACACGAAAGACCTCAAATAGCCAAAGCAATCTAGAGAAAGAAAAATGGAGCTGGAGGAATCAGGCTACCCGACTTCAAACTATACTACAAAGCTACAGTAATCAAGGCACTATGGTATTGGGACAAAAACAGAAATATAGATCAGTGGTATAGGATAGAAAACCCACACACATATGGTCACCTAATCTAGGACAAAGGAGGCAAGAACATCCAATGGAGAAAAGACAGTCTCTTTGATAAGTGGTGCTGGGAAAACTGGACAGCTACATGTAAAAGAATGAAATTAGAACACTCCCTAACACCACACACAAAAATAAACTCAAAATGGATTAAAGACCTAAATGTAAGACCAGACACTATAAAACTCTTAGAGGAGAACATAGGCAGAACACTCTATGACATAAATCATAGGAAGGTCCTTTTGACCTACTTCCTAGAGAAATGGAAATAAAAACAAAAATACACAAATGGGACCTAATGATACCCGACTTCAAACTATACTACAAAGCTACAGTAATCAAGGCACTATGGTATTGGGACAAAAACAGAAATATAGATCAGTGGTATAGGATAGAAAACCCACACACATATGGTCACCTAATCTAGGACAAAGGAGGCAAGAACATCCAATGGAGAAAAGACAGTCTCTTTGATAAGTGGTGCTGGGAAAACTGGACAGCTACATGTAAAAGAATGAAATTAGAACACTCCCTAACACCACACACAAAAATAAACTCAAAATGGATTAAAGACCTAAATGTAAGACCAAACACTATCAAACTCTTAGAGGAAAACATAGGCAGAACACTCTATGACATAAATCACAGCAAGGTCCTTTTGACCTACTTCCTAGAGAAATGGAAATAAAAACAAAAATACACAAATGGGACCTAATGAAACTTAAAACCTTCTGTACCGAAAAGGAAACCATAAACAAGATGAAAAGACAACACTCAGAATGGGAGAAAATATTTGCAAACAAAGCAACTGATAAAGGACTAACCTCCAAAATTTACAAGCAGCTCATGCAACTCAATATCAAAAAAACAATCTAATCCAAAAATGGGCAGAAGACCTAAAAAGACATTTCTTCAAAGAAGATATACAGATTGCCAACAAACACATGAAAGGATTCTCAACATCACTAATTATTAGAGAAATGCAAATCAAAAGTGCAATGAGGTATCACCTCATACCGGTCAGAATGGCCATCATCAAAAAATCTACAAACAATAAATGCTGGAGAGGGTGTGGAGAAAAGGGGACCCTCTTGCACTGTTGGTGGAAATGTAAATTGATACAGCCATGATGGAGAACATAAAGAGTTTCCTTAGAAAACTAAAAATAGAACTACCATATGACCCAGCAATCTCACTACTGGGCATATACCCCGAGAAAACCATCATTCCAAAGGACACACGTACCCCAATGTTCACTGCAGCACTATTTATGATAGCCAGGACATGGAAACAACCTAAATGTCCAATGACAGATGAATGGATAAAGCAGATGTGTAAATATATACAATGGAATATTACTCAGCTATAAAAAGGAATTAAATTGGGTCAATTGTAGAGATGTGGATGGAGCCAGAGTCTGTCATACAAAGTGAAGTAAGCCAGAAAGAGAAAAACAAATATTGTATATTAACGCATATATGTGGAATCTAGAACAATGGTACAGATGAACCTATTTGTAGGTCAAGAACAGAGACATAGATGTAGAGAACGCATGTGGTGACACAGGGCAGGAAGGGGAGGGTGGGACGAATTGAGATATTAGGTTTGACATAAATACACTACCATGTGTAAAATAGATAGCTAGTGGGAACCTGCTCTATAGCACAGGGAGCTCAGCTCTGTGCTCTGTGATGACCTAGACTGGGGGGGGGGGGGAGGGAGGTCCAAGAGGGAGGGGATATAGGTATACATATAGCTGATTCACTTCATTATACAGCAGAAACTAACACAATATTGTAAAGCAATAAACAAAAATACACAAATGGGACCTAATGAAACTTAAAACCTTCTGTACCGAAAAGGAAACCATAAACAAGATGAAAAGACAACACTCAGAATGGGAGAAAATATTTGCAAACAAAGCAACTGATAAAGGACTAACCTCCAAAATTTACAAGCAGCTCATGCAACTCAATATCAAAAAAACAATCTAATCCAAAAATGGGCAGAAGACCTAAAAAGACATTTCTTCAAAGAAGATATACAGATTGCCAACAAACACATGAAAGGATTCTCAACATCACTAATTATTAGAGAAATGCAAATCAAAAGTGCAATGAGGTATCACCTCATACCGGTCAGAATGGCCATCATCAAAAAATCTACAAACAATAAATGCTGGAGAGGGTGTGGAGAAAAGGGGACCCTCTTGCACTGTTGGTGGAAATGTAAATTGATACAGCCATGATGGAGAACATAAAGAGTTTCCTTAGAAAACTAAAAATAGAACTACCATATGACCCAGCAATCTCACTACTGGGCATATACCCCGAGAAAACCATCATTCCAAAGGACACACGTACCCCAATGTTCACTGCAGCACTATTTATGATAGCCAGGACATGGAAACAACCTAAATGTCCAATGACAGATGAATGGATAAAGCAGATGTGTAAATATATACAATGGAATATTACTCAGCTATAAAAAGGAATTAAATTGGGTCAATTGTAGAGATGTGGATGGAGCCAGAGTCTGTCATACAAAGTGAAGTAAGCCAGAAAGAGAAAAACAAATATTGTATATTAACGCATATATGTGGAATCTAGAACAATGGTACAGATGAACCTATTTGTAGGTCAAGAACAGAGACATAGATGTAGAGAACGCATGTGGTGACACAGGGCAGGAAGGGGAGGGTGGGACGAATTGAGATATTAGGTTTGACATAAATACACTACCATGTGTAAAATAGATAGCTAGTGGGAACCTGCTCTATAGCACAGGGAGCTCAGCTCTGTGCTCTGTGATGACCTAGACTGGGGGGGGGGGGGAGGGAGGTCCAAGAGGGAGGGGATATAGGTATACATATAGCTGATTCACTTCATTGTACAGCAGAAACTAACACAACATTGTAAAGCAATTTTACTCCAATAAAAAAAATTGATACTATCAGATAATCTATAAACCTAATTCATTTTCACCAATTATCCCAACAATGCTGTTTAGAGCAAAAGAAAATCTCAGTTCTTATACTACCTTCAGATGTAATATCTGTTTAGTCTCTTTTAGTCTAGAAAAGTTTCTCAGAAAGATTTCATTTTCATTTCACAGATAAGAGTACAATCTTATTATCTTTTAGAACGTCCCTCATATTGGGTTTGTCTGATGTTTTCTTATGAGTCAATTCAACATTTCCATGTTGGGCCAGGAATATCACAGAAGTGATATTTTGTTCTTCTCAGTGCAACATATCAAGAGGCACATGATGTCGATTCATCCCAGTGCTGGTGATGTTAACTTTGCTCACTTGTTTAAGGAGGTGTCTGTCAAGTCCCACTGTAAAGTTAATACTTTTTCCCTTTTAATTAGTAAGTATCTTATGGGAACATAGTCTGAAGCTAATATGTAAATATTCTGGCACTTTTCACACTCTCATGATTTTTAAAAATTTCCTCTGTATCAATAGTTATTTCCCCCTTACCATTTCTTACTTTATATATTTGTGCATCCTCACCTTTTCTTGATTAAGTTAGCCAGTGGTTTGTCTATTTTTTTAATTAAAAATAATCCATGATTTTATTTATTCATTAGATTTATTGTTTTACTACTCTCTATCTCATTATTTTCTACTTTTATTGTTATTATTTTTCACTTTACTTTTATCTGGTTTAATTTATTTTTTTCTAGATTTCTGTTCCCAGATATTAATTCATTTACTTCAGTTCTTTAACATACACTGAAAAGTTGTTTAAGGCTAGAAAAGTTTCAATGATCACTAATGTAACACCTAGATTCTAATATGTAGTGTTTTCATCATTGTTGCTTTTTAGAAATTCTTTAATTTTGGTGTTTCTTTCTACTTTCACAAGTTATTTATCAAAAGGTTTTTAAATTTCTGATTGAAAAAACCCCTTTCTTAAAAATGTGTTAATGTGTGGTTTATTGCACTGTGATTGAAGAATGATTTTTGTAATATTGCTACTTCATGGAACTTTCTGGAATTTTTTTTTTTCTGATTACTGTATGATTAATGTTTGTATATGTCTCCATGTGTGCATGAGAAGAAAGTGTATTCTTTATTACCAGTATGTAAAGTTCAAAAAGTTTGTCTCATTGATTGTATTGTTTAGATTTTCTAAATCCTTATTTATTTTTCATTTATTTGATCTGTCTTCTACTTAGTGGTGTGTAAGTTCTCCTATTACTAGTGTGTTTCTATCTATGTGACTTTGCAAGTCTTCTACTATTTGATTTATAAATGTGATTTCTTTGTTCTTAGGTGCCTAGATATTTATAACTATCTTTAATTATTGTGTTTTTATTGTGAATTGTACTTTTAACATTTAAAGGTATCCTTTATCACTCTAAGTGCTATATATTTTGATTCTACTTCTCTGACACCAATATCTCTGCTCTGCATTCTTCCTGTTTTTATTTGCCTGGTACACTTTTTCTTTTTCTCATTTATTTATTTATTTTTGCCTTTAAGAAACATGTGTCTCTTGTATAGAGCATATAGTCAAGTCTTAATTCGTGATGCACAAATTTAAAGTCTTTTTCTCTTTACAGGTGAGTTAAGCCCTTGGTTGGAAGGAGCACTGAGTGGAGAAGTTGTGTAGCAATCAATTTTTTGCCATTTTTGTTTGTCTGTTTTTCCTTTTACTTTGCAGGATCTAACTCCACCCACCTCCCTTGCTTCTTTTTCTCTTTGCTACATTGTTTCCTAAAGGTATTTCTCCTTCCATAACACCCTCTTCTCTCCCCTGGAGTATTTCTTTTCTAAGAAGGCCTCCTCACCTACTGGGGGCACAGTTAGGTACCTGTCCTGTGAGCAGTGTTCTGATCTATTGAATAATTTTTTAACTGAGGGGTTAACTTCCTCTTAATGGTGAAGGCTTTAGAACAGTCTAAGCCCTGGGCAAGCTTCCATCTTGTCTCTTCCATACAGTTTTACCTGAACCGTCCTTGTTCTCTATGAAGGCTGGCAGCAGGAGTGTAGACATGTAAGGAGATACCTAACTGTGATTAGATGTATATTTTTCTATTTAGAGTCAGTTTGAATTTTTAAAATTTTCTGTTTTCTAATTATATTGAAAGCATGAGTTTTGTTCAATATAATTTCTTCTAACTGTTGATTTTATTCCCCTCTGGAGGATATGCTGGACAATTTGTATTTACATCACTGCCATTGCCTGGGCTATTGGGAAATATTAGAATCCATGATTTCTTATCTTCCAGGAACAGTTATGTCTTATTGTATGTTAGGAATACTTTTGTGACTGCAAGTAAGAGGAAACCCAATTCCTAGGTAGGTAATTGTGCTTCCCCTTAGGATGTTGAAAAATGTAAGAGAATGTTGGAGCCACACAGCCAATGAGAAAAAGCTAGATAGCCTACAAAATCAGCTGCTTTTAGTAATATCAGCTCTTCTATTTCTTGCAGCCTCTTTTGCTTTGCATACTGGCTTTCATTCTTATGCGTGAGGCTTTATGGTTGCAATATGACTGCCATTGTCTCAAGTTCAAGGCAGAAGAGAAGAAAATGGAGCTATTCTAGAAGCGTCTGTGTCTTTTGCAGGAAAAAAAAATTTCTTAGAAAGACCTCCACTGATATCTCATTGGCCAGAAGTGTGCCACATGGCCTCTGCTCTCTGCAAGGGAGGCAATAAAGCTACAGAGTATTTAGCTTTTTTCAGGTTCTAGAGTAGAAGTGGGCAAGGGAGAAGAGAGTTGAGAATAAATGTGAGCTGGGTTGGCCAACACAGAGTATCTCCAACACTTATATTTCTTCTAGGCACCTCACAGAACTTAGTGGATTTCAGGACACATGAATTGACTTGCATTGACATTTTGGCTTGACCTATTTAATATGCATATGTAGAATACATGTGTACATAGGATTATGCTTATGTTTATTTGTCCAGGAAAATCAATGATTGTTCTCATTTAATGGTATGTTATTTGAGTAAGTAATGCCAGTAATCCCCATCTTAGAAGTCCTGTAGTAGTGTGACAGGTAGTGTCATTCTTAGAGAGAGCAAAGGCCCAAAAGACCTAAATTTACAGACAACACAATAGAGAAATTTAAGCTATAAACACCTGAGTAAAAGCAGACATTTGCAATAGGGAACACTGCCTCCATCCTACCCAGTTGATATGTCTATAAACTTATGACTTATTTATCGATTACAATGTTTTTCTCTTAGAATTGTTCTAGATATCTAATGGAGTGATGTGTATAAAGCTCCTTACACATAAATGTCATAACTACTACTGGTATTAGTGATACAACATTTTGCCAAGCGCAGTAATAACTGCATATATATATACATACATAATAATATAAATAATATATATTTATGTATTCCTTACAAAAATTTTATGAGGTGGGCATTATTATCATTTTTCATATGAGGAAACTAAAGCTTATTGACATTTAATAAATTGCCCAAAGTAACATAGCTGATACATGGAGAGACTGGGATTCTAGTCAATATCAATCCGATTCCAAAGCCTGTACCTTCAATCCTTCCCAGGACAGTATCTAATAATTGTCATCTAAGTTCTTTACTATTAGAGGAGAAGTCACATAGGTAACAGCTCCCATTGTCACTTCCCTCTCTGCTATTCTTTACTTCCACATCATTCCTATTCTATTATTTCCCAAAGCAGGAACATTAAAATTAGGACAGCCTCACAAAAGGTCTAGATTTGGTCACAATATTTTTTTGTATTTGTTCTTGGTAAAACATTAATCACCCTTTACTATAATTATTTTCTTATCTGTCTCTCTCAAAAAATAGGAAATTCCAGATATGTTTAGATCAAATTTGTCCTGACCACCACTGTAATTAAAGTACTTCTCGATTTGAAGGAATTTTTTGTTAAGTAAAGGAATTTAGTTCTTTATCTGTCATATACCTGTCATATTTTTTCTATTTGAATTTTATTTTATAAACATTGGGGTTTTTTTTAGCCTCTTGCCAGACTAATCAAGAAAAAAGAAAAGAGACACAAATTACCAATATCAGTAGTGAAAGAGAGGACATTAATGGAAATTCTGTAATATTAGAAGGATAATAAATGAGTTATAAGCAAATTTATGCATGTAAACATATAACTTAGGTGTGACTAACCATATCTTGGAAAGATACAAAGTGATGATGTTTATTCAAGAAAAAAAATAATCTGAAAAGCCTTCTATTAAATTTAATTCACAATTTAAAATTTCCCCAAAGAAAACTATAGCCTATGACTATGACTTAACTAGTGAAATCTATCAAATGTGTAAGAAAGCAATAATATCAATTCTACACAAAATCTTTCTGAAACTAGAAGAGATAAGATGACATCACAACTCATTTGATGGAGCCAGCACACTGATACTAAAACCAGACAAAGACAATGGAAGAAAGAAAACCACAGACCAGTATTTCTCAGGTATAGATAAAAACTTCTTGAAAAGTATTATAAAAGCAAATCAAACAATATTTTAGGAAAATACATTATGAACAGGTGGGATGTCATAGAACAAAAGATTGATTCAACATTTGAAAATAATCAATGTAGTCCATCATATCAACACATCAAAGATGTAAAACCATCAGATTATTTCCACAGATGCAGAATAAGCATTTGACAAAATTCCATAACTATTCATGATAAAAAAAAGAAAAAAAAACCTCTCACTGAACTAATGGGAAGAACCTCCTTCCCCAGAGAAGGGGCATTTTGAAAAAAACCACAGCTAACATCAGAATTAAGGATAAAAGACTAAACGAATCGCCCTTAAGACCAAAAAAACAAGGCAAGAATTTCCTCACTCAAAACCTTTTTAGTCAGCATTGTTTGGAGGTCCTAGCCTGTTCAATAGGTTAAGAAAAAGAAATAAATATCATTCAGATTTTCAAAGCAAAAGTAAAACTGTCTTTATTACATACCACATGGTGATCTACTTAGAAAATCCCAAAGAATTTACCAAAAAGAAATTACTCAAATCAATTTGTGAGTCCATTAAGCTTTCACGATAAAATACTTTAAAAAATCCGTTGTATTTACACTTACTGATTATGAATAATTGGAAACTGAGATCAGACAAACAGTGCCAATAACAATAACATTTAAAACAGGAAAAAACATGAAACACTGAGGGGTAGATTTAACAAACTGTTCTGCAGGACCTATACACTGAAAGCTATAAAACTTTTCTGAGATAAATTAAGAAAACTAATTTAAGGGAGGGATGCACTTTATTCACAATTCAGATAATGCAATATTGTTATGATATCAATTCTATTAAAATTGATCTATAGATTCAAAGTAATACCAATCAAAAACCCAGGAAACTTTTTTTTTTTGAAATTTGCAAACTGATACAAAAATTAATATGGAAATGCAAAGAATACAGAGTAAAACCATATTGAAAACTAAAGATATATTGTGACGAGTTGCAACGGGGATGAGGGAGGATGGAGGCGTTAGCTGTTTCTTCTAGACACTAGTGAATGCAGCTGGACCTGGATGAAAGCAAGCTCTCCATATTTTTTTTTTTTTTTTTTTGTGGTATGCGGGCCTCCCTCTGTTGTGGCCTCTCCCGTTGCGGAGCACAGGCTCCGGACGCGCAGGGTCAGCGGCCATGGCTCACGGGCCCAGCCCCTCCGCGGCATGCGGGATCCTCCCAGACCGGGGCGCAAACCCGGTTCCCCTGCATCGGCACGCGGACGCGCAACCACTGCGCCACCAGGGAAGCCCCAAGCTCTCCATATTGACCAGGAACAGAGGACAACGCCTGGCTGGAGGACCAGGCAGAGTGCAGAAGGCCGGCCACCCTGTGCCTTTCGATTGGAGAATTTAACCCATTTACATGTAAGCTGTGTGGCTGACAGGATCTTGGTGTTCCAGCTGGGGATCAGTCCTGAGCCTCTGAGGTGGGAGATCTGAGCTCAGGACATTGGACCATGAGAGACCTCCTGGCCCCACATAGTATGAATCGGCGAGAGCTCTCCCAGAGATCTCCAGCTCAACACTAAGACTCAACTCCACTCAATGACCAGCAAGCTCCAGTGCTGGACACTGCATGCCAAACAACTAGGAAGAAAGGAACACAACCCCACCCATTAGCAGAGAGGCTGCCTAAAATCATACTAAGTTCACAGACAACCCAAAACACACCACTGGACGTGTTCCTGCCCACCAGAAAGACAAGATCCAGCATCATCCCCAGAACACAGGCAGTAGTCCCCTCCAACAGGAAGCGTACACAACCCACTGAACCAACCTTACCCACTGGGGGCAGACACCAAAAACAATGGGAACTATGAACTTGCAGCCTGCAAAAAGGAGACCCCAAACACAGTAAGTTAAGAAAAATGAGAAGACAGAGAAACACACAGCAGATAAAGCAGCAAGGTAAAAACCCACCAGAACAAACAAATGAAGAGGAAATAGGCAGTCTACCTGAAAAAGAATTCAGGGTAATGATAGTAAAGATGATCCAAAATATTGCAAATAGAATGTAGAAAATACAAGAAATGTTTAACAAGGACCTAGAAAAAGTAAAGAGCAAACCAACAATGATGAACAACACAATAAATGAAATTTAAAATTCTCTAGAAGGAATCAATAGCAGAATAACTGAGGCAGAAGAACGGATAAGTGACCTGGAAGATAAAATAGTGGAAATAAATACCGCAGAGCAGAATAAAGAAAAAAGAATGAAAAGAACTGAGGACAGTCTCAGAGACCTCTGGGACAACATTAAACACACCCTTCCCTAATATGGGAAAAGAAATAGTCAATCAAGTCCAAGAAGAGCAGAGAGTCCCATACAGGATAAATCCAAGGAGAAACAGGCCAAGACACATATTAATCAATCAAAAATTAAAAAACAAAGAAAAAATATTAAAAGCAGCAAGGGTAAAGAAACAAATAATATACAAGGGAATCCCCACAAGGTTAACAGCTGATCTTTCAGCAGAAACTCTGCAAGCCAGAAGAGAGTGGCAGGACATATTTAAAGTGATGAAAGGGAAAAACCCACAACCAAGATTACCCTACCCAGCAAGGATCTCATTCAGATTCGATGGAGAATTTAAAACATTTACAGACAAGCAAAAGCTAATAGAATTCAGCGCCACCAAATGAGCTTTACCACAAATGCTAAAGGAACTTCGCTAGGCAGAAAACACAAGAGAAGGAAAAGACCTAAAATAACAAACGCAAAAACAATTAATAGGAACATACATATCGATAACTACCATAAATGTAAATGGACTAAATGTTCCAACCAAAAGACATAGACTGGCTGAATGGATACAAAAACAAGACCCACCTATATGCTCTCTACAAGAGACCCACTTCAGACCTAGGGACACATACAGACTGAAAGTGAGGGGATGGAAAAAGTTATTCCATGCAAATGGAAATCAAAAGAAAGCTGGAGTAGCAATTCTCATATGAGACAAAATAGACTTTAAAATAAAGACTATTACAAGAGACAAAGAAGGACACTACATAATGATCAAGGGATCAATCCAAGAAGAAGATATAACAATTATAAATACGTATGCACCCAACATAGGAGCACCTCAATACATAAGGCAAATGCTAACAGCCATAAAAGGGGAAATCGACAGTAACACAATCTTAGTAGGGGAATTTAACACCCCACTTTTACCAATGGACAGATCATCCAAAATGAAAATAAATAAGGAAACACAAGCTTTAAATGACATATTAAACAAGATGAATTTAATTGATATTTATAGGATATACCATCCAAAAACAACAGAAGGCACTTTCTCTCAAGTGCTCATGGAACATTCTCCAGGTTAGACAATATCTTGGGCCACAATCAAGCCTTGGTAAATTTAAGAAAATTGAAATCATATCAAGTATCTTTTCCGATCACAATGCTATGAGACTTGATATCAATTACAGGAAAAAAATCTGTAAAAAAATACAAACACATGGAGGCTAATCAATACACTAGTAAAGAACCAAGAGATCACTGAAGAAATCAAAGAGGAAATCAAAAAATACCTAGAAACAAATGACAATGAAAATACAATGCCCCAAAACTTATGGGATGCAGCAAAAGCAGTTCTGAGAGGGAAGTTTATAGCAATACAATCCTACCTCAAGAAATAAGAACCATCTCCAAAAAACAACCTAACCTTACACATAAAGCAATTAGAGAAAGAAGAACAAAAAACAAAACAAAACAAAACAAAAAAAACAACCCAAAGTTAGCAGAAGGAAAAAAATCATAAAGATCAGACCAGAAATAAGTGAAAAAGAAATGAAGGAAACAATAGCAAAGATCAATAAAACTAAAAGCTGGTTCTTTGAGAAGATAAACAAAATGGATAAACCATTAGCCAGACTTATCAACAAAAAAAGGGAGAAGACTCAAATCAATGGAATTAGAAATGGAAAAGGAGAAGTAACAAGTGACACTGCAGAAATACAAAGGACCATGAGAGATTACTACCAGAAACTCTATGCCAATAAAACGGACCACCTAGAAGAAATAGACAAAATCTTAGAAAAGCACAACCTTCTGAGACTGAACCAGGAAGAAATAAAAAGTATAAACAGACCAATCAAAAGCACTGAAATTGAGCCTGTGATTAAAAATTGTCCAAGAAAGAAAAGCCCAGGAGCAGGTAGCTTCACAGGAAAATTCTATCAAACATTTAGACAAGAGCTAACACCTATCCTTCTCAAACTCTTCCAAAATATAGCAAAGGGAGGAACACTTCCAAACTCATTCTACAAGGTAACCATCACCCTGATACCAAAACCAGACAAAGATGTCACAAGGAAAGAAAACTACAGGCCAATATCACTGTTGAACATAGATGCAAAACCCCTCAACAAAATGCTAGCACACTGAATCTAACAGCACAATAAAGGATCATACACCATGACCAAGTGCAGTTTGTTTATCCCAGGAATGCAAAGATTCTTCAATATACACAAATCAATCAATGTGATAAACCATATTAACAAAATGGAGAAAAACCATGTGATCATCTCAGTAGATGCAGAAAAAGCTTTTGACAAAATTCAACACCCATTTATGATAAAAACCCTCCAAAAAGTAGGCATAGAGGGAACTTACCTCAACATAATAAAGTCCATATATGACAAACCCACAGACAATATCATTCGCAATAGAGAAAAACTGAAACCATTTCCTGTAAGATCAGGAACAAGACAAGGTTGTTCACTCTCACCACTATTATTCAACATAGTTTTGGAAGTTTTAGCCACAGAAATCAGAGAAGAAAAAGAAATAAAAGGAATCCAAATCGGAAAAGAAGTAAAACTCTCAATGTTTGCAGATGACATGATACTATACATAGAAAATCCTAAAGATGCTACCAGAAAACTACTAGAGCTAATAAATGAATTTGGTAAAGAGCAGATTACAAAATTAATGCACAGAAATCTCTTGCATTCCTACACACTAATGATGAAAAATCTGAAAGATTTTTAAGGAAATGACTATACTACCCAAAGCAATCTACAGATTCAATGCAATTCCTATCAAACTACCAATGGCATTTATCACAGAACTAGAACAAAAAAATTCACAATTTGGATGGAAACACAAAAGACCCCGAATAGCCAAAGCAATCTTGAGAACGAAAAATGGAGCTGGAGGAATCAGGCTCCCTGACTTCAGACTATACTACAAGGCTACAGTAATCAAGACAGTATGGTACTGGCACAAAAACAGAAATATAGATCAATGGAACAGGATAGAAAGCCCAGAGATAAACCCATGCACATATGGTCACCTTATCTTTGATAAAGGAGGCAAGCGTATAAAATGGAGAAAAGACAGCCTCTTCAATAAGTGGTGCTGGGAAAACTGGACAGATACAAGGAAAAGAATGAAATTAGAACACTCCCTAACACCATACACAAAAATAAACTCAAAATGGATTAAAGACCTAAATATAAGGCCAGACACTATAAAACTCTTAGAGGAGAACATAGGTAGAACACTCTATGACATAAATCACAGCAAGATACTTTTTGACCCACCTCCCAGAGAAATGGAAATAAAAACAAAAATAAACAAATGGGACTTAATGAAACTTAAAAGCTTTTGCACAAGAAAGGAAACCATAAACAAGATGAAAAGACAACACTCAGAATGGGAGAAAATATTTGCAAAGAAAGCAACTGACAAAGGATTAACCTCCAAAATTTACAAGCAGCTCATGAAACTCTATATCAAAAAAACAAACAACCTAATCCAAAATGGGCAGAAGACCTAAAAAGACATTTCCCCAAAGAAGATATACAGATTGCCAACAAACACATGAAAGGGTTCTCAACATCACTAATCATTAGAGAAATGCAAAATGCTCAGCATCACTAATCATTAGAGAAATGCAAATCAAAACCACAATGAGGTGTCACCTCACACCGGTCAGAATGGCCATCATCAAAAAATCTACAAACGCTAAATGTTGGAGAGGGTGGAGAGAAAAGGGAACCCTCTTGCACTGTTGGTGGGAATGTAAATTGATACAGCCGCTATGGAGAACCGTATGGAAGGTCCTTAAAAAAGTAGAAATAGAACTACCATATGAACCAGCAATCCCACTGGTGGGCATCTACCCTGAGAAAACCATAATTCAAAAAGAGTCATGTACCACAATGTTCATTGCAGCTCTATTTACAATAGCCAGGACAAGGAAGCAACCTAAGTGTCCATCGAGAGATGAATGGATAAAGAAGATGTGGCACATATATATGATGGAATATTACTCAGCCATAAAAAGAAATGAAACT
>NC_041215.1:57805892-57819735 GCF_002837175.3 Physeter macrocephalus
GGCAGGACAGGAATAAAGACACAGACATAGAGAATGGACTTGAGGACACGGGGAGTGGGAAGGGTAAGCTGGGACGAAGTGAGAGAGTGGCATTGACATATATATACTACCAAACGTAAAATAGCTAGTGGAAAGCAGCCACATAGCTCAAGGAGATCAGCTCAGTGCTTTGTGACCACCTAGAGGGGTGGGATAGGGAGGGTGGGAGGGAGATGCAAGAGGGAGGGGTTATGTGGATATATGTATACCTATAGCTGATTCACTTTTTTATACAGCAGAAACTTATACAACATTGTAAAGCAATTACACTCCAATAAAGATGTTTAAAAAAAAAGAAAACTAAGTATAGAGAATTCATTCTGTCTTATTTCAAGATTTATATAAAACTGCAATATCAAGACAGTACAGTATTGACATAAGGATAGTATCAATGGAGAAGAAAAGAGAGTCCAGAAATAGACGCACACTTTTGTGCCCAGTTGATTTTCAACAAAGTTGTCAAGGTAATTCAAAAGCAATGGACACTTTTTTCAACAAATACTGGACAACTGGATGTCCAGTTGTAAACTGGACATCCAGTATGTAAAACTGAAACAATATCAAACAGAACCTGAACCTTTATTCCATTATCTTGAACCATATAATAGTAGCTAAAAATTCTAAAAGTTCTGTGAAAAATCAAAGGAAGAAATCTTTGTAAGCCTGGATTAGGTAAATATTTCTTGGATATGACACTAAAAGCACAAACCATAAAACAAATTATTGGTAAATTGACAAAATTAACAATTTCTGTTCTTTGCAAGACAGTAAGAAAATGGAAAAAAAAACACAGATGGGAATAAATATTTGCAAAATATATCTTATAAAGGACTTAGAATATATATGCAAAATCTCTTAAAATTCAATAATAAGATAAGAAACAATCCAGTTGAAAATAGCCAAATGGTTTGAATAGACATTGCACCAAAGAAGATATACTAATTGGAAATGATTACAAATAAGTACGTGGGGGTAATTATTCAACATCATTATTTATTAGGAAAATGCAAATTAAAAACCCATATCTACTAGAATGATTAAAATAATAAAGGCTAAAAATGCTAAGTGTTAGTGATGATGCAGAGCTGCAGAGCAACTAGAACCCTCATATGTCGCTGGCAGAAATACAAAATGGTACAGCTATTTTAGAAGAGAGTTGACATTTTCGTATAAAGTTAAACCCATGCTCATTATTTTGTGGTAGTCTTGCTGAAGGCAGGATCAATCCCCCCTTCCCTAAACTGGTTCAGATATCAAGACAATTGATGCCACATATGCGTCAAGAGAATATGAAAAAGTTTATTATTCACATAATGAGGCTTTCTGGGGAGAGCAAGGGAAGCACCCAAGCCAGTTCAAAATGACTTGAACAAAGGAAGGAGTGATGACTTTGTTTTTTATTGTGGTTAGGACCAAGGTGAGGGTTACAGAATAGTTTGAACTTCTCCATTGGCACTAAGGAAGGGAGCACATGGGATTTTTTTATGGCTTGCCCAGATGTGGAAAAGATAGAAAGGGAGAAGGATGCGGCTTGAAAGGTATCTGTGGTCAAACATCAAAAATGGAGTTAGACAGTTTATTACACTTGCCATACAACCCAGCCGTTCCACTCCTAGATATATACCAAAGAGAAATGATAACATATAGCTACAAAAACCCACATGCAAATGTTTATCACCCCAAACTGTAAACAACACCAAAAGTCCATCAGCTGGTGAATCAGTAAACAAATTGTAGTACACGGATATAATGGAATACTACTTGGTAATAAAAAGGAATAATGTATACTTGCATGCAACAGCAGGAAGAATCTCAAAAGCACTGCACTGACAGAAGCCAGATACAAAAGGCTACATACTCTATAGTGACATTTATATGACAATCTGAAGAAGACAAAATTATAAAGACAGAGATCAGACAAGTAGTTGCCAGGGGCTGCAGGTTCGAAGAGGGAACTTATTTCAAAGCACAAGAGAACTTTTTGAGATATATCTTAAGTACCTGGTTTTATGTTTTTCAAAACTCAATAAACTATACTTATGGAGGGTGAAATTCTTGGTATGAAAATTATACAACCATAAACTTGAGATAAAAATAAACTTTTAGAAGACAGAGCTAATATTACTACTGTCTTTAATTTCTAGATAAGTAAACCGAGGCTAAAAACGTTTAAATGGTGTGCTAAAAAACACCTGGGGGAAAGTGGCAAAGGCAGGGCTTGAATCCACTGAACCCGCATTTCAAGCTTGTTCATGATATTAATTTTTTTTACCTAATACAAGCAGTTTTATGACTTTTTCTCATCAACAATGTAACATAAAGAGGATTTAGATTTGTATTGTGTCATTCCAAGGGGTCATATTAGGTCCATTAGGCCAACAGGTAAAAGTTATTGCAAATCAGATTTTTAGTTCAACATAAAAAAAAAAACCTACTTGAACAATGAGGCCTTCCTGAAAATGGGTTCCTTGTTATTAGAGTCCAGGTAAAAGCCAAGAGTCCAGGTAAAAGCCAAAAGGCCAGGAAAGTAGAGCACGGGAGGTGTTTGAGGAACTTAAAGTGTGCTATTGCAGTTGCTGGCTTCTAAATGTCCAGTCATCACTCCTGCTCTGTAAAGACCTGTGTTGCATCTAATAACGTGAAGTAAGTCCTAAGGCTTGTGAGTGTTAAAAAGATGAAAAACATATAACTGCTAACCTGAAGATGCATATGGTAAAATATTAGTCTATTCCTACAGAAAAGGACTACATATGTGATATGTTCTAAAAGCAAATACACAACATAACAGACTGAAATATACTTCTTTAGAAATCCCACATAAGGTAAAATAAAGATTATCTTCTCAAGCAAAAAGGTAAAACACTTTGTGCAAATTGTGATACGCATTAAGAAAAATCTACAAATAATGTCTACTGATTAAAATTAAGCTAATTTAATTAGAGACGGAATGTAATTCTTTTTCTTACCATTTATGGATTTAAATGTAAACTGTTATGTTAGGGTGTGGGATTAGGTGATTTGAGCCTATTTGGTATGATTGTAAAGTATTTTAATTTTAAAGCCTTGAGGATAAAGAAATGCAGCTAATTGCTGTGTGCACAAGAATAGCGTAAATATCTACTGGGCTGGGACTCAGTTAGAGCCCCTGAACTCAAAGGCAGAATTTAGCCCAGATCATTTGAAAATAACAGCACCCTCCCTTATAATTATGAGATCAATGACTGACAAGATAACTAGTATGTCTGGTAATCAAGGTAACAGCTTTTGCAGATCTAATTAGAGTATATTCTATTACTTGGAATACATGCCAAAGGTGTTAAACTAATCTTATGTACTTAAAGAGGATGGCTAAATCTTAGGAAACTAACATGTATAAGCTGTATTCCTCACTTCATAAACAGTAGGAGGCAATGAATAAATCAATACTAATTATAATTATAGTTTTAGAGCACAGTTAGGACAAAGCAGCTATCCTTTCAGGAAGAACATCAGTTTGAGTACCTAAAACCCAATCAAATCTCTGACTGGTACTAACTGTCCTTTCAATGTAACTTTGCGATGAGTATTGGAGACAAGCTCAGGATATTTACAAGTTAGTCTGTCACCAACCAAAATGTCTATTTGTGGCAGCTTGGTCTCAAAATCACATAAGCCTGGCTTGATATACTTGCTACAATACATAGACCTTTGCCAGCTTTTAGAGTGGGCATCAGTTGCTTTTGCCTCTACACCTTTTACTGGGTCACAGTGCCTTCATTTTCCTTTGAAAAGTCCTCTCACCCTGATAGCATGCAAGCTTGGTGGGTCTGTAAAATACATATTCTAATCTTCTCTGCCAGACACTGGGTTCAAAGCTAGAATGATCAATAGCTGTAAGCCATCCTCTGCAAGGTAGTGACAGATCCATGGATGGGAATGTGAGCCAGACAAGGTCAAGAAAAGGACTCTTCATGGTTGATGTAATTGCTAAGTCAATGGTGGCCATCTTTTGCTATTGAGCCGGAATGCACATGAGAATTAAGCCACTAAAAGAAAGGAGAGCTGAGGGTGTATATCGAGAGAAATACAGAGAGCTCTTATAACACTGTTTAAGTCTCTGAATCCAAGTATGCCCGAAAGCCAGATTCACCCATTGAAATGTCTAACAATAAAATAAAAATATTTTCTGTTTGCTTAAATAAGCAATAAAAGAGTTTTGACCGACACAACCTACCTAATATTTCTATGCCTTGGTGCCCTAATTTGTAAAATTGAACACAAAACTTACTGTTTTATAAAATTATTTTAACTCTGACAATTGTTGCTTGACTCCATTTAATATCTGTAATGACTCTCTGTGAAGTAGGTGTTAATTTTATCTCCATTTTACTGATGAGGAAATTGATGCCTAGATGTTAGGGAATTTGCCAGAAGTAATGTATTAGGGTAATCAGCATTAATTGATGTAAAAATAATCTCAAAACTTCAGTGGCTTTATACAAAGTCTAGTTCTAATACAAAGTCTAGTTTTAATACAAAGTTAAAGCAGCTCTCCCGGGCAGCATTCTCCTAAGTGCTTTGCAGGGATTCAGGCTCCCACCTTACTGGGGCTCTGCTTTTCTGTACCTTCTATTTCACACTAGTGTCATCCAGCCAACAGGTAGAGATGGTTGAGGGGTATAGAACATGGGTAAGGCACACGAGATATACAACTACCCCAACTCAGAAGTGATACATATAATTCCTACTAATACTCTATTGGCTAAAATTATTCACAGGATACCATCTACTTGTAAGGAGTCAGGCAGTCTTTCTGTTTGCCCAAATTGAAACTTATACGTAGTATTGTCTGTACCATACTTAACACTGGTTAATTTGGGTGGCGCCTGGATTTCAACCCAATCAAGCTATTTAGTTCAGGCCCTTAAGCGCTATGCTATGTTATAGTAACCTGTTGTCAGCACTTACTGAATGTGTATGACAGTGCTAGGCAGGTGGTAGGTGTTTAATAAATGTAAGGTTTTTTCTGAGGAAGAAAGAGAAGGAGAGAGAGAGAGAGAGAATAAGAGATAAAAGGAAGGGAGGAAGAAGGGAGGAAGAAAGGAAGGGAAAGGAAATAACTGGTTAGAAACAAATTATTTTGTGTTTCTTTTCTCTTTAAAACTCCTTAATTTGATAAATAGGGACGGAGAGCAAACAATGAACCATATTTTTTTAATGATAATACTTTAGAAAAAGGACAATGACAGCAAAAGTGAAACACCAGGAAGGGTTAAATGCAGACTGGCCCGTCTCCTAAGTCAACCCATCCAAGTAACAACTCACAAGGCGGAATCCACTGTGATAGTGTTCTGAGAGCCAATGGTTCATTTTGGTAGTCCTTGAGTTTTTGTATTTGCATGTATAATCCAAATTATAAGCCTCAAGTCTTCTTGTATTTAGGCCTGAAATTAGCTCCTTTTGAATTTTTTCCCAGCTATTTGTTAGAGGTTTGAAGGTACTGTCTGCCTCTCCTCTCATGAGTCCATCAGATTTTTCCATCCAGCCTTCTTAACTTGCCACTTCCTTGCCTCAGGTGACCCTCATGAGCTCTATGCTGGGCTCCATGCTACTTGATGGGCATAACTGGTGGGCAATATTGAAAATAGATAAAAGGATAGAAAACAATGCAATCCTATTATCAATTTCTCCAAATATGTACTATTCCTCTCCTAAAATCCCCTCAGCATAGGAGAGACTGTGCTATACCTTTCAACAAGAACTTATGGAAGATTCAAGGATAATAAATTAGGCTAAAACTCCTATTGGACTCAGATCCATTCTAGAGACTCTTCCTGTCAGTTCTTCCTTTGCTTTCAGCCTGATATCATGTGCCAAAGAGCCACTGATGACTTCCATCACCCGTACCCTCACCCTCCATCAGCAGAAATGTTCTAGGCATCTCAGGACTTCAGATCTGGGCCAATCTGCCTCCAAGCCTCTAAAAGAATATAAATGATTTTTCCCCCTTCAGTGCAAGGCCAACATGGAGGTCTTTATTCCCTGATCCCAAACTAACAACAATTCCCTTCAAGGAAAACTCCTCCGCTCATATATGTGTGGGTTCTGACCTATGGCTCAAACAACACAATTATACAGTAGTCTGAAATCAGAACATTTCCATTTGTTGATGCTGTATTTTTTTTTAAAAAAGAAGACTACACATGAGATACAACAGTTTGATCCATGGAAGGCTGCAACAAGCTTGCTTGAAAGCCACAGATATATATTTTGGCCAAAAGGTAAAAATACTAATTTCCTGAAATGAATAACCTGTGTTTAATAGATTATGCCAACTCAGTGGTAACTAACCAGAGTCCCTGAACCTTAAGATAGAGCTTGGTCTTCCCAAGATACTTACTTAAGACTCTTTAATGTACGAATGAATGAATAAATAAGCATAGCTAATGGTAAGGTAAATATCTGTGGAGATCACAAATTCAGAGTAATATGCAGTCCCAGTCCATGAAAAACCTCCTAGTTATTTTTTTCTGAATAGGAAGTTTGGTTTATTGACACCCATCTCCTAAAGATGTTACTGAAGATTATCAACAATTAATCATAAGTGTTAGTGCACTAGACATACAAATAACCATTACCTAAAGAGAAAATGTGATAACCTATGTGAAACGGGCCAATTCCTTGGAAGACACAGACTGCCAAAACTCACACAAGAAGATACAGACAGTGTGAACAGGTCTATATCTATTAAAGAAACTGAATCAATAATAACCTTCTAAAATAGAAAGCATCAATCCAAAATGGGTTCACAGGTGAATTCTATCAAACATTTAAGGAAGAAACTATACCAACTCTCTACAACCTCTTTGAACTGATAGAAGCAGAGGGGATACTTCCTAACTTATTCTATGAGGCCAGAATTACCTTAATACCAAAACCAGACAAAGAAATTACAAGAAAAGAAAACTAAAGACCAATATCTCTCATGAAGATAGATGTAAAAATTCTCAACAAAATATTAGCAAATTGAATCCAACAATGTATAAAAAGAATTATACACCATGACTAAGTGGCATTTATCCAGATATGCAGGTTGGTACAATGTTTGAAAATCAACTAATGTAATTCCTTATATCAACAGGCAAAGAAGAAAAATGAAATAATCACATCAATAGGTGCAGAAAAAAATTTGACAAAATCCAAATTATTTTATCCTGTCATGATAAAAATACTCAAAACACTAGGAGGAAAACTTCCTGAACTTGATAAAGAACTTCTCCAAAAAACCTACAGCTAACATTATATTTAACAGTGAGAATCTAGAAGTTCTCCCTCTGAGATCAGGATGAAGGCAAAGATGTTTTCTCATACCACTCCCTTTTAACATTGTATTGGAACTCCTAGCTATTGAAATATAACAGGAAAAGCAAATAAAAAGGTGTACATATTGGGAAGGAAGAAATAAAACTGTCTTTGCTCACAGATGATATGATTGTCTAAGTAGAAAATCCAAAAGAATCAACAACAACAACAATAAGCCTCCTGGAACTAATAAGAAATTATACCAAGGTTGCAGGATACAAAGTTAATATACAAAAGCAAATTGCTTTCCTATATACCAGCAATGAACAAGTGGAATTTAAAATTCAAAACACAATATCATTCACATTAGCACCCCTAAATGTAAAACACAAAACTATAAAACTCCTAGACAGTAACAGGCAGAGAACAGAGGATTTTTAGGGCAGTAAAAATACTCTGTATGATACTATAATGATGGATATTTGTTATTATACATTTATCCAAATCCATTAAATATGCAATAGTAAGAGTGGATCCTAATGTAAACTCTGAACTTCGGGTGATAATGATGTGTTAATGTAGGTTAGTGTACAATTGTAACAAATGTACCAGACTAGTTAGGGATGTTGACAATGGGAGAGGCTACGGATGTGTGGAGGCGGGGTGTGTATAAGAACTCTGTACTTTCTGCTCAATTTTGCTATGAACTTAAAACTGCTCTAACCTATTGTATAGCACAGGGAACTATACTCAATATTTTATAATAACCTATAAGGAAAAAGAATCTGAAAAAAAATAGATATATGTATGTATAACTGAATCACTTTGCTGTACACCTGAAACTAACACAACATTGTAAATCAACTATACTTCAATTTAAAAAACTGCTCTAAAAAGTAAGTTCCATTTTTTTGAAGTGACATGCTCAGAATGCATTTAATTCAAATTTTCTGCAATCCTTGAAATTTTCCCATGCCTCACAGAGAGTTTACTTTTTGGATTTGGGGTAATCCAAAAGTATTTTGGGTAATACTCATTGTATTTTGGTAATAGTGAACAAAGAATAAACATTCACATAAAAAGACTTCAGAAATTACTATATAATTCCAATAATTCATAAACCCAGTCCAAAAAAATCCTTCTTATATGAGAAAGATTTTATCCTTCACCACAAACCTTATATTCAACTTATTCCAAATAAGATATTCATAACCCTAACCCATGACACTCCTACAAATACACCCGCACAAACACACAAGCTCAACTTGCCAGTGACTACTCCATTTTTGCCATATTTTCCCATCAAAAGCAGCCCGTGAGGAGACAACTCACTAACCAAGAAGAGAAGACATTTCACTGAGCTGCATCCACCATATGAGATAGCTTTCTGCAATGACAAGTAACACTGACTTTCACATAAGCTCTACTTGCCATGAATAAAAGTTGCTTTCTTTTTTTAAAAAAAATATTTATTTATTTTGGCTGTGCAGGGTCTGAGTTGCGGCATGCAGATCCTTAGTTGCACATGCGGGCACGCAGACTCTTAGTTGTGGCATATGAACTTTTAGTTGCAGCATGCATGCAGGAATCTAGTTTCCTGACCAGGGATCAAACCCGGGTCCCCTGCATTGGGAGCGTGGAGTCTTACCACCTGGACCACCAGGGAAGTCCAAAAGTTGCTTTCTTGACTGATGATGTTTCAAATCTAGAAATACAATCAATTTTGGTCTGTAATTTTATTTACTTGTTATGTCTTTGTTGTTAAGATTATGGTATCAAGTTTGTACTGGTTTCACAAATAAGTTAGAAGTGTTCCCTCCTCCTGTGGTTTGTGAAATAATTTGGGTATGATTTGTATTATTTCTTCCTTAAATGTTTGATAGAATTCTTGAGAAGGCATCTAGGCCTGGAGGTCTCTTTGGGGGAAATTTTTAAATTATAAATTCAGTTTCTTTAACAAATATAGGGCTATCAACATTTTCTATTTTACTGTGTGTCAGTTATGTCAGTTGTAGTTTTCAAGGAATTTAACCATTGCATAAAGTTGTTCATAATATTTCATTATTAAGCATTACATTCTAATAAGATTTCTCATTTTTGATATGGTTAATTAATCGCCCTTCTTCATTCATCTTCTCTTCCTCTCTCTCTTGCTCTCTTGCTCTCTCATCACCTTTATAAGGATTTGTCAATTTCATTATTCTATTCAAATAATTAACTCAACTTTATTGATTTTTCTCTTTTGTCTTTTTCTGTCTTTGATTCCCCACTTATCATTTTTCCCTTTTTTAAAACTTATTTGGGTTTAATTTACTCTTTTTATTAGCTTTGTAACTTGAACTTTTCTTCTTTTCTAATATAGGCCTTTAGAGGTATAAACTTCCCTCAAAACTTTGCTGTAAATGCATCTCACATATTTTGATATTTTGTGCTTTTATAAACATGCAGTTTAAAATATTTTCTAATTTCACTTGTGATTTCCTGATTCATGATATTTCAAAGTATGCTATAAGTATGCTACTTATTTCACAGGGTACTACTTGTGTCTTATTTAAGGTGATCCTTTGTAGGCAGCGCATAGTTGGGTTTTGCTTTTTTTTTAATCCTAATAATCTGTGCCTTTTAAGTTTTTAAACCATCTACATAGAACATAATTATTGTTTTAAATTACTGATTCGTAATTATGATATCTTAAGTTGTGCTTAAGACTACCACTATATTTGTTTTCTATACCTCTGTCTGTTCTTGTTTCTTTTTCCTCCTTTCTTTTACTTCCATTGGATCAACTTATTAATCAGTTTAATCACTTCTATTGGTTCCTTAGCTATGTCTCATTGTCTTATGTTTTAATGGATACTCTCATTATGACACTATGCTTCCTTAACTCATAATAATCTACTTAATATTATACCACTTCATGTACAGTGTGAGAAACTTGTAATAGTACACTTCAGTTTACCTCTTTCCTGTCCTTTGTGCTGTTGCTGTCATATATAGTATTTGTACATTAATTATATAACCCCAAATTAACTGTAATTATTTTTGCTTTAAATTGTTTAACAATTTAATTAATTTTTTTATTTACCCACATATTTACTATTTTCACCACTCTTTATTCCTTCCTATCAATCCAAATTTCTGGATTTACAGGATGCTTTAGCCTGAAGAACTTCCTTTAGCATGTCTGCTGTGTTGGTCTATTGCCAACAAGTCTCTCAACTTCTGCTTATCTGAAAACATGCCTTCATATTTGAATGATTACTTCAACTATGCACATAATTATCATGACAGTTCTTTTTCATTAAGTGCTTCAGAAATGGCATTCCATTATCTTCTGGCTTCCATTGTTTTTGATGACAAATCAGGCAAAATTTGTATCATTTCTCCCCTATATGTAATGTGCACTTATTCTCTTGCTGCTTTCAATATTTTTCTCTTTTGTTTTGGATTTCAGCAGATTGACAGGCATGTGCCTCTGTGTGTATGGTGTGGTAAGGTTTTCATCTTATGAGAAGCATTTAATGAACTTCTGAGACCTGTGGGTCAATATTTTTTATTACATTTGAAAAACTTTTGACCATCATTTATTGACATGTTCTTTACATGACTTTCTTTTTCTTCTGGGACTCCAATTGTTTGTTGGTCTGCTCTTATTGACTACTTTTTCTTTTGATTTTAGGTCACTTGTTTCTGCTTCTTTGCATGTTGCATATGTTATCATTAAGTTCCAGGCATTGTGAAAAAGAAATAATAGAGGCTGAAGGTAAAATTATTTGTGCTTTTTTTTTAAATTTTATTTTACTTTTTTATACAGCAGGTTCTTATTAGTCATCAATTTAATACACATCAGTGTATACATGTCAATCCCAACCATAAAATTCGGCATACCACCAACCCCACCTCCCCGCGGATTTCGCCCCTCGGCGTCCATACGTTTGTTCTCTACTTCTGTGTCTCAACTTCTGCCCTGAAAACTGGTTCATCTGTACCATTTTTCTAGGTTCCACATACGTGCGTTAATACACAATATTTATTTTTCACTTTCTGACTTACTTCATTCTGTATGACAGTCTCTAGAGAGATCCACGTCTCAACAAATGACTCAATTTCGTTCCTTTTTATGGCTGAGTAATATTCCATTGTATATATGTATCACATCTTCTTTATCCATTTGTCTGCCGATGGGCATATAGGTTGCTTCCATGACCTGGCTATTGTAAACAGTGCTGCAATGAACATTCGGGTGCATGTGTCTTTTTGAATTATGGTTTTCTCTGGGTATATGCCCACTAGTGGGATTGCTGGATCATATGGTAATTCTATTTTTAGTTTTTAAAGGAACCTCCATACTGCTCTCCATAGTGGCTGTATCAATTTACATTCCCACCAACAGTGCAAGAGAGTTCCCTTTTCTCCACACCCTCTCCAGCATTTGTTGTCTGTAGATTTTCTGATGATGCCCATTCTAACTGGTGCGAGGTGATACCTCATTGTAGTTTTGATTTGCATTTCTCTAATAATTAGTGATGTTGAGCAGCTTTTCATGTGCTTCTTGCCATCTGTTTGTCTTCTTTGGAGAAATGTCTCTTTAGCTCTTCTGCCCATTTTTGGATTGGGTTGTTTGTTTCTTTAATATTGAGCTGCATGAGCTGTTTATATATTTTGGAGATTAATCCTTTGTCCGTTGATTCGTTTGTAAATATTTTCTCCCATTCTGAGGGTTGTCTTTTCGTCTTGTTTATGGTTTCCTTTGCTGTGCAAAAGCTTTGAAGTTTCATTAGGTCCCATTTGTTTATTTTTGTTTTTATTTCCATTACTCTAGTACGTGGATCAAAAAAGATCTTGTTGTGATTTATGTCAAAGAGTGATCTTCCTATGTTTTCCTCTCAGAGTTTTATAGTGTCCGGTCTTATATTTAGGTCTCGAATCCATTTTGAGTTTATTTTTGTGTATGGTGTTAGAGAGTGTTCTAATTTCATCCTTTTACATGTAGCTGTCCAGTTTTCCCGGCACCACTTATTGAAGAGACTGTCTTTTCTCCATTGTATATCCTTGCCTCCTTTGTCATAGATTAGTTGACCATAGGTGTGTGGGTTTATCTCTGGGCTTTCTATCCTGTTCCATTGATCTATGTTTCTGTTTTTGTACGAGTACCATATTGTCTTGATTACTGTAGCTTTGTACTATAGTCTGAAGTAAGGGAGTCTGATTCCTCCAGCTCCATTTTCTTCCCTCAAGACAGCTTTGGCTATTCGGGATCTTTTGTGTCTCCATACAAATTTTAAGAATAATTGTTCTAGTTCCGTAAAAAATGCCATTGGTAATTTGATAGGGATTCCATTGAATCTGTAGTTTGCTTTGGGTACTATAGTCATTTTCACAATATTGATTCTTCCAATCCAAGAACATGGTATATCTCTCCATCTGTTTGTATCACCTTTAATTTCTTCCATCAGTGTCTTATACTTTTCTGGACACAGGTCTTTTGTCTCCCTAGGTAGGTTTATTCCTAGGTATTTTATTCTTTTTGTTGCAATAGTAAATGGGAGTGTTTCCTTAATTTCTCTTTCAGATTTTTCATCATTAGTGTATAGGAATGCAAGAGATGGGTTTGTCATATATGGCCTTTATTATGTTGAGGTAGGTTCCCTCTATGCCCACTTTTGGAGAGTTTTTACCATAAATGTGTATTGAATTTCATCAAAAGCCTTTTCTGCATCTATTGAGATGATCTTATGGGTTTTATTCTTCAATTTGTTAATATGGTGTATCACATTGATTGATTTGCATATATTGAAGAATCCTTGCATCCCTGGGATAAATCCCACTTGATCATGGTGTATGATACTTTTAATGTGTTGTTGGATTCTGCTTGTAGTATTTTGTTGTTTTGCATCTGTGTTCATCAGTGATATTGGTCTGTAATTTTCTTTTTTTGTAGTATCTTTGTCTGGTTTTGGTATCAGGTGATGGTGGCTTCATAGAATGAGTTTGGGAGTGTTCCTTCCTCTGCAATTTTTGGGATGAGTTTGAGAAGGATGGGTGTTAGCTCTTCTCTAAATGTTTGATAGAATTCACCTGTGAAGCCATCTGGTCCTGGACTTTGGTTTGTTGGAAGATTTTTTTTTTTTTTCTCAACCACTGTGCCACCAGGGAAGCCCTGTTGGAAGATTTTTAATCACAGTTTCAATTTCATTACCTGTGATTTCATATTTTCTATTTCTTCCTGGTTCAGTCTTGGAATCTTATACCTTTCTAAGAATTTGTCCATTTCTTCCAGGTTGTCCATTTTGTTGGCATAGAGTTGCTTGTAGTAGTAAAATTTCTAATTTTATTGATTTGAGTCCTCTCCCCCTTTTTCTTGATGAGTCTGGCTAAAGGTTTATCACTTTATCTTCTCAAAGAACCAGCTTTTAGTTTTATTGATCTTTGCTATTGTTTTCTTTGTTTCTATTTCATTTATTTCTGCTCTTATCTTTATGATTTCTTTCCTTCTACTAACTTTGGGTTTTGCTTGTTCTTC
>NC_041215.1:57819888-57820818 GCF_002837175.3 Physeter macrocephalus
CTGCTCTGATCTTTATGATTTCTATCCTTCTGCTAACTTTGGGTTTTGTTTGTTCTTCTTTCTCTAGTTCCTTTAGGTGCAAGGTTAGATTATTTATTTGAGATTTTACTTGTTTCTTAAGGTCAGCTTGTATAGCTATAAACTTCCCTCTTAGAACTGCTTTTGCTTCATCCCATAGGTTTTGGATCATCGTGTTTTCATTGTCATTTGTCTCTAGGTATTTTTTTATTTCCTCTTTGATTTCTTCAGTGATCTCTTCATTATTTAGTAACACAGTGTTTAGCCTCCATGTGTTTGTGGTTTTTACGTTTTTCCCCCTGTAATTCATTTCTAATCTCACAGTGTGGTGGTATTATTTAGTAACACAGTGTTTAGCCTCCATGTGTTTGTGGTTTTTACGTTTTTCCCCCTGTAATTCATTTCTAATCTCACAGTGTGGTGGTCAGAAAAGATGCTTGATATGATTTCAACTTTCTTAAATTTACTGAGGCTTGATTTGTGACCCAAGATGTGATCTATCCTGGAGAATGTTCCATGTGCACTGGAGAAGAAAGTGTAATCTGCTGTTTTTGGATGGAATGTCCTATAAATATCAATTAAATCTATCTGGTCTATTTTGTCATTTAAAGCTTGTGTTTCCTTATTTACTTTCATTTTGGATGATCTGTCCATTGGTGTAAGTGAAGTGTTAAAGTCCCCCACTATTATTGTGTTACTGTCGATTTTCTCTTTTAGAGCTGTTAGCAGTTGCCTTATGTATTGAGGTGCTCCTATGTTGGGTGCATATATATTTATAATTGTTATATCTTCTTCTTGGATTGATTCCTTTTTCATTATGTAGTTTCCTTCCTTGTTTCTTGTAACATTCTTTATTATAAAGTCTATTTTATCTGATATGAGTATTACTACTCCAGCTTTCTTTTGATTTCC
>NC_041215.1:57820917-57821110 GCF_002837175.3 Physeter macrocephalus
AGGCAGCATATATATGGGTCTTGCTTTTGTATCCATTCAGCGAGCCTGTGTCTTTTGGTTGGAGCATTTAATCCATTCACGTTTAAGGTAATTATCGATATGTATGTTCCTGTTACCATTTTATAAATTGTTTTGGGCTTGTTTTTGTAGGTCCCTTTCTTCTCTTGTGTTTCCCACTTAGAGAAGTTCCTTT
>NC_041215.1:57821263-57861292 GCF_002837175.3 Physeter macrocephalus
ATCAGCTGTTAACCTTATGGGAGTTCCCTTGTATGTTATTTGTCATTTTCCCTTGCTGCTTTCAATAATTTTTCTTTGTCTTTAATTTTTGCCAATTTGATTACTATGTGTCTTGGGGTGTTTCTCCTTGGGTTTATCCTGTATGTGACTCGCAGCCCTTCCTGGACTTGGGTGGCTATTTCTTTTCCCATGTTAGAGAAGTTTTCGACTATAATCTCTTCAAACATTTTCTCTGGTCCTTTGTCTCTCTCTTCTCCTTCTGGGACCCCTATAATGCAAATGTTGTTGCATTTAATGTTGTCCCAGAGGTCTCTTAGGCTGTCTTCATTTCTTTTCATTCTTTTTTCTTTATTCTGTTCTGCAGCAGTGAAACAGCAGTGAATTCCACCATTCTGTCTTCCAGGTCACTTATCCGTTCTTCTGCCTCAGTTATTCTGCTATTGATTCCTTCTAGTGTAATTTTCATTTCACTTATTGTATTGTTCATCTCTGTTTGTTTGTTCTTTAATTCTTCTAGGTCTTTGTTAAACATTTCTTGCATCTTCTCCATCTTTGCCTCCATTCTTTTTCCGATGTCCTAGATCATCTTCACTCTCATTATTCTGAATTCTTTTTCTGGAATGTTGCCTATCTCCACTTCATTTAGTTGTTTTTCTGGGGTTTTATCTTGTTCTTTCATCTGGTAGATAGCCCTCTGCCTTTTCATCTTGTCTATCTTTCTGTGAATGTGGTTTTTGTTCCACAGGCTGCAGGATTGTAGTTCTTCTTGCTTCTGCTGTCTGCCCTCTGGTGGACAAGGCTATCTAAGAGGCTTGTGGAAGTTTCCTGATGGGAGTGACTGGTGGTGGGTAGAGCTGACATTTGCTGTGGTGGGCAGAGTTCAGTAAAACTTTAATCTGCTTGACTGTTGATGGGTGGGGCTGGGTTCCCTCCCTGTTGGTTGTTTGGCCTGAGGCAACCCAACACTGGAGCCTACCTGGGCTCTTTGGTGGGGCTAATGACAGACTCTGGGAGGGCTCATGCCAAGGAGTACTTCCCAGAACTTCTGCTGCCAGTGTCCTTGTCCCCATGGTGAGCCACAGCCACCTCCCACCTCTGCAGGAGACCCTCCAACACTAGCAGGTAGGTCTGGTCCAGTCTCCCTTGGGGTCACTGCTCCTTCTCCTGGTCCCGATGCGCACACTACTTTGTGTGTGCCCTCCAAGAGTGGGGTGTCTGTTTCCCCCAGTCCTGTTGAAGTCCTGCAATCAATTCCCACTAGGCTTCAAAGTCTGATTCTCTAGGAATTCCTCCTCCCATTGTCAGACCACTAGGTTGGGAAGCCTGACGTGGAGCTCAGAACCTTCACTCAGTCTGTGAGTCACCCACCCAGCAGTTATGGGATTTGATTTTACTGTGATTGTGCCCCTCCTACCATCTCATTGTGGCTTCTCCTTTGTCTTTGGATGTGGGGTATCTTTTTTGGTGAGTTCCAGTGTCTTCCTGTCGATGATTGTCCAGCAGCTAGTTGTGATTCTGGTGTTCTCGCAAGAGGGAGTGACAGCACGTCCTTCTACTCCGCCATCTTGGTTCCTCTCTCTTGTAAAATTATTTTTTGGTTTTATTTTGTTTATATTCTAGAGAATTTAAGCCCTTTTCTCTTTTCAGCAATTAGAGCACAAGGATGATGCTTTAGATTTTTTCAAAAATCAAGGTGAGCTGGGACTGAGCCAGAGTATTAATTAGATTGAGTTCACCTGTGGTTAATCCCTTCTGCACCCTTCTACACCACCACTCACTGCTAAAGGCTGACCACTTTGTTCCTGGTAGCATTTCACCTAAACGGGATGGGGGGGGCGTGGCCCAAAGTTTCAAGTGGCTTTGGTTCATGTTTGGTTTCAATATCTTATTGGTCTGTTTCTCTGAAGAACTCTAATAAAATGGCAAAAGGGATTTCTGCAGATGTAATTCAGTTTATCAATCAGTTGACTTTGGTTAATCAAAAAGGAAATCAAACTGGGACTTCTCTGGTAGTCCAGTGGTTGAGACTACGCACTTCCACTGCAGGGGGCACAGGTTCCATCCCTGTTAACTAAGACCTTGCATGCTGTGCAGTGAGGCCAAAAAAAAAGAAAAAAAAAAGGAAATCAAATTATCTATGTGGGCCTAACCTAATCACATGAACCCTTTAAAAGCAGGGTTTTCTCTAGCGAGCAGAGAGTAGCAGAGGAGGCAGTCAGATGGATTTCAGTGTTGGGGAGTTGAAACCAGGTTTCTGGCTTGAAGATGAAGGGGGGCACACACAAAGGACCCGAGAGCATCTTCTAGACACTGAGAACAGCCGTCAGCTGACAACTAGCAAGGAAATGATAATTTTGGTTCAAATAGCCACAGGCAACTTAATTCTGCCAACAAGATAAGCTTTGAAGCAGATACTTCCCCCTAAGCCTCTGCACAAGAACTCACCTCTGCCAACATCTTGATTTTGGCCTTGTGAGACTCTCAGCTTTGCTATTCTGAGATTCTGACATAAAAGACTCTGAGCTAATAAATGGATGTTGTTTTAAGCCACTGAGTGTGTGGCAATTTGTCATGCAGCACAGAAAACAAATACAACCAAGACATAAAGATGAGCTATACTATCAAAGCTAAAGGTAGTTTCCTGTAATGGCCACCTGCCTTGGTATTTGAATACATGCAGCACTAAAAATTCCACATTTCAGAAAATACTAATTTCTCTCTTTCACTATTCAAAATTCACCCAATAGGATGAGCCAAAAAGTATTAAGACCATATGTTGTCTAAAAAAGGCTTCTCACAAATCTCTACCTGTTTTTCTTTATTCTGACGCATGTACATTTAAATTTATAATCAGCAGCATAAATGTGTCAATGACCTAGAGTGACACTGGCTATTTAAAGGGTATTGAGGGCTTCCCTGGTGACACAGTGGTTGAGAGTCCACCTGCCGATGCAGGCGACACGGGTTCGAGCCCTAGTCGGGGAGGATCCCACATGACACGGAGCAGTTGGGCCCGTGCACCGCAGCTGCTAAGCCTGCTCCTTGGAGCCCACAAGCCACAACTACTGAGGCCCGCGTGCCTAGAGCCCGTGCTCTGCAACAGGAGAAGCCACCGTGATGGGAGGCCCGCGCACCGCTGTGGGGAGTGGCTCCTGCTCGCCATGGCTGGAGGGGGCCCGTGCGCAGCGACGAGGACCCAGCACAGCCAAAAATAAATTAATTAATTTAAATAAATAAATAAAGGGTATTGAAACCAGAGTAGTGGGAATTGTCCCTTAGTAGTTGAAGACACTAAAAGTAAACATGGTTACTACATGATGGTAACTTATTAGAAGTCCACTCACAGAAACTAAATCTCTTTCCTAAAAGATTAAAAAGATTAAAAATCTGGTTCTTAGGGATAAAGTTGACATCTGCTAGTACATATGTATTATGCACAGGTGTCTCAGTATTGTAAATTTGTAAATTCAACATCTACCTTCACTTGTGTTGAACAACTTTCTGGTTTTAGCTAAACTGTTTTAGAAGATTTTTATTGAAAACCCAGGAGTATGAAGAGTCATTTTTTAAAAAAAAGTTTTGAAAGCATGTTTTCTTTCAACATTAAGTTGTAGCATGTAAACAGTGGTCTGAAAAACACTGTGCTCTTCAGAGCCTTGCTTCACATTTCTCTGTTCACCTAACACTGTTCTCACTAAACCTGGTGCCAAGACAGTTTAGTGATTATGGTTAAAGACAAGGAAAACATCAAGAGCCCAGCAGTTAAAGGTATAAATTTACCATTCATTAGTTGAGTAAATAACAGCATCTATGAGTCTCAGTTTTCTCATCTAAGAAGAATTTCCTTGCAGAACCATTATGAGGATTATTTCAACAAAGTAAGTCTAGAGTTTATCACTGTTCTGACCCAATTTGTAGTGCATATTTTTATTAATATTTACTCTGAAATCTAATTGTTTTGATCTCTCAGCTCATTCCAAATTTCATCAAAAAAATTCCTCAGTTGTACTTACTAAAACTTTGCTCTCCATGTTATCATTTATTCAGAACCCTGTTACTTTTTTGTCAATAGTTCTTCACTCATCATCAAGGAATTAGTACTACTAAAGTCACCAGTCTGAGTTAAGGATGCTATGTATAATGAAGGTTTAGTAGCTTAAAGTAGGTCCGAAAAGGTATTTTAAACTCAATCCCCTAGTTGTTAATGGGGGATATTTACATTTTCTGTAGCGGTTTTATTAGTCCAGACCAGAGGTACCACATTATATTAATAACTTTGCTGTGTTTTAGCTCCTGTAAGTACTTCAGGCCAAATTTTGTTCAGTAATAATCACTATTATAATGAAATGATAGTGTTCATTTTCCAGGCTTTGTATACAAGGTCCAGCAATTTTTTTTTTTTTTACACGTAGAAACCATACTCATCAAGCTATACTTCATGAGTCTGAACTAGGCCATTTAGTATTTTATAAGTTCAAAGCAAGACTCTATTATTTATTCTAACTGTGACAGCATAGCTTTAGAGATGGGCAGCCTCCGCACAAGTAACCTGCTGATTAGTGCGAGTATGCATATCAGAAGCCAGCAAACTCCAATTTGCATTGAATGCCAGCTGCATAACAACTTATCAGAGAAGCCCAGATACAAGAGTAAAGAAATATCCCTTCCTTAATTATGAGCATGTGTATGCCAGTGCAAACCTGCATTAGTATGAATGAGCATTCTGGGATAATAAGGTAATGTTATTAAGATTCATTACACATTCCTAATATGCATACCAACACCTCTTAGTGGTAATGTTAGGGCCCAAACTCCAAGACTGTTCTGACAAAGTGCAGTGAGAATGGAAAGAGGTCCAGGCAGGAATGCCAGTATATGTCTTAAAAAAGACTTTGTAACATTTTAGAAAAGATAGTTTTGGTGACTGCATATACTAATTCAGTGTTAACATCAGGTCAGGTGATCTTGATTAATTATCATAAAAAACCAAAAATCTTTCTGTTTTGTATATAGGCATCTGTTTTATGTACTGTAGTACATAAAAGGGAAAATAAATGCAAAGTGAAGAGCAGATTGGCGAGAGCCTACTTTGGCCTCAGATCTGTTTTATTTGGCTAAAATTTAAATTTGAACGACATTATATGGCATTTGTAATGTCCACAGCCTATTGCTTTTATATTGATTTATTCATTTACATTATCTGACTGGTCCCTGACGGTATCTGAGCTTCAGACTCGAGCTCTAAATGATGATCTATTTGAGGGACCAAATGTTTCCTTAAGACAAATGGACCAGGTGTGTAAATGTGACTCTGAATCATTTCCTTAGCTGCCATGTCAGAGTCTGACAAAATACAAATGCTGGATTCATCTAACTTCGGAAGTTGTAATATAATGGGAAGTGTCTTGATTTGGGAAACAGGAAACAGAGTTTCATTTATCCATTCATTTAATCATTCAGTCATTCAGATGACCAACATGCACTGACTGCCCACAGGGTACCATTTTTAGAATACGACAATGAGCAATAATATTTTCTCCTAAGATTGTTGTAAGGATTCAACCTGACAGTGCATGTGTATTAGGTAAAAATCTTGTTCTTCTTTGCAGATTCCCTTGACTGCCCTCCTTTTTTCTTTCTGCTGGTCAGCATGTCTTCCATGCCAAATAGTCCCTTTATGACTAGATGAAGTGCCACACCTTAGGGATCCAGCTTGCTGAATGAACACCAAGGTGCTAGATAAATTACCTGGACATATGAGAGTGTGAGCTTCCTGTGGAGTAAATTTCACCATTGGGAAATGAGAGATGAAATGGAACTAGGTAGATAAATTTCTCCTCTTACTCTCATCTTGGATTGCTTCCAAGGTGCAGTTCTTCTTTGCAAATCTTCCATATGCCAAGCAAATATACCCGTTAGGTAACTTGTTGATGTCGTGACTGACACGTTAAAATGATTGCATTTCATTGTTTATTACCTTTTACATTATTTCCCTCTCCTCGCTCCACCTTTACTACTCTGGGCTTTTGTCTCCCAAATAAAGTTACTACTGTGAATTTGGACAAGTCATCCAGTCTTTCTGAGCCTCAAGAATAGAGCTGAATAATTTATAGACCTCTTCCAACTCTCAGTGTTAGAATTCTATGATTATCAGCAGGGATACTAAAATTATTTACTTTGTAAAACAGCCATTTTCTAGAATTGTTAAAGCATTATATTAAAAAGTGATTTTTTAATGTAAACTTATAAAATCAAAATAGCTTTCTCTTTCTTAAAGAGCATTTCTGGTCCCCAAATCCTATTTTGTATCTCAAAATTAAAAAGAATTACATTAGGCAATTTCTAAGTGAGCCACACATCTCTATAATTCTATAATTTTATGATTCCATTTGGACAGTCTTGTGTTTGAACAATTTTTTTTTAGAGGGAGGAAAGGAATTACCATCTGTTGTGCCAAAAGTATAGTTCCAGGCAGTAAGCAACTTACTTTATAAACATTATTTTGTTTAGTCTTCACAAATGAAAGGATTGTTTTCTCTTTTCTAAAGTTGTGGAAATGAAGGCATGAGAGAGTGATAAATTACCAGGTACACATAGCTAATAAGAGGCAAGCACAGGTGAAAAAGCTATCTGCCCAGCTTTTTAAAATTTTCATCTCCTTCCCTTGATTTTCTTCCCTCCACAAAAACCTATTACTTAGGAATCGCTCATTGACCCACAGCTGCCCAAATTTAATACTCCTTTAATATTTTACTTTTTGCCAGCATGGTAAAACATCTAGTAACTTCGAGCTATAATATCTCATTCAAATAGTCCTGTAGCTGTCATGTCAAGGGTAACTGACAAGTTTAAAAAAATTTTTAACTTAGCAGATTACAATGTTAACTTCCTGGATACATTTCAACTAGTTCAATATTTCATTCACTATAGTAATAGCATCCAGCAGAGTCTATTAACCAACACATCTGTGCTTTGCAAGTACACATATAAAAGATGTTCACAAGATAATTCTCACACCTAAAAAAGACTAAAGGCCTTTTCCATTTTCAAAGAAAGTTTTTGTTACATTCAACTTTAAGCACGTGTTTATTTTATTATATCTGAATAATTTAAAATTGGTAATGCACACATGGACTAAGGTAAGTCTATGCTAGCAAAATGTGAAATTATACCAATATATCATTCACCAACTTTAAGAGCATAACATGAAATAGGAAATTAAATCTATGTTTCTATCTAATACAAAAATATTTAACTCAGTTTTTTAGTCACTAAATCATCACTATAATCAGATATTAAAATCTTCCCCATGGTACAACTAAACATATCAGTGAAAAAAAATTTTTTACTTTAACTATTAGACATAATTAGATACTATCTTCAAAACATAGCTTAAGTAAATAAGAATGTCTCAAAAGTAAAATAATCTTATGTAACTGTGCCTGACTCCTATACTTTGATTTAATTCTTATGATTCTAATTAAAAAACTTGGTCTATGCGTTGACTGGTTAGAATACCCTTGGATAACCCAGTTTATTAGAAATTTGCATTTTCAGCATACTCCAGTCATCCAAAGAACCTCAGTGTCAAAAATTGTAAGATGGAAGATGACATGGAAGGACAGAATACAGGTAAAGCCACAAAAATGGGTAAAATATATATGGTGCTTCATTTTTTATATAAAGCAAGGGGCCTCATGCACTAAACCAAACAAAAGCTTCCAAATGATCCTAAGTGGTATTTGGACGCTCAGCCAAGAGTTCTATTTCCGTCATCGATGATGATACACAGAGTTTCTACCGAGAGACTCCCAAATGGCTGGGTGGCCAGATGCCAATACACCATATCAAGACTGCGGCCAGATTTAATCTTTTGTTTGGTGGGAAAAATAACACAGCTATTTTTAAAGTGTTCTGTTTTACCAAAGGCCTTCTCACTACTGTTCTACTCACGGTGGAATAATTGATCAACATTTGCACATTCTTAACAACCAGAGGTAAAAACAAATAGAAAAGTCCAAAACTAGCAATCTGTCCTCAGAGGCTCACACCTCCCTCCTGCATATTGTTCCCAACCTCTAGCACTCTAGAGACTTTGGTTTCCCTTTAGCTTTATAGGAACGTGTTAGTTCAGCCTTCCCCCTAAAGAGTCCCTTCCAGATCAAGCTACGTAGGACACCTCATTAGAGGAGCTCATAAGTTATTTATTCATACACAAATGGACATAAAGATTCATCTATTTATTCAGTTCCTCAACAAACGTGCTGAGTGTCCATTTTTTGCCAGGCACTGTGCTGGATACTAGAAAAATATCACTGCAGTAAACTTAGTTAACACAGTGGTAGGAAAGACAGACTTTTGCCCAGTTATCTGCAATCTCACTTTGCTGCATTTTGAAAGAGTAATATGTAGGTTGTTAACACAAAGGAAGAGACTCTGGTGGAATAATTTTAAGCAGATATATAAGCAAAATATACATATTTTAAATAGAAATGACTCTCCTAGAACTCTCATATCCCTTCATGTCCCATGAAGGATCCAACATCTGGACCTCTAACCCACAAGGCAGCAACACTGAATTCCAACAGCTACAAGTAAGTCAAGACTTCCTTTAGTCTACCTTCTCCTCCGCTGGCCCTGGAAGATCCAGGTGTGATAACTGGGGTTGAAGTGACAAGTATGGAGCAAGACAGGAAACGAGCCCTGCCCTCTGTGGGAGGTTAGGCCTAAGCCAACAGGAAATGAGAAGCTGGGGATTGAACGTGAGATTGAAATTCTGATTTCGACAACACCAAAATTTTTACCACCCAGTATGTGTCTTCATTAATAAAACATGATTGTTCCAATACTGGAAGAGTATGAATTCTGCCTGTGAGGCAACCAAGGGGTAGGGAAAAGGAGATCCAACGGAGCATGTCTGAAGAGTAAGGATGGAAAATAATTAAGCCCTTTCTTATTTGTAGAACACAGATTTCAGCCTATTCAACAAAGTGGTTGCAATGATTTTTTTTTTTGTACGTTTATTGCATATGTAGCCAAGTCATTGGCTTTTGATAAGATATTTTTCTGTCTCTGATTTCCTATGTGCTTCTGCCTAGAAACACTGTTTAGGTCAACTGCTGTGCAGCCCCATCACTCCCATACTTAACAGCAACCTGCTCATTCCAGATTCATGTACACTCCTAACTATTCAGAGCCTGCCTAATTCTCTAAATGTATTAACTGGCACTGGATTGACACTTTATATGTTGTTCAGCAGTTGTTACATTGGCATCTAATTTATTTCAGCTTGGCATTACAGAGATAATGTGTCACTAATGCAAACTTTTGTATTTACAATATTAGAATAGCTGTCTTGTTATTTTTTCATTACTACTGTATTTCCTGAGTCTCCCTCATTACCATGTGTATTGTTTCATTATTTACATATTGAATGCTATTATCTCTAAGGCTGTCAGCAGAAGCATTCTGAGATAATGACGCTGTGGGAAGAGAATCATCTAAATATGGCGCTTCCTGCTCATGCTCAAATAAACTATTGTCTAACTCTTCAGATGCTTCTTCTGGGTCCTCATTAAGACACTCGTGGCCTAGGGGAGTGTGATCAGCTGCCTTTGTCTAGGGTCTGAAGACACAGACACAAACTAGAGATAGAGAAACCGATCAAGACTTGAAGTGAAGGAGTTCCAGTGATAGTAACAGGGGATGTAAACATATCCAATAAAAAATATATTTTAATAGCAATAGCTTTAAAAGAGGATTGTATTTGTTTGAGATTCTGAATGCAAAACAATGACTGAGATGAACATGAAACATTTCAGGTGCTTTGTTTTGGTTTGGTTTGGTTTAGAGATTGCCTGTTCAAAAGCAGATGGTCCTCAGGGGACTTTTCCCAGTGTCCTAGCTTTAAATACCAACAATACACCCATGCCTCCCAAATTGCTATCCCTATTTCTGGCCTCTTCATTGAGCTTCCAATTCAAATATCCACCTTCAAATTTGACATCTACACTGGGTTGTCTATTAGCACCTCAAATTTGACATGGCTAATACGGAACTCTTTTTTTCCCCTCCACTGAGACCACCCTTGCCCAGGGAATCATCTCTTAATGAGCATCACCTCCCAACAGGGAGAGCAGCCTCCATTCTTGCCACTCTGCCCACAGCAGCCAGAGGGAACTTTGTAAGATGTGCATCATGCCATGGCATGCTCCTGCTTAAAGACCTAGTGGTTTCTTATCATACTTAGAAAAAAATCTACACCTCTCCCCAAGGCCTGCCAATCCCTGAATGGTTTGCTCCTGCCTACCTCTCGTATCGCATTCCCTCTCACTCCTTCCAGCCACACTGACTCACTTCTGCCTCATGCTCTTTGCACATGATGACCCCTCAGTCTAGAATATTCTGCTCCCAGATCTACGTATGGATGGATGACTGCTTCCCCCAAGATCCTCAGGAAGGACTTTCAACTCCCCAGCCACTCTCCCTCATATCAAGTACTCCTTCATGGTACTTATCACCCTCTGAAAGTACCTGGTCCATTAATTTGTTTGCATACTTATTATCTGTTTCATACCACTAGACTGTAAGCTCCATGAGGGCAGGAATCTTGTCTCGTTCTCCACTCTATATCTAGCATCAATAATGGTGCCCAGCTCATAGCAGTCCCTCGGTGAATATTCACAAATGAATGAATGATTGGAATTCAAATTATTTATGATTCAGTGTCAGAAGCCCACACTGCCAGTCTTCTTATGTTGTTATGTTATATTATGTGCAACAGGCTTGTCCCTGGCTATCTTCCTGCATGTCTGGGAGAATCCAAATTGGATACTCAATTTCCAGGTGGTGACGGGTGTTCAGGGCTTTTTACAAAACTAGTGTCTCAGGCTCTGACTAGCTGCTCCATGCCCCACCTAGTGTCATCAAAGTAAGAGATCTGTGTCCCAACTCCTGTTCTGGTGTGGGGAAGACTGCCCCCTTCTCTCTGCTACTGGAGCCTAGAGCCTCTCTGCCTGGAATGCTTTTCTTTGGCACAATCATCTCTCCTGGCCTTTTTCCTCTACAGATTCCCCAGCAGTTGACAGATTAAACTGACTCTCCCCAGGTCCCATCAAGAATGCTATGTTTACTGGAAAGATAGAACTATTGTTCCAACACTTTTTGACATCCTGTAATTATATGCTGTGGTGATTCAATGTAGAGTTTAGCTACGGATTTTTATTTATTTTTGAGGGGAGTTAAATAAAGGGAGGAAAGTGGGTGTCAGAATTGCCTCAAAATTTTTTTCTCAAAGCCCTGCTTAGTTTTCTAGACCGTTTTAATGCTGAAAACAAATTCCCAAAGTGTGCTCTTAGCTCCTAAGGTTGGTGCTGCCTGAAAACAGTCCATCTGTTTCCCCATAAGTGAAATAATATGTAAAAACAGTAAATAATAAATATTGCCTTCTATAGCACCACCAAGACCCCAGAGGGGGGGAGATAATAAAGAGTTATTGAACTGTTTCCTTGGAAAAATTATAATCCCAAATAATACTTCTGAAGTCCAAAAAGTAGGTCAGAAGGTGGTTCAGTAATGTTTGCAGAACAGTTAGTTGATATTAGAATAATAATATAGAATCCGTGAATCTTCTATAGATAAAAATGAAATTTATTTCAGCAATACAAATCTGTAAACTATCAAAAAATTATCTAAAAAGGTCAATTGAATGAAAAAGTATGATTAATCCTGTGCTTTTCAGGCAGACATAAATCATTTTGCAATACAACTGCTGCTAAGAGTTCATATTTTGTTTAGCCCTTACTGTGGGTCCAACACTACTGTGTGTGCTCTGTGTATATTCACTCATGTACTTCTCAAAACCCCCTGTGAGGTAGAGAACAATGTCTATCTACCCTTGACAGGTAAAGAAACAGAAGCACAGAAAGGTCAAGCCATTGCCCATTCATACTTAGCTCTTAGTGATAAGCTGGGTTTCAAACTCAGGCTATACTTTCTCTAACCACCAAACTATGCCACTTGTACCCCTGCTACCAGAGGTAGCATCCAGTGACATTTATCAAGCTCTGTCACTGTTCCGGGCACTATGGAGAGCACACTGCAGGTAATATATCATCTAATTTTCCCAAAAATCCTGAGGTGGAGGGACTATTATCATAACCTTTGTTTAAAACTGATGATGGTATAATTTTATGGAAAGTTTCTCCTATACTGCCCACTGCTAGAAACAACTCTTATGTTTTATTAAATTTTGCAAAGTGTGAGCAGCCGCTGGCAGCTCAGTACACATCGCTATTTCTTCAGTAGCCCCACATGAGGGACAGAATTGCCAGCTACAAGCCATTTTCACTCTTCTTTTAATGTGACATCTATTTTTTGCATCTAGAAAGATGCTAACTCTTTTGCTCTAACTGAGGCAAGCATATTTTTAAGATGATGCTTTTTTTTTGTGGTACGCGGGCCTCTCACTGTTGTGGCCTCTCCCGTTGCGGAGCACAGGCTCCGGACACGCAGGCTCAGCGGCCATGGCTCACGGGCCCAGCCGCTCCACGGCATGTGGGATCTTCCCGGACCAGGGCACGAACCCGTGTCCCCTGCATTGGCAGGCGGATTCTCAACCACTGCGCCGCCAGGGAAGCCCAAGGTGATGCTTCTTGATCTTCTAGCTGTGCAGACCTGTCCAGGAGGTTACTTTTCTGACTCCAACCCTGCATTAGGGTTGAACACTCCAAGAGAAAGTGTAACCCCATCGAGGAAGCTCAATAATAGCTCAATCTGTGAGGGCCACAAATAATAAAATATGACTCCCTTCTTTGGCTAAATTAATTGGACCACATCACAGAAACACTAACAAAAGCCTCTTATAAGCCTTTTATTTTATACTTTCCAGCCAGTGAATCCCTTTCAAAGTGAAGTCTATAATATTATTTTATTAGTCCACAAGTAACAAATGTAATGCAGACATCAATCTTATTGGAATGGTAGAGAAATCTCTGAAGCCAACAGAAGATAACTGGAAGCTCCATCAAGCAGCAGTAACAGGGTAATTTAGCAATAATCACCATTAAAAGCAAAACGTGATTGCATAATTATGGAGGTGAACTATCAAATAGTAAAATCAGGACTTATTAATTACAATCAAATAAAAGTGAACACTGATTACTTCTGATATGACAGGTACTGTTCTGAACACTTTAAATGCCTGATTTTATAGTACCCACAGGAGGAGATACTATTACTGTTCTCATTTTATAGATTAGGAAACTGAGGCTTAGAGATGCCAAGTAAATTGTTCAGAGTTATGCAGCCAGTAAGCAGCAGAGCCGTGTCTGGAACCCAAGCATTCTGAACCCTATATGTTTGTAGTCTGTTAGGTTTTGTCAACCCTCAGCTTCATAGATTGATAACACAGTGCAGGGTGGCCATAATCCAACAGGCACTGGCTCACTTCAGCACTTTGCCCATGCAGTTCTCTGCCTGGGGCACCTACCTTTGCCAACTCCTTTTTTACTAAGATTCAGCTTAAGTGTCACTGCGGGAAGGCTGCCATTATGCCAGCCAGCCCTGCCCACAGTTGTTCCAATGGCATGGTTAGATACCCTTTCTCTGGCTTGAAATGCATGATTCACTGTGTGCAAAGAAGAAAAGGGAGTCAGGTAGGCAAACTGGGACTGCCAACAGTAAGAAAGAGAAATTTGATGTCTACAGCCACCATAGTCTCATACGGGGAAAAAAAAAAATCTGCATTCACCTGACTGTGGTTAAATACCTCTGATTTTTTGAATTACTGACTGCCAGATAATGTTTATATTATTTACCTGTTTTACAAATGCTTAAGGCTGAAGCTGTAATGAAATAGGCATCCATTATTTATTTATGAGGGCTTTTTCACAGTCCATGTTCCTTCTTATTTCAGTCCAACTTCATTGTAACAAAAAAAGGTCATATTATAAAGATAAGCTAAAAGATTTTTGCCTTTCCTGGTGGTGGAGGAAAGCAACTGTATGGAAGTCTCTGGATAATAAATAACTTTTCTACCTCTTGCTTTTCTTGGCAGGCTTCTGAAATATTTATTGCATTTCCTTCCAAAGACTTAAGAGTATCTTTCTCCTCCAGAGAATATTATTCTGTGACCCAATGCATGTCCCACCGATGCCTACTTCAGCTGTGCTTCCAACTCCTGCCCCCTCAACTGACCTCTGTTTTTCAATGTTGCCTTTGGGTTAACTTCTTCTGACAATCTCTGTTGCCTTTTGTTTAAGCTGTTACACTCCAGATGGCTCCTCTTTCTTTGATGTGGCCCAGAACATATTATAAACCACAGAACACAGCTCTATAATGTAATAGTTCACCAAAGAACCCTGGCACTAATCTACCCAGTTGAGTTCTTAACATAACTCTAAAGAAATGGAGAACATCTAGGCAAAGAGAGGGAGAAATTCCCATCTGTATATCCCCTCTGTGTGTGAAAGAAATTATGCTTCAGAATTACATGGCTTCAGAACTTTCTTCCTGTGGAAATGTCAGAGCAAACAGCCATTGTGAACAAACCCAATGACCAAAACCTGACAAGCTGGCCACTGATAATCAGTTAGTGGGCCTGATTCAATGGCAAGTTGATCCAAAGTAGATTATTATTTTTTTAAATTCCAGAGCTAAAAGTAAATAGAGTCATAAAATGTTTTTAAGAAAAATTTCACCCATCTGCACCCAATGTAAGAGACCAGTTAAACAGCTTCAAGAGAAACTGTCCATCTTGAGTCAAACTAGCAGGTAAAAAGGAGAGAATGGAATAAAAGATTGTTCAACTGTCTTTGTGACAAATGAATGTTGAAAATAAAATGGATGACTCAACTGAAGAATAAAAATTATCCCAGTATTTCTGGATTTGGTTTTGATACAGTAAAGTGAAAAAGAGAGAGAAAAGAGAGAACAGACAGAGAAATAGGAGGAAAGGGGGAGGGAGGGAAGGAGGAAGAAAGGCTACATACAGGGTGTCAAGAGACCTTGTTCAATTCAGATTGTGCAGCTGAGCTGCAGAATATCCCTGAGCAAGATTCCCAACCTCTATGACCACACTTGCTCATCAGTCAGGCAAAGCTAATTAGGACCATCCACCTTCCCCACCTAAAAGCCAGAGTTCATACTAATTAACCTGGACATTTTGAACAGTCTGAGTGCCACACAGAAAAAGGTGAAAAGGGTATTTCATGGTTGTTAGCAATTACCTGTGACTTTATTGAAGTTGTCAAAGGAGCCATATAGATCTGCCCCGGGAGAGACCTGTCATACCATTGCAGTGACCACACAGTTCATGTTTTTAAAAAGAAGCATTTCTCCCTGCACCTATTTCTTCCTATCTCTCTCTTTCTTTCATTCCTTCTCTTTTTCTCTTAAAAATTCTTGTTCTCTTTTATAAGATTGTCACTCTCTTTTGTCATTTTACCCAAAATCTTCTAAAAGCTAAGAAGACAATTGTAGTAAAATTTGATGTACCTTCCTCCACATTCTCCCTACCCCATGCCCCAAAAGACACCCCGTGTTTCTTCTTCCTCTTTATACACTAAACCATACTTTCTAGTCATGCTACATTAGCAAATGAAAGAGGTAATGCCTACATTCTCTGATCTTCTCTACTAATCCTGAAACTTATTAATATAGATGCATGTTAACATAGCTTTGGCATCTAATTCTGGACAATTGAAAAAAGAGCACTTGAGGATTGACTTTAAAACAATGTCTTGTTTTGTGTTTTACTGGACTGCATGCCAAAAAAAAAAAAAAGAAGAAGAGTTAGCTTTATTCTAAAGTAAATATGTCATTTAATTTGCTAGGAGGGTGTCGAGTCCAGAGTGGGCATGGAGGTTCCATGCCTCCGCCCATCCCCGATACCTTGTCCTCTGCACCTCTCCATTTGCATTTTTTTTTTTTTTTTGGCCGCACCGCACAACATGTGGGATCTTAGTTCCCCACCAGGGATCGAACCCGCCTCCTCTGCATTGGAAGCACGGAGTCTTAAGCACTGGACCGTCAGGGAAGTCCGTGCACCTCTCCATTTGGCTGTTCCTGACTTGTATTCTTTATAATAAACGGGTAAATACATAAATAAATAACAAGTAAAAAGTCATTAAGCTATTTCACTGGGTGAGTCCTTATGTTGCCTTCTGATGCTATTGCTTTCTTTTCCCTCAAGCCCTTGTGAAGAACAGTTTCACATGCAAACATGTTACCTTCTCTGACTTTTGGCTCATTCCTAGGGTCTTGTTTTTTCCAAAAGGTTAGGTTATATATCAAAAATGGATGGCAAAGTTATTAGCTTGATCTTTGAACCAGAACAGGTTATCTGGGATCCAATTCATAATTTTTCAGTAATATATAAAACAAGTTGAAGGAGATAGGAGAAAAAAATGAAAAAGAAAACTTTACAAAAAAGCACTAGTTTAAAAAACATATTATAGAAAACCTTTAAATATTAATTAATTGAAGATGTTTTAGGATATGCCAAACCAGAAATCATAACAGTATCCACAGTACATAGTCTTAGAAAGTAAGTTTGAGGACATCTAAGAATTATTTAAGCTTTACATCTAGAGATGGAACACTTTTAAAATATCACCATTATCCATTCACCAGTCTTATTCTATTATAGAAATAAAAATAAATTTACCTCTTAATGAACCTTTAATTTTGGATTTGGCTACTCTGTGCTGGTACTATAGTAGCTACCAGGAATAAATCAGTGAAAAGTTAGTCTTTTACCACAAGTGCTTATAGTTTAGCCAGAGCGAAGACAAGCACCTGAACATTTTCAATACCAAATAGAGGAAGTACATAAGAAGCATGCTTATAACTCATTCTTTGATGATCTGTCCCTGAGTCATAGGGTCACAGGGTAAGAAGCACTCAGGCAGAGGGAATGGCATGTTAAAAATAAATAAGAGCCTGACAATGCCACTGTCAGTGAAACTGCAAGCATTTTGGTACAATTAGAGCCTGAGAGTGGCAGCTCACAAGCATAGAGCTACAGAAGAAAGCACAGAACAGAGCACAAAGGGCCCTGAATGACATGAGGAGGAATTTGACGGCAGACAATGGCAGGCCATGGTAATGTCTAAGTAGTGGAGTGATGTGCTTTCTGTCAGAGTTCCACATTCGGAAAGTCACTCTGTCTGCAGTATGAAAGATCTATGAGAGAGATCGTTCCTCTAACACAACAGATCCAAACATATGGGTATATACTGACTCTCTTTAAAACTTACAAAAAGAATAATGTAATAAAAATATATGAAGCCAAAAGGCCAGAAAAAAGCAGGAAACAGAACAAGGAAAGGAAATAGACATTTGAATGGTAGTAAGTCAGTGGAAGAGTCATTAAGCTGTGCAGATCAAACTGAAATCTAAATGCCTACAAGCAAGGGTGTGAATGAGCATCAGACTGGTTCACACAGAGAACACTAGACTCAGAAATAGAGACTCAAGGTGCCTGAGATGGTGGGAGGGAACAGTGTGGCTTAAAATAAGATTGGCTGAAAGCTTTCACGAGGAGTAATCTGATTCCAGGCCTCCTCACCAGCTCACACAACTAGGCAACTCTGTTCCCAACCTGAGAGAAGACCAGATGTTTATTCTGTGGAGAAATGGAAGTGGAGAAGCTCTAAAATCAACCCCACAAGATTTAGGAAAGAGTGAGTGTGAGATGCCATTCAGAAAACAGAAAAATTCACTGAAATTCTACATCCTGAATGGTGAGAATTCTCTTGTTTGAGTCACAGAATACTGGGGAACAGACTTCTCTCCAGAGAAATTAGCTAACCTAGAAAAAAGAAATGCAGACCTTGACAGTTGTAATCTTCCAATGGATTGGTCAAGTTCCCTTTAGTCATCCTACCATAAAACCAACTAAATGACAAGCATCTGTCTCCAACACAAACACACACACACATGTATAAACACACACATGACAATTCTTTCATCTGGTTTTAATTCCCTGAATCTTAAATATGAATAGACAGGCAAGAAAACTAGCCATCCAGACATATGAAAGAAGCCTCCTACATAGAAGGTAGAAAGGCAGAGACCAAAAAGAAAAAAGAAAGAAAAGAAAAAAGAAACAAAGAAAGAAAGAAAGAAAGGGAAAGAGAGAGAGAGAAAGAAAGGAATTAGAAGAAACAGAATTAATGGAGAAAGCATAAGAGCATAAAATTCTTCAAAACAGGATTCATAATTTATATCCTCAGGAAGATAAGAGACATTACATACATGAAATAAGAATAGAAGAATGAAACAGAAAGAGAACATAAGGAAAAAAATCTGAGAAATAAATAGAATAAAAGTATTGAAAGGTAAAGCTGGAGAACTCTCCCAAGTATGAAAACACACACACACCGAAAAGAAAAAAGATGAAAAAAAAGGAAAGAGAAAAAAATAAGAGGATAAACCCAGTAGATCCTATATTTGAATTACATGAGTACCACAGAATACAGAGGGATTTAAATTAAAGATATAATAACATATCCCAGAACTGAAGAACATGCATTTCTAGACTGAAAGCACTATAGGAATGCTCAGAAAAATAGCTGAAAAAGACCCACAGCAAGTTAAATTACTGTAAAATTTCAAAATGCCAGAGATATTGAAAAAAAATCCTTACATCTTCCATAGAAGGAAAAATAAGTCACAAAGGATTAAGAAGAGCAATGGTAGGGTTTCACTTATATATGGAATCTAAAAGTTGAATGCATAGAAGCAGAGAGCAGAATGGTGGTTGCCAAGGGACTGGGTATAGAGGCAAAGACAAATTTTCAGTTATGCAGGATGAATAAGTTCTAGAGATCTACTGTACAGCATGGTGACGACAGTTAGTAATATTGTATTGTATTGTATCTTGAAATTTGCTAAGAGAGTGGATCTTAAATGTTCTTACCACAAGGGAAAAAAATAGATAACTCTGTAAGGTGACGGACAGTTAATTAACTTGATCATTTCACAATGTATACATATATCAAAACACCACTAGGTTGTACATCTTAAAAATATCAAATTTTTATTTGACAATTATACCTCAATAAAGCTAGGGAAGAAAATAAGAGCAATGCTAGAAGCAGAAGAAAGGAAATAATAAAGATCGAGCCAAAAGCAATGAAATTAAAAACAGAAGACTATTAGAGAAAATCAATCAATTCAAAAACCAATTCTTTGAGGAGATCAATACAATTTATAAGCCTCTATCCATATTGGTCAAGAAAAAGAGAGAGAAGACACAAATTAACAGTATCAGGGGTGACATCACTATAGATAAAACAGATATTAGGATAATAACAAAATATTATGAACAACTTTACACTAATAAATTCAACAACATAGTTGGAATGGACAAATACCTTGAAAGACACAAACTATCAAAACTCACTCAAGAAGAAATAGATAACCTGAAAAGCCGCACATCTATTAAAGAAATTAAATTAGTAAATATCTTCCTACAAAGAAAACTTCAGGACCAGATGGCTACACTGGGGAATTCTACCAAATACACCAAACATTGAAGGAAGAAATAATATCAATTCTGCAGAAATTCTACCAGACACCTGAAGAAGAGATAACATTTCTCAACTCATTCTATGAAACCAGTACTCTGATACCAAAACTAGATAAAGACATTACTTGGAAAGAAAATTACCTACTAATATATGTTACTCGTGAACACAGATATAAAAAATCGTAACAAAAATATTGGCAAATTGAATGCAACAGTATATAAAAAGTATAACACCTCATGTCTGAGTGAAAGTTAATTTAATATTCAAAAATCAATCAATATAATTCACTACAGTAACAAACAAAAAGTATAAACATATGATCATCTCAATAGACGCAACAATATCAATGAACAAAATCCAACACCTTTCTGATATAAACTCTCAGCGAACTAGGAGCAGAAGAGAACCTCCTCAATCTGATAAAGGGTATCTCTGAAAATCTACAGCTAACATCATAACTAGTGATGAAAGGCTAAAACTTTGCTCATTAAGATCAGAAACAAAACAAGACAGTCTGCTCTCCCTACTTCTACCCAACTTTTTCCTGGAGATTGTAGCCACAATAAGGTAAGTAACAGAAAAAAAGGGTGTTCAGATTAGAAAGGAACAATTAAAACTGTCCTTGTTCAAAAATGGCATGATCACCTATGTATAAAACCCTATGGGACCTACAAAAAAGCTACTAGAATGAATAAGTGAGTTTGGCAGGGTTGTATGATACAAGATAAATTTTTTAAAAAACTATTTTATTTCTACATACTAAAAAAAAAACAGAAATTGAAAATTTTCAAAAATACTATTTATAAAATATAAAAAATATAAAATACTTAGGGATAAATAGAATAAAAGATGTATAAAACTTTTACATTGAGAACTATAAAACAATGTTGATAAATGTTTAAAAACACCTAAATAAATGTTAAGATAAATGATGTTCATAGATCAGGAAACTCAATATTCTTATGATGGTAATTTCTGATAAATTGATCTATAGATTCAATGCAATTTCATCAAAATCCCAGGGTGCCTTTTTTTGGATATTGACAAGCTGCTTCAAAAATTCATAATGAAAAGCAAAGAACTTAGCATAACCAAAGCAACTTTTAAAAGATAAACATATTTGTAGAACTACACTACCTTACCTCAAGACTTATTTGTAAAGCTACAGTACCAAACACAGTTTGGTATTGACTTAAAGATAGAACAAAACAGAGTTCAGGAGTAGAACTACAGATACAGACAGTCGATTTTTAACAAAGGTGCAAAGGAAATTCAGTGGAGAACAAATCATGCTGGAGAAACCGATTTTTGACAAAGGTCCAAAGGATAAAGGATAAACAGAGCAAGGATAGTCTTTTCAATAAAAGGTGTTGGAAAAAATATATATTCATAAGCAGATAAAAAAATAAACTTAATTAAGTGGGACTACATCAATTTGTATATTGTATCAATATACAAATAACTCACACAACTCAACATCAAAAAAACAAACATCCCAATTAAAAAATGGGCAGAGGAGCTAAATAGATATTTTCCAAAGAAGACATACAGATGGCCAACAGACACATGAAAAGATGATCACTATCACTAATCATCAGGGAAATGCAAATCAAAACCACAAGGAGATATCACCTCACACCTGTCAGAATGGCTATTATCCAAAAGACAACAAACAACAAGTACTGTCAAGGATATGGAGAAAAGGAAACCCTTGCACACTGTTGGTGGGAATGTAAATTGGTGCAGACTCTATGGAAAACAGTATAGAGATACCTCAAAAAACTAAAAATAGAACTACTACATGATCCAGCAATTCCATTCCTGGGTATTTACCCAAAGAAAACAAAAACACTAATTTAAAAGGATATATGCACCCTTATGTTCATTGCAGCATTATTTACAATAGCCAAGATATGGAAACAACCTAAACGGCCATCCACAGATGAACGGATAAAGATGTGGCATACATATACAACAAAATATTTCTCAGCCATTAAAAAAGAATAAAATCTGTCCATTTGCAACAATATGGATGGACCCCAGAGGGTATTATGCTAAGTGAAATAAGTCAGACAGAGAAAGACAAATACTGTATGATATCACTTCTATGTGGAATCTAAAAAACAAATGAACAAACATAACAACAGAAATAGAGTCTCAGACACAGATACCAGGTGGTTGCCAGAGAGGAGAGGGGAGGCGGAGGGGGAGAGAGAGAAATAGATGAGGGAGATTAGGAGGTACAAACTTCCAGTTGCAACATAAATGAATCATGGGTATGAAATGTACAACGTGGGAATACAGTCATTAAATATGTAATGTCCTGTATGGTGACAGATCATAAATAGACTTACAGTGGTGATCATTTTAAAAAGTATAGAAATATCAAATCACTATATTGTGTAACAGGACCTAACACAGTGTTGCATGTCAATTATACTTCAAAAACAAAACGAAACAAAAAACTCATAGAATAAAGATCAGATTTGTGGTTACTAGAGGCAGCAGGTGGGAGGAGGGGGAACTGGATGAAGGTGGCCAAGAGATACAAACTTCCAGTTATAAGATTAAATAAGTACTAGGCATGTAATGCACATCATGAGAAATATAATTAACACTGTTGTATGTTACATATGAAAGTTGTTAAGAGTAAATCCTAAGAGTTTTCATCACAAGGCAAAATTTTTTTTTCTATTTCTTTGATTTCGTATCTATATGAGATGATGGATGTTCACTAAACTTATTGTGATAATCATTTCATGATGTATGTAAGTGAAATCATTATGCTGTACACTTTGAACTTACACAGTACTGTAAGTCAACTATATTTCAATAAAACTGGAAAAGAGAAAAAAATGAACTTGGTTCATACCTCACACCACATATAAAAATCAACTCAAAGTGGACTCTAGACTTCAATATAATACCTAAAACTATAAACCCCTGGAAGACATAGAGAATTTTTGTGACTTTCTGTTAGGCAAAGTATTCTTACATACTACACCAAAACACAATCCATTAAAATACACATATGTATCTCATCAACACTGAGACTTCTGCTCTTCCAGAGAAATGGTTAGTAGAATGACAAGACAATGCACCGACTTAGAAAAATTTTTTTAAAAACTAAATATCTGCTAAAGCACTTGTATCCATAATATATAAAGAAGTTCCAATAAAAAGAAAGCAGAAGTCTAAAAGTGGGCAGAAGATCTAAAGAGACATTTCACCAAAGAATGTGTACCAATGACAAATAAGCATGTGAAAGACATTCAATATCATTAGTCATTAAGTAAATTTTCATATAATCTAAAACTACAATATCACTATTATAATATCTAAAATTAAAATGACTTCCCATACCAAGTGTTGGTGAAAATATTAAGCTGCTGGAATTCTTATTGACTGCTGAGAACAATTTGGCAGTTTCATAAAAAGTTAAATTTACACCTACCTTATGACCCAGTAATCCTATGCTTAGGTATTTACCCAAGAAAGATGAAAGCAAGCATCTATATAAAGACTTATACGTGAAAGTTCATAGCAGCTGTTTTTGTTTTGTTTTGTTTGGTTGGTTGGTTTTGTAGTAGCAAAAAACTGAAGCAACCCAAATGTCCATCAACAGGTGAAGAGATAAACTGTAGTATATCCATACGATAGACTATCACTTAGCAACAAAAAAGAATGAGCTACTGATATATGCAACGACATGGATGAATCTCAAAATAATTAGTAGGGAAAAAAGAACCCAGACTGAAAAGCATATATCGTGTATGATTCCATTTATATAAAATTCTAGAAATTGCAAAGTAATCTATAGTGAAATAAGGCAGACTAGTGGTTCTCTGGGTGTTAGCGAGGTAGATGGGGCAAAAGGGGAGGATTACAAAAGGACTCAAGGAAACTTTTGTGGACAATGGCTATGTTTACTTTCTTGATCATGGTCATCACCACAGGTGGATAAATGTATCAAAATTTATCAAATTGTGCACTTTAAACATGTTCATTTTATTATATTTATCTTAAAAAGTTTTTTAAAAACTTAAAAGCAGAAAAAGAAAATTGAGTGGAAAAAAATTTTATTAAGGAAGGATAAGTCTCAAAACGGAGAGAACAGGAAGATGTGACAGTATCCAAATTAAAAGTATTATTGTCCTGTACTGTACTAAGGATTTGGCAGATGGAATGGAGAGAAGTAGATAGATTTGAAAACATATTTATTGAAGTCTAGTAATAAGGAGTTGGTATTTGGTGGGGTGGTGTGAAAAGATCAGTAAAGAATGATTCCAGGTTTTGGGTCTCCATTGCTAACTGGCTGGAACACCAGTGGAGGGGCAAGACTTGGCAGGAGAACATTAATTTAGTTTTTAATATGTTGAACTTGAGATACACAAATATAGAAATGCCCAAAAGGTATTTGTGTAATGGTTTGAAATTCCATAGGGTGAGGTGGAAACTTAAGTCCTCAGCAAATGGATGATAACTGAAACAAAGTATTAGTTGGTTAGCTCACCTAATAAGAGTGAGTTAAGATATGATTTAAATGTTGAGGTCTAAACCCTAAGAGACACAATATTTTATGGTTGGGTAGGGCAGAGGATCTCACCATATAAATAGAAATTTATTTTGATAATCTGACTCTCAAAACATATACTTAGAAATTATAATTCAGAGTCAAAGAACTTTCAAATGATTTAAAAAAATGAAGTCCACAGCAGCTCACTATAAGCTGGTAGACATTCTACTCTGGTTATTAGTTAGGAGAACTCTGTAATGGACATTTAGGCATGCAGACAATTCAGTAAACCCCACAATAACATCTGTACTTAGAGTAACTCTGCAGTAAATGGCTCTTGTTTTAGACTTTATACTAATTATGGCAGATAAAATCATGTTGCTAAGGGGAAAAATTGGAAGAATTCCACATGGCTTTTTTAGCCTCATAAATTTGAAATGAGAGAATTTTTCAACCATATTACTGCTTATTTTTAGCCTGCCCACACCTGGTATAATATTCCATTTACATTTAAGTAACATACTTGGAATTATTAATACCAGCTTTGACTGAAACCAATATAATGACTTGAGATTATTTTTCATGTTCCCTGAAATTTAAAAAAATTAATAAGTCAAGTGACAGACACATAAATGTGGCCATTATGTTTTCATGAAAGATATTTCCATGGATCATATTATAAATATTGAACAGGAAAGCTATAATTTTGGTCTTATATATAAAGCTAAACTCAAAATCAGAAATAAAAATGCAAATAAATGATTAATAATCCATTATATATTAACTACCAAAAATACATTTATTAAATAAAGCTCACACATTTCACTCCTTGGAAAGTTCTAATCAGATTTCATTAACTCCGATTTTAGAAATCCCTATCATGGTTAACTGGTTTACTGCCCAAAAGCAAATTAGAAGCAATAAGCTATCTGTAGACAGGCCCTCATTTTTGAGACAAGCACTTTAATGGCAGAAAGCTGTGATGAGAGATAAAGAGAAATTTCTTTTTAAAAAGAAGCTTTAGAAAATAGAAATCAGAACTCCAAGTAGACCAGTTATGGCCATTTAGTGCAGAGTAAGCAACATGCTATATTATATTAGACTCTGATAGTTGCACTATACAGTGAATAATAAACATGGTAGTTCCCAAAAGGTTAAATATAGTAACATTATGTGAAGTTCATTTTTAAAAAGATTATAATAGAGCTAAAATTGGTTAACAGTATGATTCCATTGTTTATGTTTTGCTTATATGAAGTAGTTTATTTTCAAGTAATGAAAGTTCTGCCTTAAAATAAAACCCATTCATGAGAAGGAATCTTTTTAAAGACCATTGATGACTTCAAATATAAACTACTTATTAATTGACAGCAAGTTTACCTCTTTGTGTCACTCAGAACTCCTTAATTTTCACCTAGTATCATAGTGTAGAACTATTCCTGCCCCTGTTAGATTATTACCTCCTTGAAGATAGAGGTTAAATATCAGACACTTGATTGGACAGCTACATGTAAAACATTGAGATTAGAACATTCCCTCACACCACATACAAAAATAAACTCAAAATGGTGTAAAGACCTAATGTAAGACCTGAAACCATAAAATTTCTAGAAGAGAAAATAGAACACTCTTTGACATAAATCATAGCAATATTATCTTGGATCAATCTCCTAAGGTAAAAGAAATAAAAGCAAAAATAAACAAATAGGGGCTTCCCTGGTGGCGCAGTGGTTGAGAGTCTGCCTGCCGATGCAGGGGACACGGGTTCGTGCCCCGGTCTGGGAAGATCCCACATGCCGAGGAGCGGCCCGGCCCGTGAGCCATGGCCGCTGAGCCTGTGCGTCCGGAGCCTATGCTCCGCAACGGGAAAGGCCACAGCAGTGAGAGGCCCGCGTACCGCAAATAAAAAACAAAAAAAAACAAATAGGACTTAATTAAACTAAAAAGTTTTTCACAGCAAAGAAACCATCAACAAAACAAAAAGACTACCTACAGAATGGGAGAAAATATTTGCAAATGATGTGACCAACATGGGGTTAACATCCAAAATATACAACTAGCTCATACAACTCAATATTAAAAAAACAAACAACCCCATCAAAAATATGGTTAGATCTGAACAGACATGTATCCAAAGAAGACATACAGATGGCCAACAGACACATGAAAAGATGCTCAATTTCACTAATCCTTAGAGAAATGCAAATGAAAACCACAATGAGGTATCACCTCACACTGGTCAGAATGGCTATCATAAAAAGTCTACAAATAAATGTTGGAGAACATGTAGCGAAAAGGGAACCCTTGTGCACTGTTGGTGGGAATGTAAATTGGTGCAGCCACTATGGAAAACAGTATAGAGATTCCTCAAAAAACTAAAAAATAGAACTACATATGATCCAGCAATTCCACCCCTGGGTACATATCTGAAAAAGTGAAAACTCTAATTCAAAAAGATACATGCACCCCAATATTCATAGTAGCACGATTTACAATAGCCAAGATATGGAAGCAACCCAAGTATCTATCAACAGATGATTGGATTAAGAAGATGTGGTGTGTGTGTGTGTGTATACACACACACACACACACACACACACCATGGAATATTACTCAGCCATAAAAAAGAAAATACTGCCATTTGCAGCAATATGGATGGACCTAGAGAATATTATGCTTAGTGAAATAAGTCAGATAGAGAGACAAATGATGTACGACATCACTTATATGTGGAATCTAGAAAATAATACAAATGAACGTATATGTAAAACAGAAACAAACTCACAGATACAGAAAGCAAATTTGTGCTTTCCAAAGGGGAGAGGGACGAGGGGAAGGACAAATTAGGAATATGGGATTAACAGATTAAAAACTACTATATATAAAATAGATAAGCAACAAGGATATACTGTATAGCACAGGAATTATACCCATTATCTTGTAATAATCTATAATGGAGTGTAAACTGCAAAAATAGTGAATCATTATGCTGTACACCTGAAACTAATGCATTTGTTGTAAATCAGCTATACTTCAATTAAAGAAAAAAGAATAGGAAATGAAATAAATAAATATCAGACACTTGAATTCATCTTCGTATCACGCACCCTCCAGCTGCACTCTGCATTGCCTAACATGTAGAAAGTGCTGAATAAGTGAAGAAAAATGACTTACAATATACACATCTACATCCTTTATACTTTTAGTGATAATTAATAGTATCAAAACCTACATTTAGATAACATTGTAAAGGTAAATTTACATAATTAAATAATTAAATAGGATTTAATCTCAAAAATTCAAATTAGCTGGGAGGAAAATCAGTTCAAATGGGTGAATGAAAGTATGACTTATTGAATATCCTTAAGGAAATACAGAATAGACAGAAGCTAATGCTGTGGATTTCCAGGACACATAGATTGAAATTGTTTGTTATAATTCAATTATATATCATATAATTTTACAGTTTTAGGTAGATTGCAATTTAAATTTCATGGAAAAGACTTTAAAAACAAAGTTTTACTGTAATACACTCTTTTACTAAGTCTTTTTAAATTTCTAATTAATGGGGGGGTCAAAAATAAATAGTTTTGCCCTATGTATGTTCAAAAACCATAGGTTTTGGCACTCTAAGAAAATTTCCATTTAATTTATTACAGGCTTCCCTCAGAGATATTTTGGGTTTGGTTCCAGATGACCACAATAAAGTACTACCAAATAAAGTACTGCCAAAAACCTTCAATTTGTAAAAAACACAATTTCTGCAAAGCACAATAAAGCAAAGCATAATTAAATGAGTTATGCCTGTATTGTATATTTTATTTTCAAGGCAATTTGTTAAATAAGATTTAATTTTTAAACTTTCAAGAGACATCTATATAAATGTGTTCACAACTCCAATCTTATATTTGTTTTGAAGAATATTTTTATTATCTCTATGTAATACTCATGCTCAGGTTTAGGGTTCAATCACTGTATATTTAACCATGTTTTAGGATTTATTCAGAAATAAATCAGTAGTTGAATATCATTAATTTCATTAAAATAATAAACATTTTTCTGATTAATTATCAAACATTTGTCTTTTTTTTGATGCCTATAATGAAATACTATAAAGAGTTAGAGAGTAGATTTCAGTTGATAAGACAATGCCATACGACTGTAAGTTTGATATGCAGGTGTAGGTTCTGGGTTATAGAAAATGAGATAATTTCTGAATAACAACAGACAAATTCTCAGAATTCAATCACACCAGAAGATGATTAGAAGTTTCCCATGTATAACAGAAAGTTCTTTCATATCTGAAGCAGGGACAGTTGGTAAACATAATAAGCATTCTAGTGTAACTCATGGAGGAAAGAGATAGCAAAAGTCAGAGAGCTGAGTCAGCTTGATAAGCAAATAGTCAATCACTTGTTAATAAACTCTTTTCTTGTTAAGTCCATTAAGTTCTTTTATTAATATAACAATGTAGGTGATGCTGTTTTGAATAGAGAATTATTCGAGCAGGCAGGGCAGGGAATAATCTATTCACTCATTCATTCAATACTAAGTGCCTAAAATGTGCCAGTCACTGTGCCAGAAGCAGAAGATATAAATAAGAATATGACATTCTTCCCTTAAAAGCTGTATTGTCATCCATGAAAAAAATGGTTGATAAGCTGGACTTCATTAAAATTAAAAGGTTCTGCCCTGCAGAAGTTGATGTCAAGAGAATGAGAAAACAAGACACAGACTTGGAGAAAATATTTGCAGAAGATAAATACATGTGATTAAAGACTGTTATCTAATACATACAAAGCATTCTTAAAACTGAACAATAAGAAAATGAACAATCTGATTTAAAAATGAGCAAAAGACCTGCACAGATACCTCACCAAAGAAGACATGCAGATGGAAAATAAGCATATGAAAAAATATTCAACATTTTATGTCATTTGGGAAATGCAAATTAAAACAACAATAAACAATCACTACACAACTAGTAGAATGGCTGAAATCCAAAACACTGACAACACCAAATGCTGGCAAAGATGTGAAGCAACAAAACTCTCATTCATTGCTGGTTGGAATGCAAAGTATCTCAGACTGTTAGGCAGTTTCTTACAGAACTAATCATATTCTTACCATATGATTCAGCAATTGCACTCCTTGGTATTTACATGGATGAACTGAAAATTCGGATCCACACAAAAGCCTGCACATAGAGGTTTACAGCATCTTTATTCATAATTGTCAAAACTTAGAGGCAACTGAGATGTCCTTCAGTAGGCAAATGGATAAATAAACTGTGTTACATCCAGACAGTGGAATAGTATTCAACACTAGAAATAAATGAGTTATGAACCAGTAAAAAACATGGAGAAACCTGAAATGCATATTACTAAGTAAAATATTCAAGCTAAAAAGGCTTCAAATGTATACATATTACATGATTCCAAAATATGACACTCTGGAAAAGGCAAAACTATGGAGATAGTAAAAAATCAGTGGTTGCCAGGGGATTGGAGGAAGGAAGTACAAATAGGCAGAGCACAGATGACTTTTAGGGCAGTGAAACTATTCCACCAACTATGCAATAGTGCATATTTGACATTATACACTTGACAAAACACATGAAATGTACAAACACCAAGACTGAACTCTGCCAGGACTTCCCTGGTGGCGAAGTGGTTAAGTATCCACCTGCCAATGCAGGGGACATGGGTTCAAGCCCTGGTCCAGGAAGATCCCACATGCCACGGAGCAACTGAAGCCGTGCAGCACAACTACTGAAGCCCACACGCCTAGAGCCCGTGCTGTGCAACAAGACAAGCCACCGCAATGGGAAGCCCACACACCGCAACAAAGAGCAGCCCCCACTCACCACAACTACAGAAAGCCCGCGTGCAGCAACGAAGACCCAACACAGCCATAAATAAATAAATTAATTAATTAATTAATTTTAAAAAATGAACTCTGCCAACCATTAAAATAAAGCAGGCAGTTATTTTAGCAGCAAAACGGGTTTACTTGGGATAACAGAGGAATTGCAATTCAGGACATGCAAGCTATGGAAAACCACAGGCAAGTCCAGCAAACAAAGGAGAGGAACATCACTTTATAGGGGAAAAAAGGAAGGAGAAAGTTGGGAGAGGCTGCTTTGAACAAAAATTGATCGGAGGAAAGCATGAGTTCAGGGTGGTGACAGTTTCTCATTGGCTGAGTGGTGGTAGTTTCTCATTGGCTGGGGTGGCTTCTGGGCAAGGACAAAATCTTCCTTTCTCTTGTTGGAGTCGTAAAGTAAATCTTTCTTTCTCCTTCTTCCCGTTGGAGATGCAAGGTACATCTCTTCCTGTTTGGGGGCTGCAGATGGCAACAAGTGGTAGTGCATGAGAGCTCCCCCTTCAGGGCTTCCTGATTCCATTTTAAATGAGGTCTCCCTTTATTAATGTTCACAACGCTCATGTAAACTCTGGACGTTGGATGATGATAATGTGTTACTGTCATTTACGGATTATGACAAGTGCACCACTCTAGTGGGGGAAGTATTGATGGTGGAGGAGTTTGTGCATGTGTGGGGGGCAGGGAGTATATGGGAATTCTTTATACTTTCCACTCAACTTTGCTGTGAACCTAAAACTACCTTTAAAAAAACAGTCTATTAAAAAAATGTATTGGCTACTACAAAATGCAGACAAGTAATCAAATGATGACATTATAGGGTCTTATATGTTATGAGGGAGGCATGTAGTGGATACCATGGGAGTACACCAAAAGGCAAGAAAACATCCATTCTGACTGGAGAGGCAAAGGAAGGGACATCAAGGAGGGAGATCTCTGCTTATTTCCAAATTCCCTGGAGCAGGAAAATAATTCAGACAAATCCTAAGCATGTGTAGAAAAAGGAGGAAAAATTAGGCAAAGTCCTCTTAAAAAAGAAGAAAAATATGTGTTTCTAAACCAAAAAAGGGCATTTGGCTATTTACACAATTCATAATGTCATTACAAAAAAAAAACCAGAACAAAAAAAATCAAGCTAATTCCTAAGGAGGTATTAAATCTAGATGCTAAATCTAGAAAGAAAATTCACTGAAGGGCAAAAATGTTTCCAAGTTTAATGAAAAATATAAACCCAAGAAACTCAATAAATACCAAGGACAAGAAACATGAGAAAATTACACCAAGGTATACCAGAATCAATGATGTCACCAGACCACTGATCAAGTCTTAAGAGCCGCCGGAGAATAACACATTGTACACAGAAGAAGATGAGGATGAAAGCAGATTTCTCATCAGAAACAATGAAAGCAAGACAACAGTGAATCAACTTCTTGAAGTACTAAAGAAAAGCTTGTCAACCAAGAATTCTATACTCAGTTTAAAAAAGTTTTTTTTAATGAAGGTGCTGAGAGAATTAATCACCAGCAGACTCTAACTATGAGAAATGTTAAGGAAGTCCTAAAGGCAGAAGGAAACAATACCAAATGGAGATATGGATCTACAAAGAAGAATAAAGAACACTGGAATTGATAAGTACATTATATATATATAATTTTAATAATTTTAAATAATTTTAATTATTATTTATATCTTTTTTAAAGATAATTATTTAAGCAAAATTAATAACAATGTGTAGGGCTTATAATATATGTATAAGTTAACTGTATAATAGTTAATGAAATGAATTATATGATAACAATAGCACATACACCAGGAAGGGAAAAACAGAAATATACTATTGTATGATGAAATGGTACAATGTCATTTGAAAATAGACTATGATGAATTAAAATTGTATGCTCTAAACCCAAAAGCAACAGCTAAAATAAAACAAAGAGTTACCACTAATGAGCCAACAAGGAAGTTAAAATAAAATCATTTTTTAAAAATCCTCAGTTAATCTAGAAGAAGATAGAAAAAGACAGAAAAGGGAACAAAGAACATATGGCATAAATAAAAAACAAATAGCAAGATGGTAGATTTAAACCCAACCATATCAGCATTTACATTAAATATAATTAATCTAAGCATCTTAATTAAAAGGCAGAAATTGTCATATTAGATAAAAATGCAAGACCCAAATATATGCTGTCTATAATAAATCATTTTTAAATATAAAAATGCAAATAGATTAAAAGTGAACAGATATTTTTTTAAATGCCATGCTAACATTAATCAAAAGAAAGATGGAGTGACTACATTGATATTAGACAAGATGAATTTCAGAGCAAAGAATATTAGCAAGGCTAAAGAAAGTCACTTCATGAAAGGGTCAATTAATCAACAGGGTGTAAGAATCTTACACATTTATACATCTAACAGCAGAGTTTCAAAATACATAAAGCAAAAACTGATGGAACTGCAAAAAGAAAAAAATCCAACATTTCAGTCAGACATTTGACTACCCCTCTTTCAGTAACTGATAGAACAGAAAGACAATGAGGACATGGAAGATTTGAACAACACTCAGACTTGATCTAATTGACATTTATAAAGCATTCAACTCAACACCAGCAGAATATACATTCTTTTCAAGTGTACACAGAACATGTACCAAGAGAAAATATATTCTAAATTGCAGAGAGCTGTGTTGTTCTGCATATTAAAGTGAGACAATTATTTGTGCGGTTGGGGACAGAAAATGAGGTAAAGAGAGGGCAACGTGGAGGGAAGTCAGAGGCTAGAATCTGATTTGGAAAAAAACAGCTAAAGAACTTTATATGGTCAGATAAATCTAATATCCAATTCCAAATTATCTGTATTGTATATGCCCCTTCCCTTCGCTGGGCAACCCCAAATCTCAGTGCATGTCTTGTAGTCACAGCTGCCTCCTGTGAGCAGTTATGAGGATAAGGAAGACAGAGAATAAAGGGACAGGAAATGCTCCCATGTTTGATTTGAAGCCAGGTCAGAGGTAAAGAAGCGGCCTCAAGATGCAGAGTAATGAGAATTCAACAAAAGCAGGAAACTAGAGTCAGAAGTGGCTAGCACAAATATATTTGCAGAAATCCTGAGGGCATTGGACTTGCCATAAAACATAGTGGCAGAGTTTGGCCTGACCTTATCCTGATGCTTAGGAGCAGCATGACCCCAGGGAACATCTGTTTTACATTCCCCCCGCCCCCAACCAGTCACCACAAGAGAAAAGAAACGGTATAAATCTACTTCTCTGTTGTTAGGAATGATTCCAAAGCTCTCCACCTAGAGGACAAAAGTGGTTACAAATTGTTTTTAAGTAACATTTCTATTACACATCTATCATCCAATTTAATTTGAGCACAGTATCTCAAAGCCCCAGCAACAAGTTGACACCAGCAGTGAAACAACAGTGAGAAAAAAATGGATGCTATCTCCAAGGAGGGAGAGCAGATATGTAAACAAGGACTTACTGCCATGGATGTACCTGAAGGCTAAACCCCAGCTGCTTTTGTGTCTCTGCCTCCACATATTTTTGACATTCTTCGATTGACAACGTACAGGAGCAGGGAAATGCAAATCAAACCCTCTTTTTGGCTGGCTAACATAGGCAGAGAATAAAACAAAATGTGAGCTTTAGGATAGTGATAGCACACTCAAACTGTTTTAAAACATCTCCTTCATAGGGGAGGGCTTGGGGACTCAGTCACCTGGAGGAATTCAAGAGGATATTTGACAAAATTCTCTGCATTTAAATTTTTGAGAGATACTGAATCTTGGTACCACTCATCAGTTCCCACTGGTCAGTCTCCTTGTGAAAGTTAAAATGTTCCTTGGTCTCCTTGCTTGGATCAGAAGGTTGCCATACAAAGAACATCTGAGCACCCAAGGTTCCCACAATCAGCAATTGCAATGGGACAGAGGTGGTAATGAAGCCCAGGTCCCAGAGCAGGGAGGATCTTTTAACAGTCTGAAATTAGATATGGCACTGCTGCTGATGAAGCTGTCTTCTTACTTGTCTGTATTGGCCAGATTATCACTCCATAAAGGTGGTGAAACTGTTTAGGTCACTCACGTTGTGTCTCCAGTACCTGGCACAATGCCTACCTAGCACAAGAAAGTGCTTAATAAATTGTTGTAGAATTGGATGGTGGCCAAATTCAAAGAGTATGAACAAGTCTGGAATAAAACAACAACACACACACACAAAAAAATGGTTTATGATTCCAGCCATGGTAGGAGCTTCAACCACCAAGTGGTACTAAATCAGGGTCCCTCTGAAAGATGGAGTTGTGATGTTTCCCAGCTATCAAAGCAGGACAATTCCTTAAGCTCCAGTGACATGTGGCCAACAAGGGTAGTTAATGTTGTAGAGATTTAGAGAAAGCATTTGTGGGTTTTTTCTCAGCATAGTAACAAAGTTCAAATTGTTGGCCATCTGTAAAGTAAGGAGAAAGTTTTACAAATGATCTCCTTCCTCCTTCTGGGCCTTTTTTACCATCCTTTTCCAGCAATGAACTCCTTTTTCCCTACTCTGCTACAGCCAACTTCCTCCTCATTCCCCTGCCCTCACCTAAATAAGCCAGATCCACGTAACCACCAGCCAAATAATAGTAAACATTTTCTATTTTAAAAGATACCAATTTGGTAAATACATTTTTAGCAAGGTGTTATGACTTCTAAGAACTTCCTGTTACCCTTTGCAGGCATATGTGCATTTGCACTGAAGAAATCATATCTTAACTCAGGAGAATGCATGTAAATGGGGCTTTTTGAGAAATCAATGAACCTGGATTTTAAAATCTTTTAAAAAAGATGAAGGCCATATGGCAGGAATTTTAATCCAACATGAAAAGAATAAATTGTTTTCATTTAAAGTGAGTGGGAAAAAAAGAAAACCAATCTGATTTATGGTGCTCCTTTTACTAGCCTTAAGACATTTAATCTATAAGAGCATTTTCAGTAGAATAACAAGAAATCTAAATTAAATATCTACTAAGGTCACTGTAGAGTTTTGTTTCATCTAAGAAATCTGCACATAACCTTGCATATGTGTGCTTCTTTATTAGACATTAACAGAAAATATAAATCATAGTGTGTCTTGTAAAAAGACTAAAACAAACATGGCACAGGATTCTCAATTTCCCCTTTGCCTTCAACCATGGCCTTTCCCCCCTTTTTTCCTCTCCCCTCCCAACTACACTTTTTTTTTTTTTTTGGCTACCTCACCTACCTCTGAACCTTGACTAACCGACAAACCACAGGGCTTGCAAAAACAGCTCTTAGAAAGTAATGCTCTGACAGTTATCGGACAGGATGGGACCAACAATCCCAAGCCAGAAACATGAAAACCAGAACAATCACCAACTGCAAGTTTTGCAGCAATTAAAGATACAAAACTACTTGAGCCAAACCACAAAGATACATATTCCCCTCTCTTCCTTACCTGATAAAATTCCCACCCGGCTTCAATTCAAGAGTCACCTCATCATCAGGTTTTCCCTGCTGTACATTAGATTAATAAAGCTTTTAAGGCCTATTTGAGTTACTTAATGTATTTTCCTTTGAAAGTCTTAATGTGAATATTAACATTCAAATATAAGCTTCTGTGCATTGAGTTACACAAAGTCACATATATCTGTCTGTTGCAGATTTTACCAAAACATCCTTTACCTCATTACTAACTGGGGTCAAGGTGTCAGGTGGGGCAGCATAGGGATTTGACCACGGTGTGGCTACCCATGGGCAGGTAGTAGATGAATTTCTCCTTTATTCTATTTCTCCCCTTCATCTGAATTATCTTTCCCCAGTTTCCTTATCTTTGTAGTCTAAGATTATATCAAAAAGTCATTTGCCATGGATTCCTTAAGATCATTTATTAACCACTTTCAGACATGACAGGTCTACAAAACCTTCTGCTTTAACAGAATAAATCTGCTTATTTTTGAGCTACGACCAATCATAGAATCTGCATGGATGACATAAGTTTTTACTTGTTAAAATTTCCTACTTTTTATTCTGATGGATTCACAGACTCTTCAGAGTTGAAAAGGAGACTTTGAAAGTCATCATTCATTTGTGCAATGAGATTTCCCATGTAACATACATAGTGATAGTAGTATCTTTACATTGCAGAATATGTTTTACAATTTATAAAACATACACATATGCAGGCTTTCTGGTGTATGACATACAGAGACATTCAGCTTCTCCTTAAATACTATTTATAAGTGTGGTCTCATTACATTTAAGGCTGTCTACTTATAGAAATCATGCCAGCCAGTGAGAGCAAATGTAATTCTTTGATATGGACAGCTGAATTTCAATTGTTCCAAACTCTCACCTGCACAATTGTAAGAATTTTCAGTTTTCACCGAAAATTTCTGGGAATCCTCAGAGTTTCTTATGGACTGCGGTCCTTGCTCATCACTCTAGCCAGCTTGCCTGAGATATTTCCATAGCAACTCCAGGCATTTCTACCAAGACTCTATTCCAGCCTCAAACTCCGTCCTATCACTGTCGCCATTGGCACTGAATGCCTTCACTGAAATCTCAGTCTGGAAACATGTGTCCTGCTTACAGAGGACACTCCTTCTGTGTTATTCGCAGCCTCTCAGAGAGCTTGTGGCAAGATTGCCTGGACCCAGAATTGTTAAGGCGGGGTGGCTCTTTCAATTCACACACAGTCACTTTCTCCTCAGGGCATAAACACACAGCCAGGATGGCTGGCTCAAGACAAAAAACAAGGTTAGCCACCACCAGATAACTAGAACTGTCATTGCTTTCCAGAAGGCAAACCCTATTATTGAGCCTGGGCTATGCTTGATCTATTTTTATGATGAGTTCTCTCTCAAGGCCACCTTTGTCTTCTCTTGAAATCTTTGACAGAAGCACTCCTGTCAGTAATACATTTTAAAATATGCTTGAAACTTAGTTTTGGACAGTATTGATCTCTCTCTCATCCGGGAGGCAAAGGATCCTAAATTCCTTTCTCAATCGATGAATATAATTGAAAACTCAGGAGAAGAACTGTTGTTTGGGTTATTCACCAGAAATCCCAGCTTCTGCCAGGTCAATCCTCCTTTTCATATTTCTTCTTAAAAAAATTCTGGGGCTTCCCTGGTGGTACAGTGGTTGAGAGTCCGCCTGCCAATGCAGGGGACACGGGTTCGTGCCCTGGTACGGGAAGATCCCACATGCCGCGGAGCGGCTGGGCCCATGAGCCATGGCCGCTGAGCCTGCACGTCTGGAGCCTGTGCTCCACAACGGGAGAGGCCACAACAGTGACAGGCCCGCGTACTGCAAAAAAAAAAAAAAAAAAAAAAAAAAAAAAAAAAAAAATTCTGCATCTTATTATCTCCCATCCTTTCATTCAACTTGTGCCCTCTGGAGAAGACTTACTCCTTGTGAAAGTCCATTCAGACCCTAGCTACCAAAGACCACTCACTCTTTTTCAACCTGAATACACCGATTCCTTCCCCTTTCTCATAGAAAACAGCTGGTGGATCATTTCTCAGGCTGGCCACAACCCTGGGATCCGCTCCAGTTGGCTGATGTGCCTCTTAAATTCCAGTGCTTCAGCTGAAGGCCAACTTCAATAGGGTATAGTTGGAGGTGTCCCTTTCTTAATCTGGGTACCATATTTCTATCAAAAACTCCTAAGACTGGGGATTTTGCCCATCTTTCAATACCAGGCAGAAACTGAACTAGTGCTTTTAAACTTTATAAAGGTTAAGTTCACTCTAATCAGTCCACACCACTTTACTTGACAAATTCTAGTCAAAGTCACCAGTGACGTTCACTCGCTAAACCTAGTGATCAGATGCAACACTCATATATATGCCCAGTTGCTCTCTGGCCATCCCCACTAACAGGTATCTCAGACTTAACATGCTCAAAAGTGAAACCCTATTATTTCCTCTGCTAACATGCCCCACCCACATTCTTCCTCACTGGAGTTTCTCAATTATTGTTAATGTCCTCCTTCCAGTTGCTCAGGCCAAACACCTTGGTGTTATCCTCGGATGCTCTTTACATATCCCTTGTTTAATTCATCAGTAAATCTAGGCAGCTCTTCCTTCAAAGTATATCCAGAATTTCTGCAAGTACATCTCACCTCCCCCTCCAGTGCTGCCCTGATTCGTACCATCTCTCACCTGGCTTAGCGCAGGAGCATCCTAACTGGTCTCTGCCTGTCAACACAGCAGCCAAAACGAGCCTGTTCAAACACAAGCCAGCTCATGGCACTCTTTCCAATATCCTCTGACAACTTGGCATCTCTTTCAGAGTAAAAACCAAAAAGTCTTTATTATGGCCTACCGAGCCCTGCAAGCCCTGCCTTCTCCTCACCTCTTACTGCCCTTCCCTGACTCTCTCTGCTCCAGTCACCCCAGCTCCCTTCTGTTCTTGAACAGGAGAAATGCCTCCTGGAATGTTCTTCCCCCAGACACCCAAATACCCTGCTTCCTCACCTCCTTCAAGTTTGCATTCAAATATCATCTTATTCAAAAAAAGAACTGGAGTTCTAATGGACTAGTACTAAAAATTATTTCCAAGAATAGGTAAAACTCTTGTTTTTCTACAGTATTACCCATTAGAATGTTTTAGTATTTCAGGGTGAGAAAGAGATCTTTAGAATTGTTTAGAATTCTAATTGAAAAAAAAATTAATCAAGGCATGTTAGATTTCTACCTTTTGATTTTTTGCAATGGCACTACAGTTCCCTAAGTCTAATATTTGCCTTTTCTTTTCTAAAATGTTCTTAGGTGATTTGATTGGCCAAGATCCCCTTGTCAGATGACCACTCTGCATTGCTGAAGTTCCACCCTTGCCCCAATGGATGTCTAGAACTTCCCACCTGCATACCTCTCTGCACTCTGGCCCCTCCACTGAGATCATCCCTGCTCCCGCACCCATAATGCTGAAAGTCTCTCTGTACTCTGTGACCCAGATCAGATGCTACTTCCTCCAAGAAACTTTCTCTGATCTCTCCTGCAACAAGGTACCTCTTCTTCCTGGGAACCCACAGCATTGATTTGCACTTCTTAGTGTCTTTTATGTGACCTTTTCACGTGACTCATGTCCCCTAAATAGCTATTATGTGTTTCCTGACATTATATTTTATTTGCTGTTTTATTCCCTGCAGTGCTTAGAAGTACCTCACATAAAATGAGATTTCAATAAGATGTTCATTGAATAATTAGGTAAAAATGGAATGAGTAATAAGTAAAATTAAGACACATTCTTAAACTGCTCTGTTTTTAATTATCATTGTTTTAATTAAACCTATTCAAACAAGAGTGCCATTATCTTAAATTAATATTAATGACAGTAGTATTTGAATTGCCTCCAATCATTTTAAGGTCGTTATTTAAAATGTTTTAATTATTAGAAAAATACCTACTACTAATATTTTCCTTGGCTTTTTATTTTCAGGAGTGGTTGCATTTACATAAAATATATTGAATACATACAGGCATCTAATATAAATATGTCTATATATATTAGATATGGATTCATATGTATAAATACTCAGCAGTGGTCATCCTCTCAGCAAAGAACATGTACATATGCACAAGTTATATTTTCTTTGTAGGTTGTGTATGTTTGTGTGTTTGTGTGGGCATCACATAACTTTTCAAGTAGGACTATTGATCAAAGATGGGAGTAACTAATACAAACACCCTTAGGCATTTCCAAGGACCAGAATACTTTGAAGTATTTCAGCAAGAACATATTGACCTCTTTGGGGAAAAGAACTGTGTGCAGCAATCAGACATGACTATCTAATGTTGAAGATCAAAGTGTATTGACTGAAATCTACAGTTGCCATAGCTACTGAGCCCTGTGAATTTACTATAGTTCTCTTATTGCAAGCACAAGATTTACAGTTAAGACCTGCTTTATTGACTAGAAGGGTTATCTGTTCATTAAATCTGGGATTTTACTGGAATGATTTTCAGCCCACATTATTTTTTTTTTTTTTTTTTTTTTTTTTTTTTTTTGTGGTATGCGGGCCTCCCTCTGCTGTGGCCTTTCCCGTTGCGGGGCACAGGCTCCGGACGCGCAGGCCCAGCGGCC
>NC_041215.1:57861386-57880002 GCF_002837175.3 Physeter macrocephalus
GCAGGCCCAGCGGCCATGGCTCACGGGCCCAGCCGCTCCGCGGCACGTGGGATCTTCCCAGACCGGGGCGCGAACCCGGTTTCCCTGCATCGGCAGGCGGACGCGCAACCACTGCGCCACCAGGGAAGCCCCTCAGCCCACATTATTTACTAAATTGAATCTGATTCAGTGAAATTAAAAAATGCAACATTCTCAAGGTACACATTTATCATCTATTCTATCAGTCTTTTAAGGATGTGTAAAATATCCTAAGAGCAACTCCAGTCCTAGAAGATAAGATGTTTATGAAGTGTTTTCATATGGGGCAGGTTCTCAGTTGACTGTAATGCCTGAAACAGGAGTCCTGTGGCAAAGTTGACAAGTAAGACCACGCCAATATGTCTCAAACTGCCTCCCACAAAAATAGCTTAATGCCTTTTCCCTGGTGACACCAAGTGGATTTCTGAAGCTAGGTTTTGAATCCCCAAATCTCAATCATCAGAGCATGTCTGGTTATCTAAAGCTACTTTCCGAAACCTTCCTTCAAATGAGGATTTTTAAAACAAAATCCTACCCTTGGCTGCCTTATCTACAATTGACCTGGTTCTCAATTTCTTATTAGATCTATTATTCTAAAAAACATTTCATTTATTCATCTAATTTCTGAATAAATATTTGCCTGTTGAGCCACTGCTCCCAATGAGGTATTTTTGTAACGAAATGGGTGTGGTTGGCAGAGAGGAAAACTGAAGATGAAGCTAGTTAGTAAGTCTCCAGTTACTTGCTGTGTGAGTAACTGGATTCCCCCCCAGTTATTAGTTGCCTTTAGGTTCATAAATCTGCCCTGTATTGACTTTCTAGGGCCTTAGGGGAAGGAATTTCCAAAACTTGCCTTCTTGTTTATTATACCAGATATCAAAAAATATGCAATTAGAAGAACAACTAGATGGAAGTCCAAAAGCATGATTCTAGCAGCTAGGCCAGGTTTGAATTCTTGGTCATCTCAGCCTCAGTTTCCTCAACTGGAAAACAGAGAAAATAATAGTTTCCTCTTCATGGTGTTTCATAAAAATTTAATAAATTAATATATATGAGGTTCTTAACTGAGTGCTTGACTCCTAAGTACTCAGCAAAGTTAGGTTATTATTTTCAGGACACCTTATTCTGCTGAGAAGTCTTTAAAAGTAAGAAGGAAGAGAAAGAAAAGATGAAGAAAAAATTCTTTTGGTTCCAAATATAATTTAGGAGGTACAAGGAGGTCACTTCTAATTTTATTGTACAATCTCCTATTCCCCTCTGATCAGGCAACACATTTTAAGCTTTGTTCTTAGGAACCATTAGACATTTGGAAAATGTCACAGTTATACTATAGAACTTAACAGAAATACTTCATAGTAATTAGAAACACTGACTACTTATTCAAGTTCAGATCATTTAGGACAAAATGAAATATTGAATTACCGTTTACTCTAGTTCCCCAACTGGGAAAAAAAAGAGTTTTGTGCTCTCTTTTTTTTTTTTTTTTTTTGTGGTACACGGGCCTCTCACTGTTGTGGCCTCTCCAGCTGCGGAGCACAGGCTCCAGTCGCGCAGGCTCAGCGGCCATGGCTCACGGGCCCAGCCGCTCCGCGGCATGTGGGATCTTCCCGGATCGGGGTACGAACCCGTGTCCCCTGCATCGGCAGACGGACTCTCAACCACTGCGCCACCAGGGAAGCCCTGTGCTCTCTTTTTAAGCTCTTTTCTGGGGTGCCATCTGCAGCCTTAAAAACAAACGATAAACAGTATAGTGCATGGGAACTCCAAAGCCAGGGGCCATAGCCATAGTTTCCTTACTAAGAGTGGCCTAAGTCCACATGGCCCTAACTAGATACACATATAAGTGTATGAAATTTGTGAGTAAGAAATAAAGTTTTTGTTCCATATACAAAAGCACCACATCTCCATTTCCTTGCCTCCAGGCATCCTATTTGTTAATAAAGAAGAGCATAACATAATGATATGCAGCCATGTGATAAAAATCAGAATATACTGAATATCCATTTGGAGTATAACTCAGTATCTGTATCTGTTTAAAATACTGCCAAGTGTGATCGTCAAATAGAAATCAAGCTGGAAAAGTAGTGCACAGAAAATGTCCGTTTCCTCAGGTTAAATTAATTCACCCAATTGCTCACCCGCCCTTAAGTCAATAATTCTTTTCTCTTGCTCAGGCGATCCACAGCCTTTAGGCAATGCATTCTAGGACTGCGTGGGCAAATTCTGTATGCACCTCCCTAAGACTCTCTATTTAAGTTTTTATCTATACCAGTTACCTCTGCATCAAACCCAAGAAAGAGTCAAATTGGAATCTTTATACCAAGTGTATATATAGGAATCAAGAAAATATATGAAAAAAATAAAGTTGCTATTGTGTGATAAATAGAAGTAGGAGCAAGCACTCTGTTCTACTAAGAATTAATATATTTCTCAGCTGTTCTTATTCTGAGACAGCTTTGTTGTAATTTGGCAAGATTCAGGAATGCGGGAAGTTTTTTCCGGTTGGCCCATGGACAATTTTATATGGGGTAGAACAATAATTGCTGGCCAGAGTATTAAAGCCCAGAAGATAATTAAATAATGCAAAAGGAACAAAGTGGACTTTGCAAGCTGTGCTGCTACTTCCCAGTCTCTTGCTCTGCTGAGAATTCAGATTGCTACTCAGTGGGTTTATTATATAATCTTGCTGTGAACAACTTATAAACAGTAACTTGGATTTTCATCTAAAAGAAAATAAAAATTTTAAGAGAAGTAAACTATGGTGTAGCCCCCAAATCTTCCAAATTAACTATACTGGAATAAATATATCTTCTCCTAAGTGCTGTGACTTGGTCTATTAGTTTAAATCATGAAGAGAGTGAGGTTTTTATGTATTCTCTTATTAGATTAAAATGAAATGTGTTTGGGACCCAGTGGTTTTGTACACAGAGAGAAACTTATCAGCAGATACTTTCTAAATAAGTTTAGATATTTTCTAAGTAAACTTCTAAAGTTAGTAGTGATTCCAAATATTTTTATGACTTCCCTAAATTTGTTTCCTTTTAATTGTAATTTTATAGATTTTAGTTATGTATGAAATTAGAGTCCAGTTTAAATTATTTTTCTTCCTGAAATTTGATTTGAAATTGTAACATAGGGACTCCAATGATTAAAAAAGATGACTGGAGCAACTAAAGCAAAAAGTCTTGAAAGTGACTTCTAGCAAATATCTGCTTTAAAATCCCTAGTTTAAAAATGTTGCCAAAAGTACTTTTCCACTTTAGTTAGATAATCAAACAAAGCCTACAAAGAAAAATAAAAATGAGATGAGAACACTCCCATTAATCATTCAAATGGACCCAAAATGAGAAAGATTGAAAATAGTTCATTGGGAATTCCCTGGCAGTCCAGTGGTTAGGACTCCACGGTTTCACTGCCAAGGGCCTGAGCTCAATCCCTGGTCAGGGAACTAAGATCCCACAAGCTGCGTGGCACAGCCAAAAAAAAAAAAAAAGAAAAAAGAAAATAGTTCATTAATATTTTCTGTGTTTTAGAGTAATCATTTTTCTATTGAAACTGAGTTCAGGAGAGAGATCAAGATGGTGGAGTACAAGGACATGGAACTCACCTCCCCCCACGAACACATAAACTTACATCTACATGCAGAACAGTTCTCACTGAAAACTAACTGGAAACTGGCAGAAGAACTCCTGTACAACCAAGGCTGTAAGAAAGATACACATGTTAACTGGGTAGAACAGGAAGAAACTGAGCTCAAGGACATAGATACTATAAAATGTGTGTGTATGTGTGTGTATATATATATATATATATATATATATACACAAAGACATATTTTTTTAAGCCACCAGAAAGCTATGTACTCAAAGAAATCTAAAGGAACTGAATTTCAAAGAAGGATGAGCCCTTCCAGGTTGGTCTAAGGTCAGTTACTACTTTCATCAGTAGGAGTAATTGCCAAGTCTGGGCACAGGTAAGCAGAGTATCTTGCCTGCCATAAGCCATGGGGAGGGGAGTGTTGGTACCTAAGAGAAGGAGAAATCAGCATACCTTTTACTGGTCACATGAGCCTGCTTGAAGGACTGGAATCTAGAGCAGTCCCAAATGCAGAACTAGTTCCGTCCAACTGCCACTGATTCTCTCCCACAAGTTCATGGTGGTTCAGGATGCTCTGTGCTGGGCTAGAGAGCAAAGAAAGATCTTTTGCACTCCTAGTGGTGCACAGATTCCAAAGTTTCATTAGAGAGAGATGCTTGTATTACACATAACAGATACTGCCCTCAAGACATTTGGCACAAGAGGTGAACTGAACTTAATAAATGTGCAACACCATCTCAGACCTAGCTCAGCTCCTGACTGGATCAGAGAGATCATTCCCTCTCTAGATATCTGATAGAGGAAACAGCAGGCCCTCTCTGGGGAAAAAAAGATTTATTCTAGTCTCTATGGGTCTTTTAAACACAATATCTACCATACAATTAAAAATTATAAGCAAAGAAACTAGAGAAGGTAAAAGTTTTTTTAAGTTGATTATAAGCAAAACCACAGATGACTCAGATGTAGAAATTAACATACAAGGACTTTAAATTAAAACACAAAATTTTAAAGAATTTAAAGAAAAAGATGGAGAATTTCAGCAGAGAAATGAAGACTCAAAAAGAATCAAATGGAAGTTCTAGAAGTAAAAATACAATATCTGAATTAAGGATTTGTTGGACAGGCTGAAGAGTAGCTTAGATTCAGTAAAAGAAGTAATTAGATAACTCATAGGTCAATAGAAATAATATAAACTGAACCACAGAGTTGAAAAAAGAATGAAAAGAGAACTTTAGAGACATGTGGGACAATAACAAATGGTCTAATATGTCTGTAATTGGAACTCCAGATGGAAAAAAAACAGAGAAAATCCAGCAGAAGAATTATTTGAAGAGATAATGGCTGAGATTTTTCTCAAAATCAACGAAAGACATCAGCCCATAGATTTAAGAAGCTCAGGGAACCCTAAGCAGCATGAATAAATATTATGAAAACCACATCTAGACCTATACTGTCTACACTCCCCAAAACAAAAAGTAAATAGAAAAATCTTAAGTCAGATCACAAATTCACATTTTATTTAGAGGAACAAAAATAAGAAATAAAGCTGAATTATCAAAAATAATAGAAGCTGGAAGCTAATGGATTGATATCTTAAAGTGTTGTATGGGGGAAAAAATCAATCTAAAATTCTATACTTAGCAGAAACATCCTTCAGAATTGAAAGTGAACTAAAGACATTTTCAGATGAACTTCAGATGAACAAAATCTGAGGCAATTTGTCACCAGCAGACCTGCCCTACAAGAAATACTAAAGAAATTTCAAGATAAAAGGAAATTATTCCAGATGGAAACTTGGACCTTCAGAAAAGAATAAAGAGCCCCAGAAATAAATGTCTTCAATGACAGTTTTAAATTTAAAATAATCATTTTGCTGGTTAAAGTAATAATGATAATATGTTATGGGGTTTATATGATATACAGAAGTATATGAAATGAAATTACTTGCAGACACAAATAAGAGAAAAGCATAAACTCAACTACAGTGACTCATAGCTAGGCATAGCTGTCCTTTGGTTATTTTATTGACAAATTAACTATTTGATCATAGAGAAACTCACATGGCAAAATTTTCTCACATAGGTAATATGGGAGTTGAATTGTCCTAGAAAAAATTCCAAAACTGAATTCCAGCCTATTGTTGCACAAACTGTTGTGTTACTACTTCCAAATCCCTTGTAGTTTTGGTGGGAGGAGGTCATGTAAATGAGGCTAGACAGGTAAGAAATGGGTATAACATGGAGGACCTCAAAGGCAGGCTTGGGCAATGGAGGGCTATTGAAAGCACTGGATCTGGGATGTGTCATGACCAGAAATGTGTTTTCTGAGACTGATGCAATTTCAAAATCAACTCTTTAGTATAGAAGAAAGCCACCAAATTCTTAAAGGGCTTCCCTGTTCCCACTAATTCTTTGAAGGAGAGACACTCATTTCTATCCGAATTTTCCTTCATCTATTCATGAAGATGATCATGCACTGGCCCACCCAAACTATACAAACCTTTTTTAAAAATCTACATGGTCGTTCTTATACCAAACACTTTCCTTTTTTTTTTTTTTTTTTTTTCCACACCATGCAGCTTGTAGGATTTTAGTTCTGCCAACCAGGGATTGAACCCGGGCCCTCAGCAGTGAGAGTGCGGAGTCCTAACCACTGGACTGCCAGGGAATTCCCTACCAAAAACTCATTCATATGACTTTCCTCTCTGACTGTCCTAAGGGCCCCAAGTTGAGTTTCCAAGACAAATGATTTTTCTCTTTACATTACCTATTTTCATAAAATGTTATACCAAGTCCCTCTTTTTTCAGAGACCAATTAAAGGTTTTAACCTTTGAGTTTCTTTTTGGTATCACAAATTTTTACTTTATTATGATTTGTTCATACGTGTGATTGTTTACTGAGTAACTTGAGATTTCCGTTAAGCTTCTTCTCTCTACCCAACTCTCTTCTTTCACCTCCCTCTATTTACCTTTGGTTATTTAGTACTTTTCCTTTGTATGTTTCTGTTGATCTTTCTATATCATCTTATTCTTTTCTTCCTTCCTCCCTTAGTTTTCTCTTGATTATATTACCCTTTCTCAACCATTAAAACTTTTCCTAGAATAGAGAAAAAAATCTTAAATTATAGCTCCTGAAGAGTCTAATCAGTAGGTCACAGCGAGGCCTACTAATCTGACTTATTAACTAGCAACCCAATTTTTTTCTGTGCACAGCTAGGTTTAGAAAATACTGAAGATCTGTCAAAGTTAAGGTGTAGTACCATTAACTCACTGACTTTTATGAGTATACCATGAGGAGATTCCTTGAAGAAGAAACTATCAAGTATTAATTCTAGGAAGCCCACTTTCACCTCTGAAACCATAATCAATTTGATTGTTCAATTTTTTTATTTTATTTTAAATGCTACTTTATTAATTTATTTCCTTTGCCTTTTTCTTCTGGTGCCTTGCCAGGGGTGTTTCTTATACTTTTCTTCTCTCCTCAGAGCTTATTCTTAAAGGCTGGTGTGGCAGCAATGAAAATACACCTCTCAGGTGTCTTCTTGGTGGGAGCATCATTGACTGCTGGCTGTGGCTGCTGCCTCTCTAGATCCATCCCTGTGTTTGTGCTGAGGCCATGCTTCCTCCAGGCTGCCCCCAGATAATGACTGAGCATGGTAGGGGTACTGATGCAGGCCCATTCCCGCCAGATGCAGGACTCCTCCAAGGGGTGATATTAGCTCAAGGACTGCCCATCAGCCTAGCTAAATTTTTCAAGGAGAAGTCTCAGCCCAAGACTCTTCCTGTTCATTCCCCCTTCCTTCCCTCTCTCCTTTCCTGGGGTCAGACCTGCATCATGGTCTGAAGACTCTCCCCACCTTCTCCTGCTCCCCCTCTTTATCCTTTATAGGCATCTCTCTACCTCTCCCCCAATAAATCTCTTACATCCCATCCTGATGATATGTTTCATGAAGTTTGAGGTGTTGTCAGCTTAACTATATCAATTGTTCCTCTCTGCTGCTCACATGATACTAATACATCTGTGACTAGCTCTCTGACCATATCCTGTGAAGTTTGTTTATATATTCTCTTTCCACATGAGCATTTGTTTAAAAACAAAAAAATCGTGTTTTATCCATATTTGAAATACTCTGAATACCCATATATATCACCAAGCAATATCCTCACCCAAAGTGCCTCCATTGGTAACTCTTCGAAACCATCAAAATTGCACTTGAATGGTAATTAGCCTCATCTCCCTTTGCGAACAATCTCAACTGTATTCTCTGGAAGAAATCCCAAACCTGCCTGAAACTGTTGGAAGAATTATTAGCATGCCAATAAGATCTTTCAATTAAAAAAAATGAAATGGTCTAGAGCAACGGTTTTCAAACTTTAGTGGGTGTTACAAATACTTGGAAGGATCTTTGAAACGCAGGTTGCTGGGCTCTACCTCAATTAAGGTTTCTAATTAAGTAGGTCTGAGGTGGGACTTGAGGACTTGCTTTACTAATAAGTTCTCAGGTAAAACTGAAGCTGTTGATCTGGGAATCCTCCCTTAGGAATCACTGATCTAGAGCAATGATTCTCAAATGTCCAGGTGCAAAAGAATCCTTGGGGAACTTGTTTTAACTGCTAAGTCCTGGACCCCCCCATCCCTACAACTCAGCCCTTGATTGAATAGGTCTGCATAGATCTGAGAAGTACACAAAATTTATAAGCTCCCCAGGTGATTCTGTTGACAGTAGACAAAAGACTATTGCTTAGGTTTTTAAAAAGCTCCCCAGGTGACTTAAACATTCGGTCAGAGCTAAAAACCAGTGCTTTGGTACTCTCTGCTTTTCAAATGATTTGGCAGTACTTTTAACCATTCCACATTTTTGCTATCCTTTCCCTCCTCTGCGTCTTGAACAGTTGGTCTGAGGCCCTCTATAAACTACAGCCCTACAGTGTTACCTGCCCAGCACTCTCCTCCTACCACCCCCTCCTACCGCTCCCCAATTACCATAGTCATCTCCCCTCATCACTATTGGCTGGTAGGCATCTGATCCATGCTAAGGCATTAAAACTTAGGAGCTATTAGCTGTTCTTGCCTACCTCGTAAAGAATACAAGCAATGGAAACCAAAGGTAAAGAACAAAAGACTAAAGATGACCTACAAGAGAGTAAAAATAAGAATATTAGAATCTCTGGATACAGTTGTTACTGAGCCACGAGTATAATCTAGTCTTTACGTCTGTGAGGAGTTTCATATCCTTAAAAAAAAATCCATATTTTTTTTGTTTTTATTTTTGCTACACTCATTTGACTTAGAGATCTATAACTTGCAGTCAAAAGAGTTTAACTCATGACATTATAAAAGTACATATACCGCTCATTGACAAGACCTGATCCCCCGGACACCCTTTGAAGGAGGGCAGATATTTTATGGATAAGAAAAGTAAGGCACTGAATGATTAAAAAATTTGCCTAAAATCACACAGAAAGACAGGGCCAAAAGCAGAACTGAAAACTGTCAAGTGGTATCTTTCTTTTATACTGCACAGCCTCTCCAAGCATGAATTTGATTTACCTAAAACATCCAAAGGCAACATAGTGGCTTCTTGTAAAGTGGTGTGCGTGGAACTCCTAAACCAAACCTGTGAGAACAAAATGGAATTTCCAAGGATTATTTAGCTATTGCTAATCTATTGAAATAAACAATATGTTTGGACTTGGCAGACAGACATCTCCAGGGTCCGTCCTTCATGGTTTCTACCCCTCCTTGGGAAAGGTCAAGTGCACTAATGGCTTTCTTTCACTCTTTGTCAGCTAAGCATGAAAATCTTACTGGAGGAAGAGTCCCTGACCTATTGAATAGTGAACCCAATTGCACTGTTAAAGTGTGTAATCCACATGTTGGCCACAATCCTTGCTGAACCACAGCCCAGGCACACTCCTTGACTTTTATGGCACTTGAATGATGATGTTGCACTTTAAAGTGTGTGAGGGGGTTTTAAAAATTCTGGTCTTATACCAAGTTTTTCCACTTCATGTAAAAGGAATATTTTCCATCTATCTACATGAAAGGGTACAGGAAGAGGCATAGGAAAGGCAAGGGAAATTCTCCTTGTCTATACTTTTTCTATCTTGCAACATGACCTACTCCTTGAGATGCTGGACATACTCAAATGACCCCATCAGAATTCTCAATTGCCAGGGCTGTCTGTCTTCTGAAAGCTGGGCTTTTGCTGTAAAAGAGATGTCTAGAAAAATGAATGAATTCTGCAAAGTTACTAGCCATTTTCATTAATCTAAGTCTCCAGATAAAATTTCAAAAACACTTAAATACACTGTAACAAAATCACACACACACAGATTTTAAAATAAATATGATGCACATATTTCCATGATCATGTGCCACAAACACAAAAGAGTAGTAGTGGTTTTTTTTCTCCAGGATGGTAAACTTCAGTGTAGGTAACTCAAAATATTGGACAGTATCTGTGGATTGGAGGTTGTGGGTTATATAGATAACTAGATGCTTTCCTGGGGAAGTGTTCTGAATAATTTGATCCCAGAATGATGTGAGATTAACTACAGAAGGAAGGTTTCCCTCTTATAGAAAGGAAAATGAGTAGTAAAGGACATGGCTTATAAATAGACTTTACAAACAGAAAAAGAGCAGTTATATATATAATTTAACATGTTTTGCATAATTAACTTTCTTCTGTTTTAAAATATTAAAACTAAGAAGTTTTCATTTCTATCTTAGTCTGTCCAGGCAGCTATAACAAAATCCCACAGACTGAGTAGCTTATAAGCAACTGAAATTTCTTACAGATCTGGAGGCTGGAAGCCTGAGATCAGGGTGCCAGCATGGTCAGGTGAGGGGCCCTCTTCTGGGTCACACACTCCTCACAGTGGAAGGGCGAGGGAGCACTGTCAGCCCTCTTTCACAAAGGCACTAATCCTAATCTCCTCCCAAAGGCACCTCTTCCTAATACCACCCCCTTGAGGATTAGGTTTCCAACAAGTGAATTCTGGGAGGACATAAACATATTCAGACCATCGCAATTGCCCCTTTCAATGGCAGGAACAACAATAGTCACTTACAGAGACTGCACTGTGTCAGGCTCTGTACGAGACTCTCTTCAAATATTATTACACTTAATCATCGCAACCCTCTTGTAAGGTGATTGTTATTATCATCCTGGTTTGGATTCATTACCTGTTGCTGTATGCAAATTAACCCCCAACAGCTTCAAACAATGACCATTATTATCTCACAGTTTCTGTGGGTTAGGAAGTCAGGCACAGCCTAGCTAGATGCCTCAGGCTCCCATTCCTGGCTCTTGGCAGGCCTCAGGTCTTCATCAGCTATTGCCTGGAGACATCAGTTTCCTTGCCACATGTGCCTTTTGACAGGGTTCCTCACAACATGGCAACTTGCTCCCCTCAGAGAAATTACAAGAATGAACCCCCAAGAAAGAAACTTCAACCTTGGGAATAATAACCTTGGTAATAACATTCTATGACTTTTGCCATATTCTATTCATTAGAAGAGTCATCCAACCCAGCCAACATTCTAGAGGAGAGAATTACACAAGTGTGCAAATACCAGGAGGTAGGGATCATTGGGGCTATCTCAGAGGCTGCCTACCAGAGAGTTTGTAGTATTTTAACAGGTGAGGAAACCGAGGCTTAGAGGAGGTAAACAGCCTGTCCAAAGACATTTGGCTCTTCTATGATGGAACAGAGATTCACTTCTGGGCTGCTGGAGACCAGAGATCAAGTTCTTAATCCATATGCTATAGAAAAGTATATATATTTTAAGAAATTGTTTTTTGTTGAACTCTTTTGATGACCATTTCTCCTCCTGGAGGAAAAGTAAAGACCAAATAATAGCAATAATTTAGATTTATCAAATGCATTGCACTATTAGACATACAGTGTTAGACTTTCGGTGTATTTTTATGCATTTCAGGATCTAGCAATTTTCTCAAGTCCATCACTCTCTCGGGTTTTTATAATAGTCAAAAAAAAAGAAATGATTGAAACACATTTTAGTATGTTTTATGGATTGAGAGTCTCAGAAATGTTTATTTGTTTTAGGGTTAAGGTGAAGGAAGAAAATGTAATTCTGCATAGAGTCAGCCTTATTAGAGAATGATTACAAACACCCAACCTCAAGCTAGTTATTGCACTACAGTTGGAGAACTGAAGTTTCTTCTTTTGTCTCAAAAAGAAACAGATGCAGCGACTCTTAAGGCCATGGAACCATAAGCATTTATTCCCTACAGAGTACTGATATCCTGAGATTTCTTGTTTAGGTTGAAATGCTTGCAAAGTGTTGAACAGTAGGTGAGTCCAGAGAGCAAGTAAAGAAAGGACTGTGGCTAGGTTTTCATTGGTGCAAGTTTTATCACAATACAGGAATTAGCAACAGGGGAAAACCAGAGAAGCTTTCTGACAACTGCATTATTGGTTCAATCAGGCTCTCTGTGCAAACCAAATGGCCTGTGTCCCAGTCAGCACAGAGGAATTATCCAACTGTCACCTTTCTTCCAACTGAAGGTTGTGTCATAGTTGAACTACTACCTTAGGGCTTTCATTTTTATGTATTGTTTCTGTGAAGAAAACTTTGGCATTACCAACAGTCTTAAGATACTCACCCCCATTTCTTTAACACCTAACACATTGCTAGTTCTTAATAAATGTTTAAGAACTGCCTTGCATTTTTATGAACATGTGGATGGTTTGAACTTTGGATTTTTATCTGTGTATTGATTGGGACCAGCTGGTAACATAAGTGACAAAATTCTCAGAGACAGGTTGCTTGTTCACAATACACTTCATTTGGTGAAAGGAGAAAAGGGTATAAATTTTTCAAGACAGTTAATCCTTATGGTATTTCCAGATCACTAGCATATACACTTCAAGGATTATTCTTTAAATCACACTTTTGTTTTTCACTTATCCATGAGGTTATCTGAAAACCCAATTTATGCTGGAGAACATTCTCATCCTAGAAGTTAGATAAAAATATTTCATATTTGTGAATCTAGGCGTCTGTTTAATAGTCCCTCATGAACCATTAAAGAGGTGAAGAAGGAAAAATGTATTTCTTTTCAGAAAATGGTATTAATATTAGTAAAGAGTTTGATGTGATTGTACCTCTTATTATAATCCACATTTCTTTATTTCCAATAAATTGCTTTATCTAATCCACTAGGTATTATTACTTGGAAAACTGTGTCATTTACACTGAGTAAATGTCAGAGTAACCACCTGTCCTTATGCCATGTGAAAATAAAAAATGACACTGTCTATGAATTGCATAGCAAATCATTACCATGTAAAAATAAATATGAAAACGTGAATAGTTTACCTGGCTACAAACAATTTTAAAATAAATAGCCAAATGATATGTCTTCACATAATTATTTCAAATTTTTAAAAAGTCGTACTGAATTTGTACAATACAATTAATTGGACATCACCAGGGCTTGGAGCAAAGTTCATCTTTCTTGATCCACCCTTTTTCTATTTTTGCTTTGAGCTATTTTGGAGGAGAATAAAATAGAACTACTGAGATTTGAACTGGCAGGAAAGAAAGAAGGGGGATTTGGCGTGATGCAAGAAGAATCCACAGGTCAGTTTTGTTCACCCTTAACCTTGACCTTGACTCTACTTGTTGGTTTGTCCTCCATCAGGTGTGAAGACACTGCCAATGATTCTTACTCAGCAATTCACGCCCCTTGAGTTATTTTGTTTTTAATTATCCATTCTTACCATGTTCACCGTGAAGAAGAATAACACTCCTTGAGTGCTAAATGCTTGGCACATTATCTAATTTAACCTTCAACGCTACAATCCCAGGTAAGTGGTAGTATTCTCCCCATTTACATAGGAGAAAAGTGAGGCTTCAGGGTCAAATGACTTGCCTAACTTCATAGAGGTAGTAAATGATTCAGCTGGAATTAACACTCAGGTCTTTCTAACTCTGTACCTATACTCTATAAACTGTTGCTTATGAAATTTTTGAGATGGTCATTGAGGACTAAGGATGCTATCAGGATCACAGTGAATGTTATTCACTCAAAGGGGAAACAAAGCTGTGATTTTTGGTTTATGATCAATATAATTTACCCAAACCACAAATTTCAACAGACCTAATCATACAATGGAAAAATGGTGAGTAATATTCAGCTGTGAAGTAATCAGCACGATGACATCCTACCTACAAGATCACCTAAGCATTCTTTAAGAGTAAAATATAGTAGAAAAAAGTTCTTTATCAAACTTTACATTTACCCATGAACCTCTACAATGAGATTCTTTGTGGTCAATATACATACACAATAAGGTATTTTTTATTGCATCATCATGTTTTCTCAAACATCTAAACGAAATGGCATATCTTGTTTCAGTCATGAATTAATCTTAACTTCACCCCCTCCACCAAATTTTAAGATATACCATACTTAAAATCGTTCAAAATTAAGGTTAATGTTTTCTTATTTGGGGGGTTAATTAGAACAGTTAACATTTCCATAAATATGAATGCCTTTTGTTTTACTTTGTTTTGTTTTCTTTAAGCATTTGGTCCACTGACCTGTTCATTAAGCCATGAATGAAGCCAAAAACCTTGCCTCATGGTTTTAGTTACTGTTGAAAATGCAACATTATTTTGTTTCACAAAATCTGTCACATGGTTGAACACATGCCACCAAACCGCTATGACTTAGCACTGCAGTATGGCATGCTCTTCTCATTCATTAAACTGATTTCCCATTGTTTTAAGGAAAGAGCATAGACATTAAAGATAAATGTTATATTTCTATAAGTAGATATTTTTTAAACCTTCTGCTGTTTACAGCCAACATTCAGATTCTTGGCTCCAGGGTCCAGACTACTCTCACAAAAACTTGTTTCAGAACATGTGCTCTACATTTGCTTCCTAGGATGCAAATGGCTTGGGCATGTGCTGACTAAAACTCAACACCAAAGGGATTTAGTCAGATTCCTATAGTTTGGAAAACATTTTGCTAAGCATTGGGTAAAGATCATAAAATAATGCTTTTTTCTTCTTCTTAACTTCTAACCACTGGGCAGCTTTTCAGATTGTTTCCAGACAATTTTATTAAGATATTGAATCAACCTTCATATTAGAATGAATGGATATAATATTGAGCTCAGGTAATATCTTTTGAATGTATTGAGAATAAATTTTCACATCCATTTAAATATATTAATTGATGAGGACGGGCTTTCTGCCTAAACGAAGAATTCTGATACCAGAGAGCACAGCCACACATATAGTCAGAATAGGTTAGTGGAAGCCTTTCTTTCAGGGATACTGTATCTGGGGAAACTTGAGGGAAAAATCTATGATATTGCCTTATACTAACATCCCAGTTACTACTTTCCAAACTGCTTTCACTCAGTATCGCTAGGCTTGTGTCAGAAATCCAAAGAAAAATGAAAAATGGCAATTACTTCACTCTCCTTACAGGTTAGTTGCCAAAATTAAATTTTTCTGATGCTGTTCAGTGGGCCATGAAAGTAAAATTATGTTTCCATTATCCAAATGTTAGAATTTTAGGAACTATCAGCCAGAATCACATTAAAATAAAAGTTGTTTGGAAAGTGCATTACAATTCTTTAAAAAAGGCCAAACTGCTCAATTTTGTTTGATTTTAAATTAAGTTATAGGGAGGAGTGGCCAAGATGACAGAGTAGGAAGACGCTGAGCTTACCTCCTCCCACGGGCACACCAAAGTTACAAATATTTACAGAGTAACTATTGATGAGAACAACCTGAAGACCAGAAGATCTTCTACAACTAAAGATATAAAGAAGGAACATAACAGGACGAGTAGGAGAGGCAGAGACGCAGTATAGTCAAGACCCATACCACCTGGTGGCCCACACACAAAAAGGAGGATAATTACAATTGCAGAGGTTCTCTCCAAGGAGCAAGGGATCTGAGCCCCACGTCAGGCTCCCATGTCCAGGGGTCCTGAACCTGGAAGACGAGCCCACAGAACATCTGGCTTTGAAGTCCAGCAGGGACTGGGGAAAGCCAGTGGGCTGGGGGAAACAGAGACTCCACTCTTAAAGGGTGCACACAAAATCTCACATGCTCCAGCACCCAGGGCAGAAGCAGTAATGTGAAAGGAGCCTGGGTCAGACTCACTTGCCAAACTTGCAGAGCCTCCTGGAGAGGGAGGAAGCAATTGGCACTCACAATGGGGAAAGAGATGCTGGCAGCAGCCATTTGGGGGACTCATTCTACCACATGGACACTGGTGCTGGCAGGCGCCATTTTAGAATCCACCCTCTAGCTTGTTAGCCCCAGGATCTGGCCCCAACCACCAGCCAGTCAGCACAAGTCCTCAGATGCTTCAGGCCAAGCAGCAAGCAGGAAGGATACAGAGCCCCACCAACCAGCAGGCCTGCTGCCTTAAAATCCCCTAAGCCACAGCCATCCCAGGACCTGGCCCTGTTCACCACAGGACCTAGGACCACATATCACTGTGCAGGCACCAGCCCCAGGACCCACAGAGCCCTGCAGCCAGAGACACTGGGACATGGCTGTACACACCAGTGAGCTGGCAATAGCCCCAGGACCAGCATCACACATCAGTCAGTAGGCAACAGACCCAGGAACCCCTGGACCCTGGCCCTGCCCACCAATTGGCCAAAACACCAATTCCAGGACCCAACAGGCCCTGCAGCCAGAGACCCCAGGACCTGGTCCCACCCACCAGTGGCTGGTACTAGCCCCAGGACCAGCCTCAGCAACCAGTGGGTAGGCATCAGCCCCAGGACCACCTGGCCTCTAGCCCTGCCCACCATTCCCACAAATCAAACAATGTGATACACCACACTAACAAACTGAAGAATAAAAATCATATGATCATCTCAATAGATGCAGGAAAAGCTTCTCACAAAATACAACATTCATTTATGATAAAAAAAAAAACTCTCTACAAAGTGGGTATAGAAGGAACATACCTCAACATAATAAAGCCCATGTATGATAATCCCACAGCTAACATCATACTCAGTGTTGAAAAGCTGAAAGCATTTCCTCTAAGATCAGGAACAAGACAAGGGTGCCCACTCTCACCACTTTTAGTCAACATAGTATTGGAAGTCCTAGCCACTGAAATTAGACAAGAAAAAGAAACAAAAGGAATCCAAATTGGAAAGGAAGAAGTAAAACTGTCACTGTTTGCAGATGACATGATACTATGCATAGAAAATCCTAAAAATGCCACCAAAAACTACTAGAATTCATCAATGAATTCAGTAATGTTGCAAGATACAAACTTAATATACAGCAATCTGTTGCACTTCTATACACTAACAAACTGTCAAAAAGAGAAATTAAGAAAATAATCCCATTGACAATTGTATCAAAAAGAATAAAATGCCAGGGAATAAATTTAATTAAGGAGAAAAAAGACCTGTATTCAATATAAACTCCCAGTTATAAGATAATTAAGTACTAGGGATGTAATCAACACCATAATAAATATAATTGAAAGTAGTTAAGAGACTAAAGCCTAAGAGTTCTCATCTTAGGATGAGAAAAAAAATTTTTTCCTATTTCTTTAATGTATCTATGTGACATGATGGATGTTCACTAACTTATGATGTAAGCAAATCATTATGCTGAACATCTTAGCACAAACTATTGGGTGTAAGATAGGCTCAGTGATGTATTGTACAACAAGGGGAATACAGCCAATATTCTGTAATAACTGAAAATGGAAAGTAACTTTTAAAAATTGTATAAGAAATTTTTTTAAATCTTAAAAAATCATTATTCCCTACATCTTAAACTTATACAGTGCTTTATAACAATTATATCTCAATAAAACTGGATTTACATTTTTTAAAATAAATGAAGTTCTGAGGATGGAATACAGAATGTCTTTTCTTGCATTTTTAAGTGAGTTACTTCATTGTGTTTTCAGTAGATTTCTGAGTCACCTCTGCTTTGATGTTTTTAGCATTTTGTAAATATTTCTGTTTATTTAAATCTGCTTTGAGTTCTTATTCATGTGCATATGTTTATATACACAAATTATTTATATACACAAATAAATATAAATGTATCCATGAGAAATCGTTCCACTGCTACCTCCCACTGGTGAACAAAAATATTGTTTCAGTGATTGTCTTTGTAACCTGTGAGCAGTTTTAGATAGTGCTTTATTCACTTATTCATAAATTAATACAACAAATGATTTTATTACACCATGTGTCAACACTACTGAAAACTCCGTAGTATGAAAATACTAAATATATATAATGAAAATTCACTAGTGTTTGTCCTGAAAGCTCTGAATTGTGAGTTTCTTTTTTTTTTTTTTAAACATCTTTATTGGAGTATAACTGTTTTACAATAGTGTGTTAGTTTCTCCTTTACAACAAAGTGAATCAGTTATACATATACATATGTTCCCATATCTATTCCCTCTTGTGTCTCCCTCCCTCCCACCGTCCCTATCCCACCCCTCTCATGGTCACAAAGCACAGAGGTGATCTCCCTGTGCTATGCGGCAGCTTCCCACTAGCTATCTAATTTACATTTGGTAGTGCATATATGTCCCTGCCACTCTCTCACTTCGTCACAGCTTACCCTTCCCCCTCCCCATGTCCTCAAGTCCATGCTCTAGTAGGTCTGTGTTTTATTCCCGTCCTACCACTAATCTCTTCATAACATTTTTTTTCTTAGATTCCATATATATGTGTTAGCATACAGTATTTGTTTTTCTCCTTCTGACTTACTTCACTCTGTATGACAGACTCCAGGTCTATCCACCTCATTACAAATAACTCAGTTTCATTTCTTTTTATGGCTGAGTAATATTCCATTGTATATATGTGCCACATCTTCTTTATCCATTCATCTGTTGATGGACACTTAGGTTGCTTCCATGTCCTGCCTATTGTAAATAGAGCTGCAATGAACAGTTTGGTACATGACTCTTTTTGAATTATGGTTTTCTCAGGGTATATGCCCA
>NC_041215.1:57880079-57920098 GCF_002837175.3 Physeter macrocephalus
GTTCCCTTTTCTCCACACCCTCTCCAGCATTTATTGTTTCTAGAGTTTTTGATGATGGCCAATCTGACCGGTGTGAGATGATATCTCATTGTCGTTTTGATTTGCATTTCTCTAATGATTAATGATGTTGAGCATTCTTTCATGTGTTTGTTGGCGATCTGTATATCTTCTTTGGAGAAATGTCTATTTAGTTCTTCTGCCCATTTTTGGATTGGGTTGTTTGTTTTTTTGTTATTGAGCTGCATGAGTTGCTTATAAATTTTGGATATTAGTCCTTTGTCAGTTGCTTCGTTTGCAAATATTTTCTCCCATTCTGAGGGTTGTCTTTTGGTCTTGTTTATGGTATCCTTTGCTGTGCAAAAGCTTTTAAGTTTCATTAGGTCCCATTTGTTTATTTTTGGTTTTGTTTCTATTCCTTTTTTATGATCTTATAAAATATTTATTTCAAGTATTTCTCTTAACAATTGAGAGAAACACATGACCTTGCTCTTCCTCTTTCAAAATTTTTCCACACTTAGTTTGGGTATAAAATTTGTTTATTTATTGAAATATATATTACAGAATATATTTTTCCAGATTTATTGCAATATAATTGACATATAATACTTTATAAGTTTGTGTACAACATAAGGATTTGATATACATATATATTGGGAAATGATTACCAAAATAAGATTAGTTAACACATCCATCACTTCACATACTGACTTTGTGTGTGTGTGTGTGTGTGTGTGTGTGTGTGTGTGTGTGTGTGAGTGTGTGGTAAGAACTTTAAGATCTACTTTCCTGGCAATATTCAAATATACAATACAATATTTTTAACTATAGTCAGCATGCACTACATTACATCCTCAGACATTTTTCATCTTAAAATTAAAATTTGTACTATTTGACCACCTTCACCTATTTCCCCCATTTCACATGCCTGGTAATCAATACTCTGCTATTTCTATGAAATCAATTGTTTTAGATTCCACACAGAAGTGAGATCATACAGTACTTGTGTTTCTCTAATTTATTTCACTTAGCATAAAACCCTCTAGGTCCATCCATGTTGTCACCAATGGCAAGATGTCTATTTTATGGTTGGATAATATTTCACTGAGTATGTGTGTGTGTGTGTGTGTGTATACACACACACACATACACACACACACATATATATCATATCTTCTTTATCCATTCATCTTTTGATGGACACTTAGGTTGCTTCCATATCTTGGCAATTGTAAATAATGATGCTATGAACATTGAGGTGCACGTATCTTTTTGAATTAGTGTTTTTGTTGTTATTTTGGATAAATACCCTGGAGTGGAATTGCTGGGTCATATGGTAGTTCTATTTTTAGTTTTTTGAGAACCCTCCATACCTTTTTCCATAGTGGCTGGACCAATTTACAATCCCACTAACAGTGTACTAGGGCTCCCTTTTCTCCACATCCTCACCAACACTTGTTATTTGGGGGCTTTTTTATGATCGTCATCCTGACAAGTATGAAGTGATATCTCATTGTGGTTTTAATTTGCATTTCTCTGATGATTAATGACGTTGAGCATTGTCTCATGTGCCTTTTGGCCATCTTATTTAGAAAGATGTCTATTCAGGTCTTCTGCCCATTTTTTAACCAGGCTGACATATTCATATGTTTTTATGGTGTTAATTAATTTTTTTTCCACATGAAGCACACCCTTTAGCATTTTTTTGTAAGAGAGGACTAATGGTCATGAACTCCCTCAATTTTTGCTGATTTGGGCAAGTGTTTATCTCTTCTTCACTTCTGAAGGTTAGTAGTCTTGGTTGACTTTTTTTTTTTCAATATTTTGAACATATCATCCCACTGTCTTCTAGCCTGCAAAGCTTCTGTTGAGAAATCCACCAACAGTCTTATGGGAGTTCCCTTGTATGTGACAAGTCACTTTTCCCTTTCTGCTTTCAAAATTTTCTCTTTGACTTTTGACAATTTAATTACAATGTGTCTTGGTGCAGCTCTTTTGGGTTCAATATATTTGAGGTCTTTTTCAGCCATATTGCTTTAAATGGACTTCAGTTACTTATTCATTCCTTTCTGGGATTCCCATAATGAATATATTATTCTATTTGATGGTATCCCAAAAGTTCCATAGGGTTTCTTCACTTTTTTCTTGTTTTTTTTCTTTTTCCTCCTCTGACTGGATAATTTCAAATAACCTATCTTCTAGTTCACTGATTCTTTTTTCTGCTTGGTTGAGTCTTTTGTTGAAGCTCTCTATTGAATTCCTCAGTTCAGTCACTGTATTCTTCAGCTTTAGGATTTCTCTTTATTTTTTTGTAAAGTTCTTTGCTGAACTTCTCATTTGTTCATGCACTGTTTTCCTAATTTCATTTAGTTGTTTGTGTGTTCTTGCAGTTCACTAAACTTCTTAGGAAGATTATTCTGAATTCTTTGTTAGACAGCTCATAGATTTCTACTTCTTAAGGGTCAGTTATTAGAAGCTTTATTAGTTTCCTTTGGTGGTACTATGTTACCTGATTCTTTGTGATCCTTGATTCCCTGCATTGGCCTGCACATTTGAGTAAGCAGTCTTCTCTTCCAGACTTTACAGGTTCGCTTCAGCTGGGACAGACCTTTACTAGTCAGCTTCACTTGAGGTTTTAAACAGGTCAGCTGGTAGCATCCATGGGCATGTGGGGCTTTCTATCAGGGTCTCCAGCTGGGCAAGACCACTTTCCATGCTCTGAGGTTGAGGGGAGACCCAATGTCTGGGCTCTACAGTAGTGCAGGCCTATTAGCTGGGCTCTGCATACAAACAGGGCAGCTGGGTGGCTCCCTAATTGGACAGGGTTGCTGGCTGTTCTCTGAGGTCAGGTGGGGCATCAAACTTGGCTCTGAAATTATCTCTGGTCTGCAGAAGTCTCATGCTGCATTCCTGGCAGGGTGATGACATTGGGTGGACTAAGCAATTGGGCAAGGCTATCAGCTGGGTTCTGCAATCATTTCTGTTTGGGTGTGGTCTCAGGCTGTGCTCCCCAACTGGGTGATGCTGCTGGCTGGATTCCATGTTCAGGCAGGGCTGCACATAGGGCTTCATGGATGGACAAGGCCTCAGATTGTGCTATGCCACTAGGTAGGGATGTAGACTATGTTGTCAAGTTGTGTGGGATAGTAGGCTGGTTTTTTTTTTTTTTTTTTTTTTTTTTTTTTTGTGGTACGCGGGCCTGGCCTCTCACTGCCGCGGCCTCTCCCTTTGCGGAGCACAGGCTCCAGACGCGCAGGCTCAGCGGCCACGGCTCACGGGCCCAGCCACTCCGCGGCATATGGGATCCTCCCACACCGGGGCGCGAACCCGGTTCCCCTGCATCGGCAGGCGGACGCGCAACCACTGCGCCACCAGGGAAGCCCTAGGCTGGGTTTTGGATCAGGTAGGCCACTGGCTGTACTCCTTTGTTGGGCGAAGTTGCTGGCTGGGTCATGGTCAGAAGAGTCCTCCAGCTGTATCTCACAGTTGGGTGGGGCATTCAGGAAGGGTTGTTGTCTAGAGCCCCCTAATCAGGTAAGGCCACAGGCTATGTTTCACAGTTCGGCAGGCTCATTAGCTGGGCTCTCTACCTGGATGACATTGCAAACTATGTTCAGCAATAAGGCAAGGCCATAGGCTAGCCTCTGTTGTGAGATGGGGCAGTAGGCTGTGCTCCATGTCTAGGCAGGACCATAAGCTATGTTCTGAGGCTGTTCACATCACTATTCATGCTCCCATGTTATGCAGTTCTGGAGACTGTACTTGACAGTTGGACAGTACTGCTGGCCTGGTTCCCTGCCCTTACACAGCTGTAGGATGGACTCCATGACTGCCCAGATTCTCTGGTCATGCTTCCTGGTTAGACAGGACTGGAGGCTATATTCAGCAGTCGGACAGGGTTGCAAATTTGTTTTTCTGCCTGAGCAGGGCTATAGAACAGGCTCTATAGCTCCTAGCTGGCTAGAGACCCAAATCAGGCAGAACTGCCAACCCAGCTTCCTGGCCAGATAGGGTCACTGGTTCACTCTGCAGATAGAGCCACTGGCTGGGATTTATGCTCAGCCATGCTGCAAGGAGGAATGTGGTCCACCAAGATCTGAGTGCTTGTTGCTGTAAGCCACAGCCCCCTTCTCCCTCTCTGATCCCCAGTGGTCAAGCCCTGTAGATTCCCCCAGTGAGCTCCATGTCACAAGATCTGAGTGAGCCTCCTGGGAAGCATCCCACAACAGTGGGAGAGCTAGATGTTCACCTTGGTCTCTCTTCCCACTGGAGAAAGTGCAGGCTCAGGGGTGCCCTCATGGTGCAGCTCTGTGCAAGCCTGGGAAAGGGGCAATGTATTCGGAGTACAGCAGCTACTCTTACTCTTCTAATGCAGTCCTTCTTGGTCTCTGTTGTCCAGGAGGTACTTCAGTCTCACCCCTGGGTTTTGGGATTTTCTCAATCGTGTATTGTTTACGGATAGTTGCTAGTTGGTCTTATCGTGAGGGGTACTGAAGTCAGGAACAACCTATGTCACCATCTTGATGGTGTCATCATCTTCACATCTCTCTTGATGTAATCCATTGGTCTATGTCTCATATAGATGCCCAGCTAGATCTGTCCCTCTCTGTGTTTCTTGTATGCACAAAGGCATCAAAGGTATTAATAAATAGAAGACAGATGACACTTCCTTCATTTCTCAGAGAGGGAAGGTAAGATGAGCACTAGCACCACAGATGGACAAAATCACACCTTCTCTGAACACCTGGACTCAGGCATAGGTAAAGCCCCAGAGCCCACCCCAGAACCAATAAGAGTATAGGCCCTTGGGAAGGTCAGAAGTCAAGTTGGCTGGGGATGGAAAGCAAAAATGAAGACCACTTCAAGGGGAACAGAAGCTGGTAATAAGACATGGCCTAAGGCATTTTTCTCTTATTACAGACACATACCCCACCTTCTGACACCAGCCACATCAGTTTCTCTCTCTTTAGCACACGGAACAAACCACAAATATAGAGTGCAGACAAGGAAACAGAACACACTTCTTTTTTCAAAAATTTATTTATTTATTTTTGGCTGTGTTGGGTCTTCATTGCTGCACGCGGGCTTTCTCTAGTTGTGGTGAACGGGGGCTACTCTTCGTTGTGGTGTGTGGGCTTCTCATTGCGGTGGCTTCTCTTGCTGTGGAGCATGGGCTGTAGGCACATGGGCTTCAGTAGTTATGGTACATGGGCTCAGTTGTTGTGGCTCGTGGGCTCTAGAGCGCAGACTCAGTAGTTGTGGTGCACGGGCTTAGTTACTCCACGGCATGTGAGATCTTCCCAGACCAGGGATCAAACCCGTGTCCCCTGCATTGGCAGGCAGATTCTTAACCACTGCACCACCAGGGAAGTCCCCAGAACACACTTCTTATGATTCTAAACTATTTTGAATAGCCAACAAGCTACCTTATATTTATTAGTTTAAACGTGACTTTAGCATTGAAATTCTTGACAGATTAAGAAAAATCCATAATTTTTATAATTTCACAATTTTGGAAATTAACTTGAATTATCTGAGCACATAATAGGTATAGTTTAAATATAGCAGGTCAAATCATATATCTAGCTATCTATTAACTGCTAATAGTAAATACCCAATATAAAATAGTCTATAAAGTAAGAGTTTTCTAATTTTCCAACACAAGTACTATAGTTTATAAAGTCAGAGTTTTTCTAATTTTTCAACACAAAAAAGAAGTCTGTTGCATTAAGGAATCTCCATTCCTTTCACCAAAAGAAAAGCAAGAAATATTTGTGAGTTGGATGCTTTCCACACTTTGTTTTATTAGAAATCATGGCTCAGAGAGCTGTGGGTAGAGACCACCATCCAGCTCAGTTCAAGAAATAAAGCCTGAGCCTAGTCACTGTTAACCTAGCAGTCCGCAGTATCTTCATGGAACAATTTCATTGTTTCCCCTCAACATCATGGAACAATTGCAGTGTTAAGTGATACATAGCATGTTTTCCCCAAGATTTTAAACATGGGAATAGTCACTTTGTTCTTCACCTTATCAGATTTCTGTTGTGAATGTAGACAAAATTTTATGACTAACACATATTTCTAATCCAGCATCTAATTAGTATTATGTAAGCTATAATACAATATAACTCAAACTAGAATATTTTAAAAACCAAAACACATATCTTCCCAAAGTGGTATCTCCTAGTAAAACCAGTATGTATATTTAGCTAAATCTGTTCTTTATACTAGATGTATATTTATTTCAAAGTCAATGTATTTTAAGTCAATCTCCAAAATGCTTCTTAACCACTTTTTTATGTTCTCACCATGATGCATTATTTAAATGATACTCTATTACTGACTTTGTGGATACAAGAGGATTCCAGAAGAACACAGAGTCATTTAAAATTAAAGGTATTCTATATCAACCAGGATCAGCACTTTATAAAAATAGAACTGTATATATAACATACACACCCACAAGAAAAACAATTCCCCACACATCCGCTTTAGTCCCACAAAACAGATAATCAAACAACGAATCTATTCACCACTAAATAAATAGGAAGAGGCACAAAATAGCTCTTTATACTTCACAGGAAAGTCATGGATCCTGAAACCCTGTTTCTCTTTCCCTCTTTTCATCCACCAGTGCCTATCATTTGAGTAGTTCTCAAAAGGCTAGAAAAGTGGAAAAGATGAAACATTTTATAGTTTTTAAAATGTATTTCTTAAAGATAGTGTGTATACTTGTCTAATTGTGGAACAATTATTGATCATCCATTATATACCAGACACTGTCTTAGGCTCTTTATATCTATCTCATTTGAATCTCCCCACAATCTTACAAGGTAAATGGTAGCTTCTACTTTTATGGATGATCAAATCACATCTGAAGCTAAATTAATGTTGGAGGTGGATAGTTAAAGAACTTGGGTCACCTGTCTGACCTCAAAGATCATATTCCCTCTCCACTTTGTAATCTGGACCTTAATCTGTGTGTACCTCTATTTAAAATATGCAGGACATTAGGGTTAGTTTTGTAGCACGCCACAATTTGGGGTCCAGGATATTTTTTATGTCTTCACAAGATATTCAAGCAACACAAGCACAGGTGCCAAAAGAATTCCCATTTCCTGTTTATATTTTCCCCATTCCAAGCTTCTATTCTCCACATTGCCAAAGCATCTACGGCACTAGTATTATCACTTTCTCTAGAGTTCAGGACTCCTGCCTCTAAATCTCATACCTGTCACTTACTCCTGAAAACACTTTCCTTGACCCCTCATTCCTGGAGTAGATATATATGCATTTTTGCTACAATTTTTGTACTGCTTTTTTAGCTAAGGGTCTCCTCACTTGAATTTCAGTACATTTATCAGTCTGGTAGGTCTTTCTCAACAAATTCAGGGAAATAATTAGTCCTCTTGGGAGCTGGTTTAAGTAACTATTTTCTCATTTCCCCCAAGGGGAGAGTATGACTAATATCATTCTAGGTATAAGAGAGATAAGACAATTTATTACATTCAATGGATGTCTAAGACATTAGCACTTAATTACCTCTCAGGACCCTATTGAGAAGGCTAGTAGAGTGTTTTCTGTTTAGTCTGTGTCCACTCTGCATACTCTCCCAGGATCAGAGCATTTTCATAGCTGTCAGTAAAATATTTTAAGATACCTCTGGATTTTGTTTTCATCCTTTTATATCTGTTCACTCTCACTTAATCAGTACAGGCCCTGTACTCATAGTCTTGGGAGAGTCTTGTGACAAGATGCAAAAGAGAAGAAATCCATGAGTCCCAGAGCTGGAGAGGATTCGATGGTAGAGACAACATGTCTTGGCAACGAAATGAGGGATGAGGACTGGGGACAATAAAGCTTTCCCTGTTCCTTCCCCAGAAAAGGAAGTGACTCTGCTGAGTTCTGAGCTGAAGGGAGGGCATCTATTTACTCTGAAAGCAAAGGAGGTTCCCAGCCCAGATTCTAGACACTGCACCTCTGTGTGAGCAAGAACTGACAAAGAAATGGTGGCATGAATAGGCAGGCAGGGCTACTGGCAGATTTGCAAAATATCTTAGCACCTCAAATGTTATCTGGAAGCAGGAGAGAGCCCCAGGCTCTGAAGGGGCCATGCAGGGCAGCAGAATGGACGCCCCATCACTGAGAGCTGTGGACTACCAACCAATAACTCACTCGCCTACTCCCAGGAAATCCCAAGTCTTAACACCACATAAGATGCCAGAACTCAAGCATAACTTTGTAGGGCAAGGACATGAAACTCCAGAAGAGCCAAGGTTAAGTTTCCTATCAATGGAACAGAATGAGGGCTCAAAGTAAATATTAAAACAAACAAAAGAAATGCCTAAGTTTTACACCAAGATCATACCCCTGTTGGTCTTCAAAGCAACCCCAGAATGTTACAAGGGCAGATCTGTTTCTTTACTTTTCTCACATATGATTAAATTACAACTTCAACAAGTAGGTTTCCATGGCTAGTAAGGGGCAGGTCTGGGACCTAAGGCTTCCTGGTTTAATTTATATCCTATCTACATTCTGAAAAACAACTTCACTCTTGTAAATTTAACCTGAACTCATCATGGAAGACTCAGCTTTTAATTTCTAATAACGCTCAAACAAATAATTTACTTGCTAGATGTTTATACAAATGATATGAATAATTGCACCAAATTTATAAAATTCAATGACCATAATGAAGAAACAGCACCATTCATAATTAAATAGCCACTTTGTTTTTGCCAGCAGACAAAATCTAAATACTACTAATATACTGATGATGTATTATCTTTAGAGTGTTATTTCAACATTTTGAAGGTCACTAATTTATGAAATTCTGTTTTACATGATCCAAAACAGTGACACTGATGAAAATTTCTACCCCATTGGTTACAGAGATAGCAGATCTCTGATATTGACCTCTGATATTTGCATATTCAGATGTATTTTAAAGTTTATGTATGCCTGTTAATATATGCTCAGCATGTACAATGTCTTGTTATACTTGAGGACAGAAAACTTATGTACTTATCATGAACTAAGAATACTTACAGAAAAGAATTTTATTAAGCATAGTTTAAATTCATACAAATTGAATACATAATTTATGCACTGAGAATATGCAAAATAACTGTTTAGTTTAGATTAGGTTAATTGGGAAAAGATTTCTCGAGGAAATTAATTATCATTTCAATTTTGAAGTAATTGATAGATATAAGCAAAGAGGAGAATATACACCCAGAGGAATGAAACTGAAGACATGCGATTTATGGCAGGTTCAGTGGGCAAACTACTCCTCTAAGAAGTATCCATCCATTCTTTTATTCAACAGACATACATTGAACACAGTTTATACTGAGAACAGTGTTAAGCACTGAGGATATAGAGTCACGTAACACAGCATTCCTGTCTTCAAGCTTACAGTTTCACGGAAGACACAGGCAAGTAAAAATACACTAGAACACAACAAGATTAAAAAAAAAAAAAGATTCCATTCATTTTCTCAGAGCTATAGGATACAGGTAGGAAACAGAAATGAAATTAGGAAAATGGGCTTTGGAGGGTCTAGTAAGGATCAGCTAATAAGAGTAAATACTATCCTTCTCCTTTCTTCTTCAAGCTTCTCTAGAAAGAGGTCTGCATTTGTTGTCTCAACACCACCCATGCTTTAACTCCTTGCAATCTGGCTTCCATGCCTATAGTTCTATTATTCTACACAATCAGAAGTCTTCAATGACTCCTTGGTGGCCCAATCCCTGGGTCTTTGCTCAGTTGTCATTCTCTGGAGTGACCCCTTCTTTAACCTCTACCTTCTCTTCCAGAACACTTTCTTTCCATGTTTTCCTGTCACCCCGAGACCTCCTTTTCCCATCTCCTCAATGTAGGCATTCCTTGAGTTCAGCACTTGATCATTTTCCCTCCTCTCTTTACACGTGCTCTCTCTCCTCTGGCAATGTCATCTAGCTGTATGAGCTCCGTTCTGTATGGGTGATTCCAAATTCCATTTTTAGAATCCTCACTTTTCCTCAGGTCCTCCAATATCTAGAATTTGATTGAGGAAATTCTACCTTAATATATGACCTAGGTAACTTGTATCAATCACATTTTTAATTTTTGGTATTTTATGATGCTTTGACATCTGGGGCTTCGCTGACTCGAGAGAGACTACCCCTCCCAGGGTTAACTAATTCCAAGAGATAGCAAGCTACTTGCTGGTGAGCACGCCTTTCATATGTAAACCAACCAACTCCAAGTTCACATTCCAACCTGCCTCTTATCAGAACCCTACAGCCTAGGATACTATCCCCCTGCCCTAAATCATTGCAGGGCCAGGTGCTAGACAACTAGAGACAACTACTATATTCAAACTAACAAATCCTAAGCCTACTCATCTGCTTACCCTGCCTCTTCCATTCCTTCCCTTGAAAAACCACAATAGAGGCTTTTGCCCATGCTTTCCCCTTGCTTCTTCTGCCTCCTGACCAAACCTGGTGCTTTACCATATAGCCCTGCATGACATACCATGCCTCCTATCTCTAGAAATCTATGAATACAAAAGCTTCTTCCTTAATAAAAATCATCCCCATGTCTGTGTGTCTTTAACCATATCTGATTAAAACAAATCCAGGGTACATTTTGAAACATCATTGAACCTATGTTTTTGAAAATAAACTTCACAACCCCCTATGCTCCCCATTTTTATATTAGTACCATGATCCTTGAAATCAATAAGACCCAAGCCTTCAGAGCCATTTTTGGCATTTCCTTCTCTCTTGCCACATACCTTTTATCACTTGCACAACTTCAGCAATTACCTCTACACAATTACATAGGCTTCCTTTCTATTGTCACAGCCCTGATGTGATCTTCCATTGTCTCTCACTGAGATTATTTTAATAGCCTTCCAACTAAGCTTCCCATCTTCCTCTCCCAGATCCAATCTGTCCTACAAAATGGTACCAGATTTATTTCCCAAAAGTCACCCCCAATCATACTGCCTGCCTGGCCAAATACCTTCAGTGGCTCCTCATTCAATGCCCACTGCATAAAAATTATATCCTTAGGCTAATTAAAAAGAAAAAGTATAGTTCAAGAGATAGAAAAAGACTCAAAAGAATCCAATGTCTTAAAAGCCAAAGGAAAAAAATAATTAATTGAATGAAGATTATTAGCATCCATTGCCATGCTCCATTTTTGTTAAAATATTGCATTAAATGGAACACAGATAATTATATATACCAATAATCATGTATCTCCAATCATATACTGAAGATAGAGGTTGAAACACTTTGTTAAGGACTACCAGAAGGTGACCCCATTGGGGGGTAAGAGGTCAAAGCACCTCCTGCCTTTCCTGATTATGAAGCCCTCAAGAGTGATTTTCAGGTTTTGCCCATGTTCACTGAGTCCACATTTCTAGGAAAACTATTATTCTTCTTGAGTAGAGACCTTTTATCCCAGAGTCTAGAGATAATTTTATACTCAAACATGAATACCATAGACTTAGTCCAAAAATTTTATTATAATCTCAAAACAGATGAACATCTGTTCACATGAAAAATGAATGGGGGCTTCCCTGGTGGCGCAGTGGTTGGGAGACCGCCTGCCAATGCAAGGGACATTGATCCCTGGTCTGGGAAGATGCCACATGACATGGAGCAACTAAGCCTGTGCACCACAGCTACTGAGCTTGCACTCTAGAGCCCGTGCGCCACAACTACTGAGCCTGCGTGCCACAACTACTGATGCCCTCGTGCCTAGAGCCCATGCTCCACAACAGGGGAAGCCACCACACTGCAAGGAAGAGGAGCCCCCGCTCGCTGAAACTAGAGAAAGCCCATGCGCAGCAACGAAGACCCAACACAGCCTAAATCAATCAACCAATCAATCAATAAAAGTAAATGCTTAGAAAAATTGGGGGAGGATTAAAAACAACAAAAACAAACAAACAAAACTACAAAATGAATAATGGCCCACGATACAGTCTTCTAGAGGAGTATACGTTGACAACAGGTTCTAGCTAACAATTTGTCTGTGTTGGCATGACAATAAACCTATATACAGTAATATGGTAACGCTTAAGTCCATTAAAGCAGGAAACATGCGTATGCTTATATAGTATATATTATAAAAGAAATCCCTAGAACCAAGTAAGACATTTGTTTTCCTTTTTCCTTGGTATTCACTTTTTTTCCCCTAGTCAGACATAGGGTGTTATTGGTTATAAATAATTTGTGGTTAAGCTTTGCCTTTTATAACAGAATGAGAAATACATGATAAACTATGTAGAAGGTATGATACACAGAGCACATTTCAGACCGAAAAGAAGAAAACATGTCCCAACATCTCTCCCATCCCAAGTTCAAAGACTTGTGCATTACTGTAACAAATTACTTTGTGCAGTATTGTGCATATTACCAAGTGAGAGAGAGTCACACTGTGAGATAATAAGGTAGAAATCTATGATATGTAATTGTTCCAAAGGCTGGTGATGCCTGAAATCTGTCCTGAGATGTTTGATACTCCACATAATTTCAAAGGGGCCCACAACATCAGCACAGGTTCCTGCCTGCCACTTTGGTATTTTGTGATCACTCCTTGGGGTGTGCTAAGGAATTTCACAGTCAAACAATTCTTTGAACATATGGTTACTATCTCAGAAAATACAAACTAAAAATTCAGATCAACTAAAGTGAAAAAATTTAAAGCAGCAGGCATTTGAGTATAGTTTTTTCAAATGATATTTTACAATGATTTTATATCATAAAAGCAGAACTCATTTTAGTAAAGAAAAAACATGAGACTTTTCTCATGATTATTGTGTGTACTATTGGTGATTTTACTTATTAATATAGAGTATTTCTCTCATCTCAGTAAGCTATCTTATCCTATCTTAAAAGACAGACATGTTGATTCATATTTAAAAAGAAAGGAGGGAAGGAAGGGTGGAGTGGTGGAAGGAAGGAAGGAAGGAAAGAATGGAGGGAGAAAGGGAGGGAAAGGAAATATTATCCCAAAGTAATAAAAACAGGTTTTTCCCTGTTTGTAGAATTTAATTAACATCAATCCATTTAATTTTATTGAGCACTTTGCATTATAAAAAATTATATACAGTAAGCGTAAGTGAAATAAAAACTGAAATCATCATTCCTTGCTTCAGAGTTTAGCATCTAAATGGGAGAGACCTATAGAAAAGTGGAAAGAAACTCTACTATATGGTATAATCAACATAAGGTAAAAGAGGGTCCCATGGAGCACAGAAGAGAGACAGCTAAGGATTTCTGGGCAAGGGGCTCCCTGAGATTAGTTTTCAAGAACATGAAGAAGCTAACCTGGTGAGCAGAGAAGAAGATGAGCTTTCCAGGCAGGGGAGAAGCAAGTACAAAGCCTGGAATTGCGTGTGAGAGTGTGAACTTGGAGGCATGTGGGTGGGTGACAAGTTTTTGAGGAAGTTGGGTCTCAGATTCAGAGCACTGTTTCTCAAAGTACATGAGGAATGCCTAGGACAAGTTTCTCAATGCATATCCCATGGCCACCAACACATGCTTTCAAAATCAGATCTGCAGTGGTTATGAGCCCTCCAAGTTATTAAGATCACTGGAGGAGCTTTTTAAAAAAATACCCTTCCTCAGTCCCAGGCTCAGAGATTTTGACCCAATGGGCCACAGGTGGGATCTGGGCACATTATCTCCCCAGACAATTCTTACGTTCAACCAGGGTCAAGAATCAACAGTGGGGCAGCTACATTTTAACAAGCTCCAGGTGATTCTGATGCTCATTACCTTTCTATAAGTGCTGTCCTGAGTCTCAGTGCAGCACAAGTTAAGCAATATTCACCAGAGCAATTGTCCTCAGAGTGTATCTGGACCGGCAGCATCAGCATGACCTGGCACTTGTTAAAAATTCAAATTATTGGACCCCAACCTGGATTTACTGGATGAGAAACTTCAGGGGGTAAGCCCAGCAACTTGTGATGTAACAACCCTGCAGGTGATTCTGATAGACTTAAGTTTGAGAACCACTCACTGAAAAGAAATTGTTGTATTGGGTGTGCATGTGGGGTGGCAGAGGGAAAGGAGGGCAGGTGATGTACAAACCTATTTCCCTGTGTTGCTACGTTAGGTAGAACATTTTTATGTTTCTTGGAATGAGGCACATTCCTACATGAATTGCAAGTCAAGAAAAATGAAACAGATGACAGATGATGCTTTTTTTTTTTTTTTTGCGGTACGCGGGCCTCTCACTGTTGTGGCCTCTCCCGTTGAGAAGCACAGGCTCCGGACGCGCAGGCTCAACGGCCATGGCTCACAGGCCCAGCCGCTCCGCGGCATGTAGGATCTTCCCAGACCGGAGCACGAACCCGTGTTCCCTGAATCGGCAGGCGGACTCTCAACCACTGTGCCACCAGGGAAGCCCCAGATGATGCTTTTAACTTGTGTTTTTTCTGGTATCTGACCCTCTCCTGGCCATCCCATCTTCCTAAGGTAGCTATAGTTGATGATTATTAAACAAGTGCCAGGAAAAAATGAGTAAGGGAGTTTAAAATATAAACTCTTAACAAAAACCTAGGCATGTGTTTTCCACTTTCTTACTGTTTCAAAATACATTTGACTTGTCACATCACATTCTGTCTCACCACGTTTTCATCTTAAAAGGCAGGGGGGTGTCTGATATTCTTGAGACAGAGGTATAGATGTTCTACTTAGCCACATGTTTGGTTAATGCATTAGGTGTCCTCAAAGTTCTGCATTTTTGTCAGTTTTTAGAAACTTACATTCTTAGCAAAGAACAGAAATAGCTAATTAAGTTTCAGTGACAAGCATCTTGAGTTTTGATGTTATCAATTATTTCTGGCTTTAGGTTTTCCTTCTTCCCTAGGGAGGCTGCGTGAGCTTTGGAGTTACAGAAACATGGGTTCAAGTATGGGCACTGTAGCTTCTAGCTCTAGGAACTGAACCAAGGTATTTCCTGTTTATGAACCTCCATTTCCTTTAGGTGTAAAATAGGAATGATAATTCCTCCTTTTGATGGTTATTGTTAGGAGTGGATGAGATGAAGCATATGTCATATGGAGATATTCCGTTATGTTAGGTCTCTTCCCCTTTCTCTGAATAGCCACCTTTTAACTGAACTGTCATGGGACAAGCTCTCTAGGTTGGATCTGGAATATTCTGAATCTTTTTCTTCTCTTCCCAGTGGTAAGCCTGGTGTAAGAAACAGCACTGCAGCGGATGGGTTGGTTATCTCATGAAGGCATGGGCTAGAAAGCTCTACTTACAATAGAGAAAAACATATAAGGATGCAGAGTCTTGTGAGTTAATTATAAACATTAATTCAGTTAATTTAGCCCAGAAGCCAGTAAACTTTGGATGTGACTTTGAGCCCACCCCTTATCTTCTTGTTTGGGCAGCTTCAAAAATATTTATAGAATAGATTTCTAGACTCAGCCACAGATACACCATCCCTTCAGTAAATAGAAAACTACAAGAAGGTGACCTAGAATGGTCCAGCTACCTCTAGCCTAAATGCATGTTCAGGCCCAGCCCATGTTGTAAATACACGTTTGGAAATTGAAGCACTTAATTCTTCATTTAAAGACTTCCCCAAATAAACCTAATGGTAATACAGGGCCACAACCTGACAATTTCTCCATGGAGATCGATGTGTTTTAAAACGCAAAATTTTCCTAATTTTATAGAGGTAATGCTGCCCATTTACCTTACATTAAATAATACCCCAGTAGGTCTGGAGCAGCACCTGTGAACATTAATATTTCTGCAATGTAATATATAAATATTCACATTAGTAGAATAAATAAAGACCAAAAGAACTTCACATTCTTTCATGTTTTGCCACAAAATAAGTTCAGATCAACTCAAGTTTCACCACCGAGAAGAAGAAAATTTACAGTTTTCAGTACTTTTTGACTTTCAGAAAAATGGGTAAATGATTGAGGACCTGTGATGTATCTTCCTTAAAGGTGTTTTCAATCCTATTATGTTACTGGATCCAAAGTCCTCATGTTTCATGGGCAGGATCCAAAATAGTATTTAAAGCCACTTGCTCAAATCAATAAAAGGGCAGAAATTATTTCCAATTCTGCTATCACACTTTAGACTTGTATTGATAATAAAACGTGCATGAGTGATGGCTTTTAATTTATTGTGATGATTTTAAGTTATTGGTGGGAAAAACTGCCAAGTGAGAATAAAATGTACTTTGCCAACGTATTTAATAAGTGTTTTCCAGGGTTGACAGAAAATTTAAAGGAAATTATTTGTTTGTAAATTAAAGAAAATAAGACTTCAAAAAAACCACTTAAATTTTAGCTCCTAAAAACTGTTGAAAAGTAATCACTGAGCATAATTCTTCTAGCACATTCATTCCTCTATTTGAGATGGCTTTAGAAACAGGGAAAGCTCTTCAGGATCTGCCAGGGTCCTGAGTACCGTAATACCTGGTTGAGGAGTAGGACAGTCAAGTTAATGGATGCAAATGTTACATATGATGAAAATGGAAAGAAGGAGTGTGCCATGACTTCCTGAGTATTATTACGAAAAACATTGCTGGCTGGTTACATTTTGGACTTTCCCAACTATACCTATGCTCAGAATATCTTTGTGATAATTGTGTAGGGATCTCATAGGCATTTATTCACTCATGAATCCTTATTTATTGAAGTGCTGATTATGTGCCAGAAAGAGTACTATGCCCTGGAGATACAATGGGGAATGAGAAGGCTTAGTTCTGTTTACAATACAGTGGAGACAGGTAAACAGTCCTGGAGGAAAAGAATTTAAGTTAGATAGATGAAAAAAATAGAGGTATTTTGATCCCACAATCATCACATTTTCTTAACTTGCTCTGCATGCCTTGACATGATTTGGGATTCCTACCTTTGGATAAGGTGGGAACAGAATGCAGCTAATAAAAATAACTACCATTTATTGAGCATTTTGCACTAGGCCCTTTGCTAAGCTCAGCTACATAATTATTTCATTTTACCCTCATAACTCCATTAGGCAGGTTCAATTATTGTTCCTAATTTATGGATAAGAAAACCAAAGACCAGAGAGGACAAAGAACATTTTCACACAACTAAGTACAGGCCCACAATCCCTTAATTATTATTCCAAAATCCAAAGAGCTCTGTAAACCAAATATGTTTTTCATAATCATTTAGCATCAAATCCTACACTGAACTATAGAGAGTCTTTACATTTCTCACTTAAGAAGAAAATTCCTACATTCATATATTTCTTTACAGAAATAGTTATGTAGAAATAGTTATGTACTTGATTGAGTACAGCCTAGAGCCTGCTGGGAGTATTACATTATACATAATATATGCACTGTATTATCTTTCTTAAATAAGAATAATTCTAATTTATGTAATGCATCCAAGAATCGTAGATAAGAAAAGTAGAATTCTAGCTTATTCATCTCCAGGCTATTCTTACCAATAAGTCCTCACAAACTTCTTTTAATAAGCCTGTGATACTCAGGTGCCACGTAATTTATCATCTGAACATAGGAGAGTAGAAGAAGGCACTATTAATAATTACTCAGGGACAATGGACATAAATTAGGACTATTCCAGGCAAACCAGGATGTATGGTCCACCCCATTTTGGTGGCCATGTGGCCTGAAAAAGTGTGAATGCCCATTAATTATAGTGAAATCTTTGCATCTCATCTGGACTGCATTTGCCACCTCAAGGAATGTGAGGACCTTTACTATAATGCCTCAGAAGTATTTTAAAAGCTCTTGGCTTTTAGAAAGCTCCCTCTGGCCCAGTGTGGATGCCCCATGAGAATGAAAGTAGTATAGCTGTAAGGAGATTACTTCAACAATTTACATTGGGCAGAATATGATAAAGACTGAAAAAAATATAGCACTAATGTGGACAAAGGTACAGCCTACACTCAAGGGAAGGAATCAATAGATTTTCCACTGGATGACCAATTAGATATGGGAGATAATTGGGAGCCTAGGGCAATTCCCAGTTTTATGACTTGGAAGCTTGAAAAATGATTGTTGAAATAGGGACCACAAGAAACATTAGCAGCTGTGGAGAAAATAGCCTGAGATTGTCAATTTTGAGGTGTCTATGAAATACTTCAAACTCTACTAGCAGAAAGCTTTAAATATAATTAGGTAAGAAACTAACCCTGTCCACAAGGGCTGAGCAAAATCCTTTAAACATGGTTGTTGCTAAATAGAGATTTTTGTCTATTGTCTATAAGTTCCTGAGGTTTTGACTTCTGATCCCCAGAATGATTAGCTGTAGTCAAGGATTATTTACCTATTCACTTTGATATGTTAATAGTAAACTTGGTCACATGTCCTGGTGTCACAGTAGAGTCTTAATTTGCTTTTTCTGGATGATCATCTCTAGCAAGGTAGGCCCTTTCTAACAGTACTGGCCAATGGATTCATTGGGAAAATTTTCTATTCTAGCCCAGGCTTCATCTTCATGTCATTTCAGTGAGACTCTGATGCCAGAAAACTTTGACCTTCCCTGTATATCTGACAAAGTAAATCTGTCAAGATAAATTGTAGAAGACTTTGAATTGGGGGGAAAAAAGATTTTAGATGTTCTATCTAGTACACTCTTCCAAGTCATCTCTACATTTCATTGTTTTTGAGCTATTTTACAACTCCAACTGCAGAAAATTAATAGAAATGCAAATTATTCTTGTCCATAGAAATGCAAATGATTTGTGTCTAGTGAAAATGCAACTGATTATTGCCCTATCAATATACACCAGTTTTACATCTATTTGTAAATTCATTTCAGCATTCCTGGTTGCCTAAACATGTATGCTTCTTGAATTCCCCTTTGAACAGTGTGTAACATCTTTCTGCTTCCCTAATTAGTTAATGAGTTAAATAAAATATTTAAGACATGTTCATTTTATATTTGTATGAGAGTAATGAGTTTGCCTTTATTTAAAATTTATCTTTTTACAAACAACAATGACAAAAGTGTGATTTAATAAGAACTTACTATGTGGCACTTTGTTAAGTATTCTCCATACATTATATATTTTAATTCTCACAAATACCCTCTCTGATATTTTCTACTATTATCATTATGATTCTTTTACAGATAAGGAAACTGAAGTTTTATAAGGGTAAGTGGCTTGCCCAAACTTACCCTGCCTGCCTGACTCCACAACCAATGTTCTCATCCACCACAACACACCTAGATATTTATCAATATTGACTGCAAATTTTATCAGAAGTCTCAATAATAAAACTATAAATTTATATATATTGATTTTCATTAATGATACATATGACAGAATGTCTATGACTATATTCATATTTTTCAAAAAGAAAGTGATTGTGTGGTTACAGGGTTTGACCTACTACTGGATTACAGGAAAAAAATTCAAATTCCTAGCATACAATGTCCTTCCTGAGCTAACTCCTGCCTATCTTGGCAACCATAACTGGAGCTCTTTTCCACTAACCCCTGTGCCCTGAGGATATTGAAAACACAAAGCTCCTTACATTTCCACTCATGTTACTTTCTTTGCCTGAATACTTTCCCCAATTTGCACCTTTGGAATACCTATTCATACTTCAAGACTAAAAATAAGCATCACCTCGTCATGATGCTTTCCCTGAGTTTCTCATCACCCTTGTATTCCAGCAGCATCCTGGGTACACTTTGCTATAGTATTTATGACACTGCTTTTGAATCATCTGTGTACTTGTTTATTTTTAACTACTTTTGGGAGAAAAATCTTGATTTTCTTTATAATCTTACAACCTAAAGCAGTACCTCGTTCAGTAGGTGCTCAAAAAATGTTTATATAAGACATGAATTAATTAAATAAAATGATATGAAGATTTATTTTTCTTCCTCTAAAGCTACCATTATGTTCTTAGAAACAACCACCCTTTCATTGATCTTTTTCTAAATAGAAATGGAGGCACATTAGCCATTAAGTCACAGAACAACACAAAGGCCTTTATCTCTGCCCTTAGAACCCTAAAACTGCTTTCCTATCATTTATCCAGTAATTTCTTCAGAAATTTATTATTTTTTGTTGAAATGATATATAAGCCAGAGTTCTAAGCCACCTCCAGGAGTTACTCATTTTTCCCTGGTTATCTCCCATGTGTACATGAGGTATACATGTTAATAAACTTCTGCTTGTTTTTCTCTTGTTAATCTGTCTTTTATTACAGGTGTCTCAGCCAAGAACTCAGAAGACGGAGAGAAAATTATTTTTTCTCCCTTACACTGAAAACAGGAAGTAATTTTTGTTGACCTTGGTAAGTCAGCTTCCGTCTTATGCAATGTACAAATGGACGTTTCATTAATACTATTTCATTATGCCACTTAGAGGTAATGAGACCATATTCAAACCAATAATGACATCAAAATTGATATCCCAAACAATTAGTAAGTTACTTTTTATTATTACTTCATTTTGTATTATTCTACTACAAGAATATAGTAATACTCAAATGCTCTAGTCAGATTTACTAAATATACTAGATCTGTATAATCTGTAGTAATTAATTGATTGGGATCTATTTATTATTTTTGGTAATAACATCTCAGGAACACTTAAACCATGCTGAGCTTCACAGTCTGGGCAGACATTTGACTGTTTAGAAGGATTTTGTATGTGTCTCTAAAAAGAGCAAAGTACACATTGAAAACGAATACAAGAATTGTGTTAAAAGGAACACACATCAATCCATTGGGCAAATGGGAGCATGTGGTGAAAACAATGCCTTATCCACACATCTGGTTTGCTAATATATGCAAGTAAGGATATTAGGAAACATCTTCTCTATAATTGTTTCACTTAAAGAATGTCCTCCATTTATCCAATGGGGATGGAGGCAAGGGGGTGCCAGTGTGGAGTAATTACATAAATAGGGATAGGGACACAAAAGTACAGCTTTTAAAATTTTATCAATTTCACCTTTAATGCCTATAGGTTTCAGTTTCAAGATAAGCAAATATTACTGGCCCATTATGGACCAGGTATTGGGCAGGAAAGGTCCCACCACATGGTAACATGTGCATAAAGTACCCATCCACAATGCTCTTTCTGTGTGATTGTATATTCCTTTTATAAATGCCTTAGCTTCTGGAAATAAGGGGGAAGTGATTTTGAGGGTGTTACCATAAGCTCCAGCTCTTTGAAGTTATTAATATATGCTTGCATTTTAACATATTTTTCCTATAAATTCATTTTGCTTCCAACTGTAATGAGAGCGACAAGAACACACTGACTTCAGGACACATGGTTTTAAATCATTACTGCACTATAGGGTGTGGCACTGTCCCAGAGGACCAGGATATTTAGTGCAGAAGCCTTGTTTATAAAATGTTTCTTTATAAAGAGAATGAAAAGGGCCAGTTTCTTGATGGACTCTCTTCTTTCACACAAATGGCTGCATGTTCATATGGAAAACATAAGGGAACACCTCCATTTTGAAGCTCTATCATCACCCGAAGCAAAATTCCCACATCTTGAGTTCCCATCTCTTAACAATATTGAAACAAATCTAAGGGGTAAACACACTGGATCAACCATTATTCAGCAGGCACTTGCTTTACAAGGAAAGGGTCACAGTTAACTATTCGAACACTTGGAACCCAGAGACAAGCTGAGTGATAACAGAGTACAGGCATCAGTGTTGGCATTTAGTCTTGAAAAGTTGTTGATCAGAGACTTCAGGGTCCTTGAGATAAATGTCTTATTTGAACATGTTTATAATAGTTCATTTGTAATGTAATTTTTAGGCTTATGAACAGGGAAATCTTTCTTCCATGTTTCTCCAAAGGAGCTTTAAGACATCTATGAAACTTTGAGCAAACCACAAAACTTCTATAAGTCTAAGTTTCCTGCCCCTGTAGAATGGATAAAATAATACTCCCATGCATGGAAAGAATCTGTTGGTACACTTGAGATTCATCCACAATGCAGGGCAGATTACTCACAGGAAAACAAATCAGACATCAATCCTTCCTATTAACGAGTTCTGGTGACTGGCCAGGCAGAGGTGTGCACATAACTGGAGTCTGGACCAAAATGGAAGTCCAGTCCTAGGACCTTGGATCCAGGTGACCCATTAAAAAAACTGGCAGTTGTACCATGAGGAGAGTTATGATGTGCAGAGTAACAAGGGTAACTGCGTTTCAGCACTAAATCTTTGCTTCCTAGTCAAATAAATTGGGAGAAGAGCCTGCTTAAGAATCAATAAGAATATCCAAGTTACCTTCAGCAAGTCACTTAACCCTCAGTGTGACTGCATCATCTATAAAATTGGGACATCAGTGGTACCTATCTCGTAGTGTTCATGGTTGAGAGTAATCATTATCTAAGTGATGGCTTATTATTAGGAAGTCACACTATAAAAGGAGCCTACATTCAAATATCTAACATCTGGAACATTAAAATTATTTTTGTAGTTTAAGGCCCTGACCTACTAGGATAAAAATGCAAATATGAAACTTTGAAAGGAAACTTATTTCACTTATTAATAGCTATCTTCAGGTTGGTGGAGTCTCAGCCCTGACAAAGTAATGGCCAGAGAGTTAAAAGAAAATTTGGGTGGGGAGAGGAGGTATAAGAAGTTCAGAATGAAGGTGGAACAAAGGAAAGTCAGTCTGATTAGTGAGTCCTTCTCAAATCTTGGAAAGAGTAAAACAGTCCTCATGTGCAGGAAAGAACACCCATCCAGAGAGGAAAAGAATTATAATCACAGCCTCACTCAGTGTCCCCGGTAAGCACAGCACCAGCCTTGAGCTCAGAATTTACTATAAATGCAAACAGACTCAATGAAAAGAAGTCAATGGGTCTAAATAGAAACATGTCATTTTCTTCCCTCACTCAACCTCTCCTTGCCTCTTCTTTCTTTCTTTTTCTTTCTTTCTTTTCTTTCTTCCTTCCTTCCTTTCTCTTTCTTTCTTTCTTTTTCTTTCTTTCTTTCTTTCTTTTCTTTCTTCCTTCCTTCCTTTCTCTTCTTCCTTCCTTCCTTTCTTCCCTATATATTCATTGGAGTTTAGAGGAAGCATATAGTTGCTTCAGGCAACTGTCTAAATCATAACAGTTTTTCAAGAGTAAATGTTTTGAAGGCTGGTTTAGAGGCATGCACAATGGCATGTTGGTGAATATCTAAAACTGTATAAACTAAAATGAAATGAAAGGCTCTGTGAAGCTATCCCCCTAAATATTGAAAACAAGCATTAAACTGTCTCAATGAAGGTAAAGGGAATTGATATGCATTTATAGCAGTTGAATAAATGATATGAGCAGAAACAGCACACAGTGAATTTAGAGCTCATTTCAAAAATTGTGTAGACTTCACTGCATCAATGCTTGTAGGGAGCTTATCTCCTTCCTACAGATGTGAAACCTAAAAGAATTTGATAAACTCTCTTTCTAAGCTCTGTATTAAGAAAGGGGTATTTCTTTTACTAAAGGCAGAGCACAAAAAGAATATTCAAAGGTTATGTACATATACATACACATATACATACATATATATTATTTATATATAGATATCTATGCATACATGTATGTGTGTGTGTGTATATATATGTGTGTGTGTGTGTTGTGAATATATCCCCATCCCTCTTCTGAGTTTATTTTAGGAGAAAGAGCTGCTTCATAGGTTTAGCCATGCCGTTAGGACTTGGCAATTTTGCCATTTTCTTCATGAATATTCATTTCTTTAGGGAGAGAATAATTTGCACACACTGCTGACAAGAGGGAGCCAGCTGGTGTGTGACATTGTCCAAAGGGACAAATGCATCTCACCAGCATTGCAGAAAGACTTTTCAACCTAGAATTGTAACTACCTTTATGGCATCTGAACGGCAGATGAGTTTACACTTACTTGTGAACTGAAGGGGTTCAAAACATGCCACCTCAAAGTATGCCACTCTGGCATAGGATGACTTTGAACGGAAGGCAACTGAGAAAAAGCAGAGACAGGCCGAGCTCTCTGCCTTTCCTGTATCTATCTGTAAACAGAACATAAATGCCTCTTGTGAAGGTATCCCTGCTCCTTCCCATACCAGGAAGGGAACTACCTTATCACCAAAGACAAGATGGCACCAAAAGACTACACAAACAAACCATACTAACTAGCCCTTATTTTCCATTACTTGCCCCATATAATTTGCCTTCCCGTAATTTGCCACCCGTAGAAGGTCAAAGTCCTTTCCCTTATCTTATCACTTCTCTACAAAGTTACTGTTCTTCACTAAGATGCTATACAGGCTCAAGTTCCAACCTCCCCTTTGAGTTACTCATTTCTGAGTACTCCTGTGTGAATGCATGATGAACATATTAATAAACTCCTGTTTGTTTTCTCTTGTTAATCTATCTTTCGTCAGTCTAATTTGCAAGGCCTCAATGAACCTAAAATGAGTAGAGGGAAATAATTTTTTCCTTCATGTGAATCCCACTGGGTCCCAGGATATCTATTTATCAAAATCTTAACACTTCAGAAATGTTGAAAACTAGAGAGAGCTCTTGTTGGCAAGGAAAGCTGAAGGTCATAGGTAAGAGAGGAGATTGGGTGCTTTAGCTTCTTGTAAGTGCTCACCACCTACTTCTGGCTACACATCTAACTTCAATCAGAGTCAAAATTAATCTCTCCAGTAGCTGGAAACAATTCCCCGTTTTCACACACACACACACAGGTTCCTCTGAGCATTTAATGACTATTTCAGGAGATAATAAAGCAGCACCCCCATCCCCAATACACCACAAATGTATCAGGAGCTTGGCATATATTACTTCTTTATATCCTCATGACAACAGTGTAAGACATTGTAATCACTCCCATTTTACAGATAGGAAACCTGAGGCTTAACGCCAAAATCACACAGCCAGCAAGTGGTAGGACCAATACAGGCCTACTCAGAGATATTGCAGGTTCAGTTCCATACCACCTCAATAAAGTGAATATCACATAAAGCGAGTCACACTAATTTTTTGGCTTCCCAGTGCATATAAAAGTTATGTTTATACTGTAGTCTATTAAGTGTGCAATAGCATTATGTTTTAAAAAACAATGTATGTACCTTAATTACAAAACACAAAACAAAAAATTACTAAAATAGTAATATCAAAGATCACTGATTACAAATCACCATATCAAATGTAATAATAATGAAAAAGTTTGACATATTGTGAAAATTACCAAAATGTGACACAGAGTCATGAAGTGAGCAAATGCTATTGGAAAAAAATGGCACCGGTAGACTTGCTTGATGCAGAGTTGCCAGAAAACTTCAATTTGTAAAAAAAGAAAAAAAAAAAGCTCAATATCTGCAAAGCATAATAAAATGAGGTATGCCTATATTAAAACCAGGTCTATATGACATGTACTTCTAACCACTACCTCTCCATGTTGCCTACCATGCATGATAACAATGCCTTTAATTTTGCAAAGAAGTTATCAGCATAATTTCCACATAAAATCATTCCCACCTGTCTACATCCAGTTCAGTGGATTAATCAAACTGAAAGAAAAGTAAAGCTAAGAAAAAGTTTTATGGAAAACATAAAAATTGAGAGTCTATTCAAATATTTCATAAAAATGATTCATCCCACACTCTTCCTATAGCAAGTTCTCTGGCTCTTTTATTGAGTCTAGATTCCATTTGCTGAGGTTACACTTCATTACTGCAGAATTCCTTGAAAATAAAAACATCAAACATCAAAGCAGAACTTGTTTTCTGACCTATTTTTGATGATCATTGGAAACAATGAGGTTTCTATGCATTTCTCTCTCCTTTTTGTTCTTTCTTTGTGATTACTCCCATCTTTTGTAATTCATTACACCCCAAGGCAATTACTGCATTTGGTGAAACGCACGGCTTTAAAAGGAATTTCCATGCAGAGTTACAGAAACTGAATGCCACATTTCTGAGCAAAGCACTCTTCCTTGGGGCATTGTGGATTAGCCTTTCCATGCTAACGGGCTTGGATGGAGACAGTTCCTTTAGCAGTGCACTGAAAAGTCTGAAAATAATTGTCCTTTTTAGGTTAGTCCTTTGGTGACTGCCTAAGACAAGTTACATCTTATGGTCCTCTCTCCCTAAACCCAGCTGTTGTTCATTTAGCCACTTAGCTAAGGAAGTCTGCCTTTCGTGGAGATAGAAATTAAACATAAATCAAACTGAAATCTCTCTGTGATTGTGAGGCTGTACTCACCTCTGATGAAGACATATCAGAGCTCTGGCCTAAAGCCTTGGATTTTCAGGCCATTTGGGCCAGCTGCCACTGCCCAGAGCCCACATCACTGTAAACAAAGTAACCCAGACCCTTCGCAACCAATGCAGTACATCAGCATACATGGCCTGAAATATCATGGGCTTTGTCAGAACAGTTAAAATTAAAGATTTTTTGCCTTATTTTATTTAACTGAATTAATACTTCCAAGAACTAGATCATAATATAATGTCCGTGGCAATTTAAGTACAGATACACTGAAGTCACGCACAAGTATTAATACCAAATAAGTGAAAAGCCCGTGTCACTGCTGTCACTGGCATTACCACCAGGGCACTGGGGTGGTGGGTGCCTTTGCCACATCTAGGATCACTTGGGTCTCAGGCACTTCCACCATGGTGGTGGGGAGGATGGAGAGGAAACAAGTTTCTGGGTGTCTCTGCCATATCCGAGGTTTTCAGGTTCACAGTGGCCACCACCATGGGGAGGGGGGCCAGAGTTGGGAGTGCCACCATGGCTGAAGAGACCAGGGTCACTGGCCCTGCAGCCACTGCTGCCTGGTACCATGGGCATTACTGTGGCCTGGAAACCAGAGTCATGTGTGCCACCACTTCTGCTAGTAGGAGGTTCTTTGGGGCTGCAGGCTTAGCTGCCACAGCCAAGAGGATGGGATCAGAGACATCGTCTCTGCTGTTCCCCTGGGATCCTACCTCTCTATGTGTTCCAGTTCACCCACCTACAGATGTACAGATGAGTGTACCTCTCCAGCGTCCTGGTGTGTTGGGCACAGGAACTTTGTTGAGTTATGGATGTTTCACTAGTTGTAGATTGAAGGGGAGAAACAAAGGGAGTGTCTCATGCTGCTATGATGCTGACAACACAGACTATTCTATCTTGGATCTCCCTTTCTGTATGAGTGAAAGAGAAGTCAACATGCTACCCTAGGTACTGAAAATAAACTCCTCCACAAAATAGTCACAGTCTCTGCACTTGTGGGGCTAGCAGTCAAGTAGTAAATAATAACAGTAATGAGAATATTAAAAACAGTAGCAAACCTTGATTAAAAGCATACTGTGTGCTAGGGATTGTTCTAAGCTCTTTACATGTATTATCTCATTTAATCCTTGCTTGAGTTGTCTTTACTCACTGTCTCCACATCTTCACCTCTCCTTCTTTCTAGAAAGGACACCATTCAGACTTCTGTTCCCACTGGAACCAAACAGAACCTTATGGGGCACCCCCAAGTACAAAGGCCCTTCCATGTCCCCTGCCTCATTTGTAGAAAAGCTTAAGTCCCCCAGCCTCCCTGAGTCACAAAAGGAAAGGCTTAAGCAGTTAATGATTAGGACAAAAGAGTCACAGACTCACAGTCTGATGCACATTCCTGAATTGTTTTACAGATACTATAACTGACACCAGAGGGAAAAAGCTAACTGCATGATAGCCAGACTGTAGACAGGACACAAGCTGCTCCATCTTGAGCAGTACTAAATCTATGGCTAGCACAATTCTAAGAAATGGCCTTAAAAGAATGGATTAACACTATTACTCATAATAATCTATATCTTTGTGGGCATCAAAATAATTGTAGCTTGTTCTGCCCACATATGTAAGTAGGTAACTAAAACTGTCAGCAAAGAGATGCTTCAAGCCCATGTTGATACCTTTCACTCTAAGACCTCAATGCCATTTCTCAGCATGAAGCATTTACAGAAGACAGACCTTCGTTCCTCATCACATAGAAATATGGAATAGTATGGGGTAAGGGAGATGTAAGCAGCTCTTTGAAGGAAACGGCCCTCAGCAGGACACCCCTTTTATCTTGTCACTTTAGCAAAGCTAGATTGTAACTAACCTTACACCAGGCACCCCCCGTGCTCTGCTCATCTCTGGCCCAAGCACACTTTTCAAATCTTTTTGATCACACAGTACCTTGCCTAACCTATTGGTACTTTCCTTAGATCAGAGAAGTAGAAATGTCCCTACTTAAATTATATCCATTTGATGTCTAACCTTAATCTTTGTGTGTGTGTGTAAAATTAAATAATGGGTAATACTGTAAGACTATTCCACCTAATTTTTTTCACTTAGTGTATAATGAATGTCTTCTCATATCAGTAAATATTACACAACATTCTAATGACTCTGTAGTATTCCATTATATAAATATATACCATATGTTATGCAACCCATCCTATTACTGAACATTTGTTTTTTTATATGCATTTGTAGTTATTTTCTTAACACATATATGATGTTTATGCATACTTTCAAAGATGTGGAATTGTTGGATGAAACACTATGCAAAATTTTACAATTTCTAATATATGTTGCCAAAATGACTACCAGAAAGATTGTGCCAGCATTGTGTTCCCAGGAATGGTGATGCAAACTGAACCAGCAGTGTAAAATGTTGGTTGGCGTGCTGTAATTCTATATGTAGATATGTCCCCAGTGTTGTACAATGGCAATCACTGCTTCGTTCATTATAAATTACTGAAACTGTAGAATGCTTTTGGCCATAGCTTGTAGTTGATACAGCTGTTAGTCTCTTTCTCTCAAATTGCGGTAATGTTTACAATGCCTCTTATAAAGTCAAAGGATTTGTGCCAATAATAATTTAAAAAAGAAGTATAAATGAAGAATAAGTAATTAACAGATGACCAGATCTCTTCCCTAGCTTCCCCTTCGGTAATCTCTCAAACTGTGTGAACAAGATAGCATCTAAAGAAAGATCACAAGGAGTCTACAAGTCTGCATGCAGTGGGAGTTGGCCACAAGTTTGATCTCCTATCTCAGTGATTAACTGATAGTACTTCCCCTTTTCCCTTTAAAAACCTTCACAGCTGAGCTGAATCTTCAGAGTTGTGTTTTGGGGGACATTAGTCCACCTTCTCCCCAGATTGCCAGCATTCTGACTAAAAGCAATTTTCCTTTCTACCAACATGTGCCTCTTGGGTATTGATTTTTGAGTGGTGAGCAGTGAGACCTGAGTTCAGTGTAACACCACCATGCATTGAAATCACTGTGCTTGAGGTCACCAACTATCATCAAGTTACCAAATCCAATTAAATCTTTCTCAGTCCTCATCTTGCTCAACCTCTCAGGTGGATTTGACAAAGTTGACTCCTCTCTCTTTCTTGAAATACTTTCTTCACTTGCTTTCTTAAATACCACTCTCTTGCTTTCCTCTTTTCTTGGAAGGCTGCTCCTCTTCCATCTCCTTTGCTGACTCTTCTTCATTGCCCTGCCATCTTAATGTTGGAGTGTATCAGGCCTCAGCTCTCATGCCTCTGACCTCCTACCTTCCTAGGTGATTCCTTTGCCTTGGTAATTTTAAAGACCTTACACATGCCAATCACTCCAGCTTCATCTGTGTCCCCTGAATGGTAGGCTGCCCACTCAGCTATTCAATTTGTGTTAGTTTTCTAGGGCTACCGTAACAAAATAGCATAGACTGGGTGGTTTAAACAACAGAAATTTATTTTCTCACCGTTCTGGAGGCTAGAAGTTAGAGATCAAAGTGTCAGCAGGGTTGGTTTCTTTTGAGGCTTCTTTGCCTTGGCTCCCTCTATCTTTACATGGCCTTCCTTCTGGGTATGTCTGTGTCCTAATTTCCTCTTCTAATAAGAATTCAATCATACTGGATGTGGACCCACCCATTTTACATTAATTACCTCTTTGAGACCTATCTTCAAATATAGACACATTCCGAGGTACTGGGGCTAGGACTTCACCATGTGAATTTGGGAAGATACAATTCTGCCCACAGCAGAACTAGGTACTCAGTTTCTCCACTTGAATGAATAATGGGCATCTCATGACCAAGACTGATCTCACCCAGATCTCCAGAAAACTTGCTTTTTTCTCATTGTTCTCCAACTTCATTTGGTTTCTGTTCAATGTCTTTTCCTATGTAATATAGCACTTTCAAATATTTTCAAGCCCCCAACATGCTATATCTTCTTATGTTTATTGTTTATCTCCCACTAAAATGTAAACAGGGCAGGGATTTTGTTCTGTTCATTGTCTCATCCCCAGCATTAGGAATAGTTGACTGATACGTAGTAGGTACTCAACAACTTGCTGCTGAATGAATAAATATAATTATAACAACAACTCTATTACATAGGTTTGGTATTGTCTCCATTTGATAGATAAAGAAATAAAAACTCAGGGAAAATATGTAATTTGCCTTAGGTCATAGAGCTAGTAAAGAATGGAACTAGGATTGGACTCAGGTAATCTGAATCCCGACTGCTGATAAGCAATTAACATTTCAATGTGGCAAATGCTATTTCTAGAGGAGCTCAGAGTGTACTGGAGCCCTTAGGAGAGGCACCTAACGCAGGAGTTACAATTGGAGACAACTGGTAAAAAAAAGTTATGCGAAAGAAGAGGCCCAGGGTGAGGCAGCCTCACATACGTGTGCAAGGTAAGATCCTACACCAGATTGGTGCTCAGTAATTAGTCAAATAAATGAGTAATTAAATAAACAACTACTATATTATATAAACCTAAAGAAGTCAAAGCACACTATCATGGAAGAGCACTGTAGTACTCAGCACTCCATTTATTCATAGAATCATTAAACTTAAAGAGAAGAATGAAGAACTGACTGCCATACAACTGACCACAGCTCCCAAGCCTATAATGAAGCTGTCAGAACTGACTACTCCAGGCCAAATATATTACAGTACCATTGTTAGTCAACAAGGTCACAGCAATAATTAAGATGTAGTTCTAATTTTATTAGGGTCTTGGGGAAATTGTAAACAGCAGAAACTTTCAGTGTGTAGCAGACCTCAAAGATTCTGTGAGGAAGTTTATAACTCCCTAGTAGAGGCAATCAAAGTTCAAATGCTTCATAACTCACAACAGGAATACTGAACTGCATTCATAAAGAGAGAGAGAGAGAGAGAGACTTTTTTAAAACCAAAATGAAAACCTGGGTTATTTAAACTTGAATCATTAAAAAACAAAAAACTTGACTCATTTTATTTCACTGAAGAGAGCCCATTTTAGTACTCATCATGCTAATTTGACAATAAAAACCCATTTCTGACATTAAGGACAATAATTAGTAAAATTCTAAGAGTTAGTGAAGATATGGATGGTTAGGAAAGTTGAGAAATTAATTTCTGAGGTATGCTTCTTTCTGAAATTATGCTATCTAGAGTCTGGATTCTCATGTAGGGTCACTGATTTCCCCTAGAGTTGAAGCTACCTAACATACAAATCCTATCACCAGTCTAGCTGAAGTGTTAGAAAGATAATGGTAGGCGCTGTAGCCTATAGAGTCTGGAAAGGCTGCAAGTGTTATGCCCAAGTCCAGATAAGTACGTAAAGAAAAAGAAAGCATGCCACCAACTGGGCCAACTGATGCCACCCGAATCCAGCCTATGAAAAATTCTTTATTGAAAAACATGCTATTGGAAGATAACCATTGGACTCCACGTGTCTGTTCCATATTTATAAATCTGAGCCATTGGCAGTGTGCTTTACCCGTTGATAGTCCTGGGAAGACTTAAAAATATACTTATGGGAAATGCTTGTCAAATTCTGTGTAAAACCCTATGGGAATATTGACTAGAACAAGACTGAATTTACAGGTTAATTTGGTAGAAACTGTAGCCTAAAGAAGCTACTGAATCCAACATTTATGATCATGACATATCTCTCTATTTAATTCTTCTATTTACATATCCTAGAGCAGAGTTTCTCAACCTTGGCACTATTGACATTTGAGAGCAGATAATTCTTTGTTGCCGTGTGCCTTGTAAGATGTTTAGCTGTATCCCTGGCCTCTACCCATCTGATAATAGTAGCATGCCCTGCCCAGATGTGACAATCAAAAATGTCTCCAGACATTGCCAAATATTAACTGCAGCATTGTTTGTAATAGCAAAATATAAGGCACAGCTTAGTTGTCCATTAGTAAGAACACAGATCAATAAAACTTGGTTTATTTTTGCAACAAAATTTTATTCAACAGCAGGAAGTAAAATAGAAACACTAGATCTGTCTATCAATCTATCTACAAATGTGAATAAATCTTTAAAAACATAAAGTTGAACTTAAAAAACAAATTGTGTTAGATTAGTGCCATGTAGTACCATTTATATACATTTTAAGTACTTAAAACAATAAATATCCAAACAATACTTTAAATGTGGTAAAAAAATTTTAAAACTTGCATGGGAATGATTTCCATAAATTTTAGGATAAATAAAAATATGGTGGGGCTTTAGCTTAGTTTCCTCAATCTTATTTATTTAAAAACAAAATGATCTGAAAAAATAATGTGAAATATGCTTCAAGTCTTGATGGTAAACTTTGAGTACCTGTTATATTATCTTCTGTACAATTCTGAACACTTGAAGTACTTCATAATACCAAACATAATTATATTTCAGAATAATCCGTAAGCTACCTTTTAAGATACTGACAAACTGAAAATCTTATGCTTTCTCAGGAGTAATTTGTTTTCAAAGATTTCATTAGACCTTTTAAACAGTTTCTGAATTTCCCTCAATACTCACTTGTAAATGACAGCTAAACATTTGTTTCAAGTAAGTATTATTCCTCAGTTAATAATCCAAATCCTAGAATATTCCCTCATAGGTTAGTGCTAGAATTACCAAAGTAGCCTTTAAATTGTCCAAATGTAAAACACTCTTGATTGACCTTAGTGACATTAGAAGGTTCAAACTTTGACAGAGTTATTTAATATTTAAATTATACCAGGTAGTGTGCTGGATCCTTATTTTGGAACGCTTACGTTGGCAGTAAAGGCCATCTCTATCACTGGAGTTAAAAGAACTGGATACACTGGCTGATTTACAGGCCAGCTTTGCAATTACTTTTTTTTTTAATAGATCTTTATTGGAGTATAATTGCTTCACAATACCGTGTTAGTTTCTGTTGCACAACAAAGCAAGTCAGCCATATGCATACACATGTCCCCATATCGCCTCCCTCTTAAGACTCCCATCCTCCCTACAAGTGCTACAGTTTTACAAATGCCCTTCCCCAACTTCAACAAACACAATGAATTCACAGCTGCAATTAGAACTTGGTCTTCCATCTTTTCATAGGACCTATTTATTATTTCTCATTTTTCATGAAATGACATTCTAAAGAAAAAAAATTTTAAGGAAAAAATATATTGTCTCACACTGAGACTAACAATCCCCCAAAAGTCTGTAGCTATATTTAAGTCAAAGGTCAGTTCAGATGGAAATTTCAACCTATTTTTCAATTTCTAATTTTTTTTTTTTTCAATTTCTAATCTTTTAAAAGGCCATGTGATTTAAAGCTATTCCTTTCGTATGGCAAGAAAATGGAAGCTCCCAAATGATGAGAGTAGATGATAATCATAATTATGATAAAAGCACCATCAATGTACTCTCCGGGAAGATATTTTATATGACTTCAGAGCTTGGCACAAGAAATGAAGAGAGGAAAAAATGTGCTTGTTATACTTGTGTTAGGCATTTGAAGCCAATCATATGTCAGTGATACAAAATAGCATGTTAGAGGGTGTCAAATTCAGAAATCGATAAGAATCTCTCCCCTTTAATGGTACAAATTGAACACATGTTTCAAATGCTAGCAATAAGGGATGCATTTGCTTCTAATCAATAGGTATTTCAGTTAGTAACACATGCTGCTTTTTTAAGATATGTAAATTGTTTTCCAATTTACCTGTTTGAATTAATCTTCTCTACTTAACATCCAGAGAATACAATGTAGGATGTTCTTGAATTTATGACTCATAATATGCAAGAGACATTTCTGTCATTTGTATTTACTTGATTATGAAGAAATCACTGCAGGGAGTAATTCTTTCAAGGCCAAAGACCCTGTTGAGTGACTACCACTGGGTAGAGGTGATCTGAGACACACGAAAGCCTTAAACTCAAATTAATAACACTGGAGAGGGCCAAACAGGGTATCTCTGGCGGAGGAATCTCTTGCCCGTTGTACTTTACTGAAAACAAGGGGATTAAATAGGATTTACAAACTGGGTGTTGCAATTCCAGCCATTTTCCTGTGCTTCCCCAAATGCTGGCATTCAAGCTACTATTCTCCAGGCAGAAAGCTGAAATTTTATTTTCTGAGGAGTCTAAACTGCCCAAGGGAAGAGACCTAAAGATGCTAACAGTAGAAATTCAGAGAAGAAAAAAAAAGGCCCAGTCAGATCACCCTCAGTAAAACTCATGGTTGACAAGCCCAGTCTGGACAAAGAACTTCAAATTACTTCTTTATTTTTATTTTTTTTTCCAGTTAACTTCTTGATGCCCAGTTCTTGAAAGTGAGCAATCAGTTTAGGTCACCAGACAAATGAAGAATGTCTCAAATAATAAAACTCAGAGACCAAATAGACAAACACATTAACTTGGAGGAAACAAAGAACATGCAGGGAAAATAACACACCTGGGGGAAAATAGCTAACATTTATATTCTCAAAGAGGTAAGAAGATTCTATGTACAGATTCTATGTACATGAAATACAAACTTGAGGCTATAAAATTGATGTTGATATTTTCTTATGTCCTTGACTGCAGCTTTGGATGTAGAAAAGACAATGCAAAAATTTACTTACTTTGATTTCAATATTTAGTTTCAATTTATTAATTATATTTTCAAAACTCTAATTTTTTCTTAAGCTTTTAAGGTCGGTTTGCTAATCGTGTTATTTAGTGTTTACATCCAGCAAATTATAACATTCAGTTTTAAGGGTTTTTAAATAATGTTTGTTTTTAAATAATGTTTATTTCTATTTACAACTCAGTAATTAATTAAAACATCCTGAACTTTTCAAACTACAGTTACATTTTAGTTTTTTTCAATTATCTAATCTAACAGACAAAACGTTTCCATGAACTTAAATAATTCTTATAGAGATAATGTATCTGTTCTAGTTATCTACTACTATATAGTAAATAACTCTAAAGTTTGTTGCTTAAAATAATCATTATGCGCATGGAGTCTGTGGATCAAGAATTGGGAAAGGTAAAGTTGAGATGACTTTTCTCTCTTCTACAATGTCTGAGGGTCTCAGCTAGGAAGGGCCAAAGGCTAGGGTGGGGGGTGGAGTGAAATGCACTGGGAGAAGAAATCACCTGGAGGCGTTTTCACTCACATATCTGACTACTGATACCAGGTGTGAGTTGGGACCTCAGCTGAAACACTATGGTCCTGAACACCTACACAGGACCTCTCTATGGTGGCCTGGGCTTCCTCACAGCGTTGCAGCCTCCAGCTTCTGACATGGTGTCTCATGGCTCCAAAGGCAAATGACAGAACCAGGGCAAAGCTTCATGACTTTTTCTAATCTAGCCTTAGAAATCATATAGCATCAATTCTGCTATTTTCTGTTGGTTGGCTAGTCACTAGGTCAGCCTGAATTCAGGGAAAGGACATAGACCCCACTTCTCAATAAGAGGAATGTCAAAAATTTGCAAATATATTTTAAAACCTATAAATTGAGTGTAACCAAAGTTCTCTTAAATATACCAATAATGTACATAAATGTAGTAATACTTCACTTAAAATCATGTCTAAATTAATCAATTATGTGTTTTATTGGAAATGCAGATTGTCACTCAAGTAACTTTATAAATACATGAGGTACCAAATGTCCATGAATTCCTTCTTAACATAAAAACAGAGTAGGTTTTCAGCCATAAAAAGGAACGAACTTGGCTCATTTGTAGAGATTTGGATGGATCTAGAGACTGTCATACAGAGTGAAGTAAGTCAGAAAGAGAAAAACAAATATCGTATATTAACGCATATATGTGGAACCTAGAAAAATGGTACAGATGAACCGGTTTGCAGGGCAGAAATAGAGACACAGATGTAGAGAACAAACGTATGGACACCAAGGGAGAAAAGTGGCGGGGGAGAGAGGGTGGTGGTGGGATGAATTGGGAGATTGGGATTGACATATATACACTAATATGTATAAAATGGATAACTAATAAGAACCTGCTGTATAAAAAAATAAAATTCAAAAAACAACAGTAGTTTTTTTTCTCTTAAACCATTCTTTACTTAATTCTACATTGTACAGTTAAAATATTCATGCCCACTAAGAAGGAAAATACCATCCAGTTACTTAAAACTAGAGATTTTGGTAACTCAGACATCTAGAGCAATATACTAAATCCTTTTTATAGTCCCTGTGTCATGGTAAAATCGTTCTGAGACTCAATTTCCAATGTGTGGAGGTTCCCATACAGCACCAAGTAATGCTCCAGGCACTAGCTGAGTACTGTCAGGGAGGAAGAAATTTTCCTCTACCCTTCTAGGTTCTTCTGGCTGGTCGAAGAATTCAACTGATATGAGATAGATTAACAAGAGTAAATCAAACAGAAGCTTAATAATATGTGTGCATGGGAGAGACCCAGAAAAACTGAGTAATTTGCCAAAATGGCCAAAGCCCTCGCTTGAAATACCATCCTCAGCTAAAGACAAAACAGGATGCTGAGGGCAGGGAGGCAGTTATAGGAGGTTACCAGGAAAAGCACAGTAAAGAAGGGTAAGCTTATTATGCATATTTAAGTCTTTGCCTTTTCCATTCATAATTTTCTAGAGATTTGGTCATCCTCCTCTTCCTGGCACAGTGAGGGAGACACCCATACCAATGAAGATTTCCTTTAAAAATGCAAATGTTTCTTACAAGAGGGTAACTCTTACTCGGTTTTCAGAGTTTTTCCCATGCCTGCTGTTTCTTAGAAAATAACCAGCTTAAAATAATTACTACCCCAAAGAGGCAACTTTTGGGGGGCAAATTTTGCTCCCCTACAATATCCTACAATTCAATTCAATTCTGACATTTCCTGGATAGAGATTCCACAGGTTAAGGGCTCAGCCCTACAAGACTGCCCCCAGCTCCCCCTTTAGATACTGAGTCACAAGTCCAGGTTATTACCTGTACTTATCACCGACTCACTATAAAGCAGAGGTTCCAAGGACAGGACGCCTCTTCAGTCTTGATTAATTTGCTAGGGCAGCTCACAGAACTCAGAAAAACATTTTACGTATTAGATTTCCAGTTTATTATAAAAGATACAACACAGGAACAGCCAGATGGAAGAGGTAAATAAGACAAGGTATGGGGAAGGGGCACAGAGTTACCATGCTCCCTCCAGGTGTGCCATTTTCCCTGAATCTCCATGCATCCACCATCCCTGAAGTTCTCTGAACCTTGTCTTTGGGGGTTTTACAGAGGCTTCATTACACAGGCATGACTTATTAAATCATTGGCCATTGATGACAGATTCAACCTCCAGCTCCTCTCTCTTCTCTGGAGGTCAGGGGAACGGGACTGAAAATTCCAACCCTCTAATCACATGGTTGGTTCCTCTGGTGACCAGCCCCTTATCCTTAGGTGATCTAGGGGCATTCCAAAACTCACCTCATTAACATAACAAAAGACACCTTTATCATTCTTATCACTTAAGAAATTCCAAGGGTTTTAGGAGCTCTTTGTCCCAGAAACAGGGGCAAAGACAAGATATATATTTTTTTACTATAAGTCACAATATCACACATGGCCTACCAAATTGAAAAAGGAATTGGTCTCCCAGAATGTAGACCACTACATTCAAGCTATTCTCACTATTAAAGACTGCCATACACACCCATTATGAGTACTTGACTGATCTTTCATTCCTTTGACAATGTACACTAATTTTTTTTCTAAATTTAAAGAACTCTGAAATAAGACATGTAAACATATTTTCTAATAATGAAGATCTTTGTACATCATGGTAATCCAATGATATGTAAATGTATTTTTTATTTAATGATAAAGACCTTTGAACTTGAGGGTCCTAAGATATATAAATGTATTTCCTATCTAACAAGACCTGTGCAATTGACTAAGACCTTGCACTGTCATATTCTTAGCACCATACCACTGTTAACTATTTAAAATGATGTTGAATTTACATGGCTAGGTCTTACGTGCTATAATAACTCATAAGGTCATTCATTCTACTAACAATTCAGAAAATAAAAGATTCAACACGTGATAGTAAGAAGAAAAAATTAAATACAAGCCTAGAAAGATAAAAATTGAGGAAATCTACCAGAAAGCATACCAAAAGATGAAAAGAGATAAAATTTAGAAATAAACATTAGATAATTAAAAGACCAGTCAAGATGTTCCGACATTCAAACAACAGATATTCCAAAAAGAGAAAAAGGAAGGTTGAAATCATCAAAGAAATAGTTTAAAAAATTTTCCAGAATGGAGGTACAGAAGCTTCCAGTTTCAACAGGCCCTAATAAATAACCAGCACAATGGGCAAAAACAAACATACATAAAGGCATATTAACAGGAATTTTCAGAAAAGTGAAAAATAAACATTTCAAGAACACTAAATACAGGAAAAATTCCTAGAGAGAGAAAAATCAGGTTCTAAAATGTCAAAAAAAACCAATAGTGAGAGAGATCTCAATAGCAACACTGAACACTAGAAGTTAATGAAACAATGCTTTCCAAATTCTGAGGGAAAATAATTTATGACATAGAATTCTCTACCTAAGCAAATTGTCAACCTGCTATGAGGTAGAATAACGAAATTATAAGATAGGCAAGCGCTCAAAAAATGTATCACCTGAGCACTCTAAGGAATTTACTGGAAGGTATGGTTTATCCATACAAGAAAGTAAATCAAATAGAGAATGATATGAGATCCAGGAAGTGGAAGGCAATGAAAGAGAAAGGTGAAAGGATGATGGTGAATTAAATTCTCAGGATCGTGATGTATAGCAGGCCCAAGAAATAACCTGTATAAATTGGTGGAAACCAAAGAGTTCTGAGAGAGAGGTCTCCAAGGAAAGGAAATTAATAGAATTCTTGATGGACTTGAATGTGTTCAAAGATTTACAGAACTGGGAGCACGTTGGTAATGGGAAGGAAGAAATTTTTCTCTACCCTTCTAGGTTCTTCTGGCCGGTCTAAGAATTAAATTGACATGAGACAGATTAACAGGAGAAAAATCAAACAAAGTTTAGTAACATGTATACATGGGAGAGACCCAGAAAAACTAACTTGCCAAAAACGGCCGAAACCCTCACCCTAAATACCATCTTCAGCTAAAGACAAAAGAAGATGTTTGGGGGTAGTGGTTTGGGACTTCAAAGGGGAAGAAGACAATTCACATGAAAATGCAAAAGCAAATGTTTGGCAAGCAAATGTTTTTTGGGCCATGCAGAGACAATGGGACCGACTGGAGTCTGATCTCTAGACCCTGCTGAGTTTCCCCAAGACACCTACCCCCATATTCTTTGCAGCTATCTCTGGTGATCTATTCCAGGAACAGTACCTCTGTCTAAATTCTTTAGGCAGTTAGGGGGAAGGTCAATGTTTCTTCCTGAGTTTTTTGGACCTTGATTGTTTTTCAGCTCAAAATAATCTACATGCTGGGCTTCCCTGGTGGTGCTGTGGTTAAGAATCCGCCAGGGGTTTCCCTGGTGGCGCAGTGGTTGAGAGTCCGCCTGCCGATGCAGGGGACACGGGTTCGTGCCCCGGTCTGGGAAGATTCCACATGCCGCAGAGCGGCTGGGCCCGTGAGCCATGGCCACTGAGCCTGCACATCTGGAGCCTGTGCTCCGCAATGGGAGAAGCCACAAGAGTGAGAGGCCCGAGTACTGCAAAAAAAAAAAAAAAAAAAAAAAAGAATCCGCCAGCCAATACAGGGGACACAGGTTCGAGCCCTGCTCCGGGAAGATCCCACATGCCGTGGAGCAACTAAGCCCGTATGCCACAACTACTGAGCC
>NC_041215.1:57920259-57930082 GCF_002837175.3 Physeter macrocephalus
AGCCTGCGCTCTAGAGCCCATGCACCACAACTACTGAAGCCCATGCGCCTAGAGCCCATGCTCCACAACAAGAGAAGCCACCGCAATGAGAAGCCCATGCACCGCAACGAAGAGTAGCCCCTGCTTGCCGCAACTAGAGAAAACCCCACACACAGCAACGAAGACCCAATGTAGCCAAAAATAAATAAATAAATAAAATTTTGAAAATAAATAAATAAATAAACAATAATCTACATGCCAAAGAGACATTTTGGGGTGGCAAATCTTGCTACCCTACATTAGGAATAAATTAGTGAGTGTTAAGTACATTTTAAAAATTAGACCCTAGAAAAACACAAAAATAAGATATTTATCAACTTCAAAGAAACAAAAAGGTATAGATGAAGGAAAATTATGAATAATAATGATGTGAATTCTGAATATTGACTTAAACTTGTTATAACTGTATTAGAAAGATAGGCAGAATAGAGGAAGAGAGGGTGCATATGTGATGGAGGAAGGTGAGGTGGTGAAAGAGAACAAGAACCTCATCCTCCAAGTGGGAAGCCAATTAATAAATAAAATTTTAAAATCCAGAAAAAATATATAGTCACACTACTTGCATGTATGCCATATCTCCCTATACTATTTGGGTGTATGGAGGAAAATCCCAGAAGAATCAACTAAATATGTTGAAATGATTGTTTCTGGGTAGTAGTAAATGGTAGGGGAGGGGAACTGTTCATAATAAACATTATGGAATAACAGTGTATAATAAACATTACATAATAATATGCAGTAAACATTACAGAAATGTATCACTTTAAAATCATACACATATTGTAAAAGCAGAATTCTAAGATGTCCCCCAGGACCTCTTCTCCCCAGTGTTACGCACTATATAATCCCCTCCTTTGAGTGTGGTCAGAACCTATGACTTACTTCTAGCCAATAGACTATGGCAAAGGTGATGAGATGTCACTTCCTTGATTATGTTACATTATTTAAGACTCAGTCTTAAGGCTGGAGAAAGGAACTCTGTTGCTGACCTGAAAGAAGCAAGCATGTTGGAGAAGCCCTTGTGACAACAAACCATAGGCTACCTCCAGGACCTGAGGGCAACCTCCAGCCAGCAACCAGCAAAAAGCTGGGGTCCTCAGTCACATAGCTACAAGGAAATGAATTCTACCAACAATCTGAATGAGCATGAACTTGGTTTACTCACCCAAGTCTGGACCATTTCATGTTTTGCCTCTCAGTGGAAATAACCAACAAAACGACTAGCATCAGTCCAAAAGGTACAACTGAATGGATTCTCTTGACATGGACCCAGGTCATTAGCTCTTCCAGGACTACTCCTAGACCCTGAAAACAGAGTTCTTTGTTTGCATTCTTTATATAGTGAACAACTATTTTAAAAATATTTCCCTCTTCTCCAGGAACTTATCATCACAGTGATGACTGAAGAGCAGCAGAATTTGTCACCCCAAAATATGCCTCCTCACATAAAGATTATTTTAGGCTTCTTATTGAAATGGAGCAGGACCCTATGGGGCCCTGGATACAAATCCTTTATGTGTCCGCATTTCTTGTTGGTAAGAAATAGGCTTCATTCAGCCTCCTTGACCTTCCCTGAGTTCCAAAGGGCAGATTCAAAGAGTTGCTTATCAGGGAAGGGAGGGGATGCAGAAACAAAGGAGGAGCCAAGAAACAATTAGTGCAGCCGTGGGGCAGAGTCCTGGTTCCTCCTCAAGGAATATACATAACCAAATACCTTTGAGTTCTTCTGCAGGAACTAAGGCCCCCACCCAGGTTGAGGATGGTAACTTTTGGCTGAACATAAGACTCCTGGAACACTGCCCTCTTACCTCACCATCAACCAATCAGAAGAAAGTCTGCACACAGTGGAAGATAACGAAGACTGAACTCCTCCCTAAATGATTCTCCTTTTTAAAAAATTTTCATGGTCAAGCAGACTCTTTGGGGTTGGTTTTTGGACACGAGTTTGCCTTCTCCCCAGATTGCAGGCCTTCTGAATAAAGCAACTTTTCCTTTCCAACCAACACTCATCTCTCAAGTATTAGCTTTTGAGCAGCGAGCAGTTGAACCTGAGTTCAGTAACATTATTTTTAAGAAACAGCAGACATAAGAAAAGTTCTGAAAACTCAGTAGAAATTACCCTTTTGTAAGAGGCATTTACACTTATAAGAGAAATCTCCATTTGTAAGAGTGTCTCCCTCTTTGTACCAGGAAGAGGAGGATGACTCAAAATCTCTAGAAACTCTTGAAGGCAAGGACTTATGTCTGCATAACAACCATACCCTTGTTTACTGTGCTTTGCTCAATAACCTCCCATAACGGGCCCCCTCCCCCAACCCTCAAAATCTATCTTTGGTCTTTAGCTGGAGATGGTATTTAAGGTGATGATTAGATGGTATTTGAGGTGATGGCTTGGACCATTTCTGGGAATTTCTGTTTTCCTGGGTATTTCCCATGTATATAGGGGGTACACATGTTACTAAACTTCTGCTTGTTTTTCTCCTGTTAATCTGTCTTTTATTACAGGGGGTCTCAGCCAAGAACCTGGAAGAGTAGAGGGAAAATTATTTTTACTCCCCTACATAGTCCTACAGTGAAAAAAGAATGGAGACCAGGAGGCAGTTACCTGATTTTCTAGGGAAAAGAAGATAGTACCTGAAGTAAGATGGCAACAGTGTGACAAGAACAGAGAGAAACAAATAAAAATGTTATTTCTAAGAAATAAATAGATAGAATTTTGATTCAATAAAACAAGAATAAGAAAAACGTTCCTTAAAATTAAAGTCAATGATAAGAAATGAGGGTCTCAATCCCAGATATTTTGCCTCTCCCATCTCCCTCCCATCTCACAGACTATCGATAAAGAATAAATGGATTTAGATAAATAAATAAAGAAAATATTGTACTCTGTAACTTGGGGGTGTTGCAGGGGAGCGTTGAGCTCTGCCTACACAGAGATGCAGTTCTATTGCTTTTTTGAATATTTGAATTTTATTTTATTTATTTTTTATACAGCAGGTTCTTATTAGTTATCTATTTTATACACATTAGTGTATACATGTCAAACCCAATCTCCCAATTCATACCCCCCCACCACCACCCCACCCGACCCCCCGTCCCCACACCACTTACCCCCCTTGGTATTCATACAGAGATGCAGTTGCTATTAATGCATTTTAAGAGATAAAAGGCATCCTACAGGGCATCTCTGAAAATTCTTCCCCCTCCTGATTTCCAGGCAAAGGAATTTATACACGGATGGTTTCCCTTGAGCATTCTTTCTGGTGATGGAAATCCACAGTCAGTTTTCTCATTGAAAGCAGACTTTCCCCAAGGCCACACACATCTAGCCTGCTAGCCTGAAGGCTGCCGCCAACCACTCACTCTCCCTACCTCCAAGATGCCTTCTCTAAACCAATTTCATCTGGGGGAAGGAAGAGAACAGTACTTGAGCACAAAAGCTTCACAGAAGAAATACCACTTACAGCTGACTGAGTCATTTTGCATATGTGCATCTGCCCCAAATTAGAAATACTTGTGAATGGAATACCACAAATGTCTTTGAAGTTCATTACTGTTAAGAGTTATGCACTGAGGGGGCCTTTTCCTTGTTTACATAGCATGTTATAGTCTCACAGAGACTGAGGGAAGTGGAGTAACCACTCTGGTTTACATTATAGGATGGTTCACAGAGATGAAAGGATTTTGTGCACTCTTACCGCCAGTGTTATTACCACCAGGGCAGATATCACAAAGAGTAAATCAAGTTAATCTGCCAGAGCCTTGGGTTATGTATGCGGGGATTATTACACAAGATAATTTCACGTTCCTGGGAAGGTTCAAGTTTGCAGAGGACTGGATGACCTCTTTGCCTATTCCAAATCTATGGTTTTTATAAGGTCTTTGCCGTATTTTCTCTCTTTCTCCTTTGGTAAGAGTTTAATAATGTCTCTATGTTTATTTAATGAACAGTTTTCTTACATTTAGTATAAAAAGTATACTGTGAATCTGTAATTGGGAAGATCTCAACAGAAAAGGAGATCACGACAGTCTAGGAGAGAATGACCAACTCACACGTCAGGTAAGGCAAGAAAATAGAGATTTAAAGACACTTGAAATTTAATTGTTTTAAACACCATGCAGGCCAAACAAAACTGCATACAGGTGACACTGTGTTTAATGAGCCTATAGGTGTAAAAACTATGGAACCAGAGCAGAGGGTTCTGGAGAAAAAGAGAAAAAGTTATGGAGAAAAAGAGAAAAAGTTATGGAGAAAAAGGAGAAAAAGTTATGAGAGAAACATAGGTGAATCCAAAGAGATTTTGTACATACCCCTACCAGAATTGGGTTTCATCATTTTGTTGCTGTTGTTACAATGGAGTTGGGAAGCACACATTTTTAAAGACATTTGTAGGGACTTCCCTGGCGGTCCAGTGGTTAAGACTTGGTGCTTTCACTGCAGGGGGCCCGGGTTCAATCCCTGGTCAGGGAACTGAGATCCCACAGGCCCCACAGTGTGGTCACCAAAAAAAAAAAAAAAGACATTTGTAGTGATGACACTCTGAATCTTATGTTTTTTTTAAAATCCAATCTCATCTTTAAAACCTTCCACAATAGTCCTCATCCTCTACCCTTTAGGGGTCCCAAAAAAAAAAAAAAGACATTTGTAGTGATGACACTCTGAATCTTATGTTTTTTTTAAAATCCAATCTCATCTTTAAAACCTTCCACAATAGTCCTCATCCTCTACCCTTTAAATATGTTTACAGATCTCTGTGGAACCCATCAATGACCAATTTTATCTGAGTAAATCAACAATTTCTGCAATTTAGTAGAAAGTCCTCTCCTCTTGAAAGCATAGCAGAAGAGCCCCTCTGAGCTCCCAGGTATGCTTTCCTAGCCTAGAAAGTTGCCTTAAATATAGTGTGTGTTTCCCCTAAAGGTTTTGCAAAAGTTGACAGTCTTCTTAGGACCCCCTTTCCATCTTAAACTTTTTTCCACCAAGCTACCAACAAAAATTAATAAGCATCCTTGGGTTATTTATGTGAAGCTCTAAGCAGAGCATAATTGAAAACCTTTGACATTTACTTTTTATTTTATTTGATGTTTAGAGAGAAAAATTCAACTCAGTTTTTCTCTCTAGTCCCTAATATGTTTTTATTACTGACATTCTCAACTGGTAGGTATAAGGATTGCCATAGATCTCTAAGGAGACAAAGCAAGAGTTGGTATCTGGTGGCATGGTGGCAGGGGAAAGGGGTAGGAAGTGGGGACAGGAAGAAAGAAATGAGCAGTGTGAAAATCCATCCAGAGATAAACCATGGGAAGAACTGGAAAATGTTCACATAACTCATACTTTTCTGAAAAGCTTAAAATTAGGCATGATTTATGATATAATATTGTCCAAAAAAGTTCCAAACAGATCCAGTCCCACATGTTGACTTAACCCCTTTAACTGCCTCAGTTGTACTGCATTCTCTTTATTAAGTAAGACTACCTCCTACTTGCATTGCATTATTTCAAAATATAATTTTCATCAAGTTAGAGACATGATTCTCAAACAAATATTAGGGAGCACTTGTCAAAAATGTATTTACCTCATTAATAAGAAAGCCAGCAGGATGACAAAGCTAACTGAAAGATAGGGGAAACTGCTATATAGAGAGTCAATAAAAGAAAGAATGAAATAGGATTACTAGGAAAAGATGCAAAAATCACAGCCTTTGCTGTTATCATGTCTACAAGACAGAAATCATTTGCATCTCTACCTAAGAAAAGTCATTTGCAATTTTTCAGTCTTCTATAAGGTAATATCTAACTTTACTGAGTTTGGATCCTAATCAGTAATAAGGTGGGCAATGTTAGATCATCTACCAGCACTTCAGAAATGAGAATGCATCAGAATCACCTGGAGAGCTTGTTAAGCCAGATGGCTAGGCCCCCAGCCCCAAAGTTTCTGATTCAGTAGGTTTGGCGTGGCCCCTAAGAATAGGCATTTCTAACAAGTTCCAGGTGATGCTTCTGTTGCTGGTCCAGGGACCATACTTTGAGAGCCACTGCTCTAGTTTCACACTAAAAAGACTTGTAGTAATATTTCTGCATTATTTTCAAGTGTCACATATGTCAGGATAAACTGTGAAGGACTTTGAAATAGATCATTAAGATCATTAGATATCTTCCATGGAAAACTAGGCTTCATCTAATTCTTGATTTTCTGAATCCTTGGGGTTTATACCGTTCATAGTTTTTGAGATATTTTAGAATTCTGTAATTTGTAGAAAACAAATAGCTATGCAAATGATTCTTGTCCATAGACATGCAAATTAATTCTGTCCAGGTGGAAGGACAATTGATTTCCCTCCCCAACCTTCACTCCCTATGCTTCTGTAAAAAAAGCCACTTTTGCATTTATTTGCAAATTCATTTTCAGTACTACTTATTTATATGTATATATACATATTATGTGGTTCTCTGCACTTTCCTTTGAACTTCTTGTCACATTTTATTGGTTTCTTCAATTAATGAGTTAAATAAAATCTTTGGCACATGTTTATTTCATATTTGGATAAGTCATGATTAATAGCCTTTACAAAATTATCCTTTAACAAATACTTTTTCTTAAAAATAATTCCCAAGTTTGAAATTTCGCATTTTGTTGAAACTATTTTCATGGCAAGAAAATGAATGTCTTCCTCCAGTAGAGCTGGTTTGCAGGTTTTGGACTTCCTAACATTTAATATGTAACAGTTTTCAAAATTTAGTCTGCTGGGCCACTGACCAGACTGGAATCCTATGGATTTCAGCTGCCTCTTTCCTTTAACAATAACACAGCTGCTCTTACTTTTTTAATCCTTCTTCACTGTCATCATTTATCTAACAGTGAATTCATATTTGTTCCTTTCAAGTTGTATTATTCAGAGGTATAGTTTGGCCATTTCTATTATTCAGGGTGTTGACCTCAGTCCTTAATTAACAACAGCAAAACCACAAAACGTTTGCTACCTGTTTCCAAGCCTGGAAACTCTTAGTCAAACATCTGGAGTGTGAGGAGGAGGTAGATTTTTATGCCAACTTAGAATCCTTTGAATTTCTAGGGTCAGCAGGAAATCTTAGCTGCCTGGTGGGGTCACAGACAGATATTCTAAACTCTAAGTTCATGACCCTGGATGCTGCCCAGCTTCTAATCTGAATTGCTTCCTTCCAATAGAGCATCTGTGTTCTATAAGAGGAGCTTGGATTCTCCCCACTGCCCGGAAGAAGCCCTTCCTGGGCCCCTCAGCTCTGGAATTTATAACAGACTGGTTAGACTCTCACAATTCAGCTCTTCCTCCACCCACTCTCAGTGAGTTCATTTGGAAGATGGTGGTAACACCCAGTTTCTCCCAGAAACTAGTGTTCATTTCCCTGATGACTACAGAATGCTGTAGGGTATATTATGAGGAATATGGAGGTCAGGCTGAGTTCACGCCATGTAATAACTTTATGCCAAAGAGGAAATAATACCACTCATTTCTCCTGGGTGTAGAAAAATAAGGCCCTGAAATTTTTAGCTCATTATGTTCCCCATGTTGGCTCTTCCAGATTAGCATTAGTCTTTCTATCCCAAGTACTTATGTTTTCATAGAAAATACACTTAGGATGCCATATTTTAAACAACCTTAAGATATTTTTCAAAAGAGGCCATGGATCATCCTAAAATTTTATTTATGCAGAACTTTTCTCTCAACATTTCCCTAGCATCCAAGAGTTCCTAACAGTAGGCAAGAGGCCCATATTCTGACTTATCATCTCAATATTCCTTTGCCAATTTTTTCTATGCAATCAACAAAAGGAAATATCATGACAAAGATATCTTGCACTGATTTCCTCAATTTAAGTGAAAATTGGGGAATGGAGGTATGATTTAGATACCAGAACATGCCCCCAATATTTTAGTTAATGTGGGATCACCTTGGCCATTTAGGTCAATAGAAATATCACTTAAAACATCATATTTGCAGAATGGGAGGGAGAAGTTGCCAGAAAAAATGCAGAATACTTGTCCAGTCCTAAATATTGCCAGGCACTTATTTATACTAAAAAATTACTCACTGTTTAAACAAATTCTAAATTTAATTGGACAATCAACAGAAGAATGGATAAAGAAGATGTGGTACATATATACAATGGCATATTACTCAGCCATAAAAAAGAATGAAATAGAGGAGATTGGTTCAACATGGCAGAGTAGAAGGACATGCTCTCACTCCCTCTTTCGAGAACACCGGAATCACAACTAACTGCTGAACAATCATTGACAGGAAGACACTGGAACTCACCAAAAAAGATACCCCACATGCAAAGACAGAGGAGAAGCTGCAGTGAGATGGTAGGAGGGGCATATCATAATAAAATCAAATCCCATAACTGCTGGGTGGGTGACTCACAAACTGGAGAAAACATACCACAGAAATCCACCCACTGGAGTGAAGGTTCTGAGCCACACTTCAGGCTTCCCTACCTGGGGGTCTGGCAACGGGAGGAGAAATTCCTAGACAATCAGACTTTGAAGGCTAGCAGAATTTGATTGCAGGACTTAAGCAGGACTGGGGGAAACAAAGACTCCACTCTTGGAGGGCACACACAAAGTAGTGTGCGCATCGGGACCCAGGGGAAGGAGGAGTGACCCCATAGGAGACTGAAGCAAACCCACCTGCTAGTGTTGGAGGGTCTCCTGCAGAGGTGGGGGGGGGGCAGCTGTGGTTCACCAAGGGACAAGGACACTGGCAGCAGAAATTCTGGGAAGTACTCCTTGGCAAGAGCCGTCCCAGAGTCCGCCATTAGCCCCACCAAAGAGCCCGAGTAGGTTCCAATGTTGGCTCGCCTCAAGCCAAACAAACAACCAACAGCGAGGGAACCCAGCCCCACCCATCAGCAGACAAGCAGATTAAAGTTTCACTGAGTTCTGCCCACCAGAGCAACAGCCAGCTCTAGCCAACACCAGTCCCTCCCATCAGGAAACTTCCACAAGCCTCTTAGGTAGCCTCATCCACCAGAGGGCAGACAGCAGAAGCAAGAAGAACTACAATCCTGCAGCCTGTGGAACAAAAACCACATTCACAGAAAGATAGACAAGATGAAAAGGCAGAGGACTATACACCAGATGAAGGAACAAGATAAAACCCCAGAAAAACAACTAAGTGAAATGGAGACAGGCAATCTTCCAGAAAAAGAATTCAGAGTAATGATAGTAAAGATGATCCAGGACCTCAGAAAAAAAATGGAGGCAAAGATCGAGAAGATGCAAGAAATGTTTAACAAAGATCTAGAAGAATTAAAGAACAAACAAACAGAGATGAACAGTACAATAACTGAAATGAAAAATACACTAGAAGGAAGCAATAGCAGAATAACTGAAGCAGAAGAACGCAGAAGTGACCTGGAATACGAAATAGTGGAAATAACTACTGAAGAACAGAATAAAGAAAGAAGAATGAAAAGAATTGAGGACAATCAGACACATAATAATCAAATTGGCAAAAATTAAAGAAAAAGAAAAATTATTGAAAGCAGCAAGGGAAAAACGACAAATCACATACACGGGAACTGCCATAAGGTTAACAACTGATTTCTCAGCAGAAACTCTACAAACCAGAAGGGAGTGACATGATATACTTAAAGTGATGAAAGGGAAGAACCTACAACCAAGATTACTCTACCCAACAAGGATCTCATTCAGATTCGATGGAGAAATTAAAAGCTTTACAGACAAGCAAAAGCTAAGAGAATTCAGCACCACCAAACCAGCTCTACAACAAATGCTAAA
>NC_041215.1:57931678-57932648 GCF_002837175.3 Physeter macrocephalus
CATCCTAAGAGACTACTACAAGCAACTCTATGCCAATAAAATGGACAACCTGGAAGAAATGGACAAATTCTTAGAAAGGTATAACCTTCCAAGACTGAACCAGGAAGAAATAGAAAATATGAACAGACCAATCACAAGTAATGAAATTGAAACTGTGATTAAAAATCTTCCAACAAACAAAACTCCAGGACCAGATGGCTTCACAGGTGAATTCTTTCAAACATTTAGAGAAGAGCTAACATCTATACTTCTCAAACTCTTCCCAAAAAATTGCAGAGGAAGGAAAACTCCCAAACTCATTCTGTGAGGCCACCATCACCCTGATACCAAAACCAGACAAAGATACTACAAGAAAAGAAAAGTACAGACCAATATCACCATCATTCTCAATAGTGAAAAACTGAAAGCATTTCCACTAAGATCAGGAACAAGACAAGGATGTCCACTATAGCCACTATTATTCAACATAGTTTTGGAAGTCCTAGACACGGCAATGAGAGAAAAAAAAGAAATAAAGGAATACAAATTGGAAAAGAAGTAAAACTGTCACTGCAGATGACATGATACTATACGTAGAGAATCCTAAAAATGCCACCAGAAAACTACTAGAGCTAATCAATGAATTTGGTAAAGTTGCAGGATACAAAATTAATGCAGTCAGAAAACTATAAGACACTGATGAGAGAAATTAAAGATGATACCAACAGATGGAGAGATATACCATGTTCTTGGATTGGAAGAATCAATATTGTGAAAATGACTATACTACCCAAAGCAATTTACAGATACAGTGGAATCCCTATCAAATTATCAAGGGTGTTTTTGACAGAACTAGAACAAAAAATCTTAAAATTTGAATGGAGACACAAAAGACCCCGAATAGCCAAAGCAGTCTTGAGGGAAAAAAACAGAGCTGGAGGAATCAGACTCCCTGACTTCAGACTATACTACAAAGCTACAGTAATCAAGA
>NC_041215.1:57932786-57934076 GCF_002837175.3 Physeter macrocephalus
TACACAAAAATAAACTCAAAATGGATTAGAGACCTAAATGTAAGACCGGCCACTATAAAACTCTTAGAGGAAAACATAGGAAGGACACTCTTTGACATAAATCACAGCAAGATCTTTTTTGATCCACCTCCTAAAGTAATGCAAATAAAAACAAAACTAAACAAATGGGACCTAATGAAGCCTCAAAGCTTTTGCACAGGAAAGGAAACCGTAAACAAGACAAAGAGACAACCCTCAGAATGGGAGAAAATATTTGCAAATGAATCATCAAAGGATTAATCTCCAAAATATATAAACACCTCAGGCAGCTCAATATTAAAAAAACAACCCAATTCAAAAATGGGCAGAAGACCTAAATAGACATTACTCCAAAGAAGACATACAGATGGGCAAGAAGCACATGAAAAGCTGCTCAGCATCACTAATTATTAGAGAAATGCACATCAAAATTACAATGAGGTATCACCTCACACCAGTCAGAATGGGCATCATCAGAAAGCCTACAAACGCTAAATGTTGGAGAGGGTGGAGAGAAAAGGGAACTCTCTTGAACTGTTGGTGCAAATGTAAATTGATACAGCCACTATGGAGAACAGTATGGAGGTTCCTTAAAAAACTAAAAATAGAATTACCATATGACCCAGCAATCCCACTACTGGGCATATACCCAGAGAAAAACATAATTCTAAAAGACACATGCACCCCATATTCATTGCAGGACTATTTACAATAGGCAGGTTATTGAAGCAACCTAAATGCCCATCGACAGATGAATGGATAAAGAAGATGTGGTACATATATACAATGGAATATTACTCAGCTATAAGAAGGAATGAACTTGGGTCACTTGTAGAGATGTGGATGCATCTAAAGACTGTTATACAGAGTGAAGTAAGTCAAAAAGAAAAAAACTAATATCATATATTAACACATATATGTGGAACCCAGAAAATGGTACAGATGAACCAGTTTGCAGGGCAGAAACTGAGACACAGAAGTAGAGAAAAAAACGTATGGACACCAACGGGGGAAAGCCGCGGGGGGTGGGGGTGGGGGTGGGATGAATTGGGCTATTGGGATGACATGTATACACTAATGTGTATAAAATGGATGACTAATAAGAAAAAAAAAAGAAAGAAAAAATAAACATAAAAAAAAAGAAGAATGAATTAATGCCATTTACAGCAACATGGATGGACCTGGAGATTATCATACTAAGTGAAGTAAGTCAGACAGAGAAAGATAAATATCATATGATATCGCTTATATGCAGAATCTAAAAAAAAAAAA
>NC_041215.1:57936653-57976775 GCF_002837175.3 Physeter macrocephalus
GGCCCAAAAACAGAAATATAGATCAATGGAACAGGATAGAATGCCCAGAGATAAACCCACGCACCTATGGTCAACTAATCTATGACAAAGGAGGCAAGGATATACAATAGAGAAAAGACAGTCTCTTTAATAAGTGGTGCTGGGAAAACTGGACAGCTGCATGTAAAAGAATGAAATTAGAACACTCCCTAACACAGTACACAAAAATAAACTCAAAATGGATTAGAGACCTAAATGTAAGACCGGCCACTATAAAACTCTTAGAGGAAAACATAGGAAGGACACTCTTTGACATAAATCACAGCAAGATCTTTTTTGATCCACCTCCTAAAGTAATGCAAATAAAAACAAAACTAAACAAATGGGACCTAATGAAGCCTCAAAGCTTTTGCACAGGAAAGGAAACCGTAAACAAGACAAAGAGACAACCCTCAGAATGGGAGAAAATATTTGCAAATGAATCATCAAAGGATTAATCTCCAAAATATATAAACACCTCAGGCAGCTCAATATTAAAAAAACAACCCAATTCAAAAATGGGCAGAAGACCTAAATAGACATTACTCCAAAGAAGACATACAGATGGGCAAGAAGCACATGAAAAGCTGCTCAGCATCACTAATTATTAGAGAAATGCACATCAAAATTACAATGAGGTATCACCTCACACCAGTCAGAATGGGCATCATCAGAAAGCCTACAAACGCTAAATGTTGGAGAGGGTGGAGAGAAAAGGGAACTCTCTTGAACTGTTGGTGCAAATGTAAATTGATACAGCCACTATGGAGAACAGTATGGAGGTTCCTTAAAAAACTAAAAATAGAATTACCATATGACCCAGCAATCCCACTACTGGGCATATACCCAGAGAAAAACATAATTCTAAAAGACACATGCACCCCATATTCATTGCAGGACTATTTACAATAGGCAGGTTATTGAAGCAACCTAAATGCCCATCGACAGATGAATGGATAAAGAAGATGTGGTACATATATACAATGGAATATTACTCAGCTATAAGAAGGAATGAACTTGGGTCACTTGTAGAGATGTGGATGCATCTAAAGACTGTTATACAGAGTGAAGTAAGTCAAAAAGAAAAAAACTAATATCATATATTAACACATATATGTGGAACCCAGAAAATGGTACAGATGAACCAGTTTGCAGGGCAGAAACTGAGACACAGAAGTAGAGAAAAAAACGTATGGACACCAACGGGGGAAAGCCGCGGGGGGTGGGGGTGGGGGTGGGATGAATTGGGATATTGGGATGACATGTATACACTAATGTGTATAAAATGGATGACTAATAAGAAAAAAAAAAGAAAGAAAAAATAAACATAAAAAAAAAGAAGAATGAATTAATGCCATTTACAGCAACATGGATGGACCTGGAGATTATCATACTAAGTGAAGTAAGTCAGACAGAGAAAGATAAATATCATATGATATCGCTTATATGCAGAATCTAAAAAAAAAAAAAGATACAAATTTATTTGCAAAACAGACACAGACTCACAGACTTAGAGAAGGAACTTATGGTTATGGGGGTGGTGTTGGTGGGGCAGAGGGACAGACTGGGAGTTTGGGACTGATGTGTACACACTGCTGTATTTAAAACAGAAAACCAACAGGGACCTATTATATAGCACAGGGAACTCTGCTCAATACTCTGTAATAACCTAAATGGAAAAAGAATTTGAAAAAGAATAGATACATGCATATGTGTAACTGAATCACTCTGCTGTACACATGAAACTAACACAACATTGTTAATCAACTATACTCCACTATAAAATAAAAATTAAAAAAACAAATTTAGTTGGACATCCTGTATTTTGTTTGCTAAATCTGGAAACCCTAGGAGCGGGTAACTCATTGCCCTGATACATATGGAGATCCTTGGGGAGAGGGAGAGCCCACGTTGTATTGCAGGTGACCTAGGCTCCGAGCTACTGATTTGGCTGCATTCTCAGGCTCACTTGTCTCTCTTCTCTTTCACTGACCCAAACACTAGACACAGTCAACCTTCCTTGATTTTTCCAAATCTCCACTCAATGCAAATTAAGTTTTTACTGAATATTCAGAGGTGCAAAGAGAGGTGGCTAAAACCTCAGAAAATCATAGTCGTTTTTCAGTCATGCTCACTACTGTTATCTCCTTTCCAGTGGATTCAGCTTCCTAATGAGCTTCTGGGCCACATCTCTGCCCCTCAGTCACAGCTCAGGTGTCCCAGCCCCCCACAGTCCTGTATATTACTTACTGAACAGTCTGGAGCTAAGCTAACACCAGGCCCACTAGGTATGCCCCGAAGCCCTCCTCTACAATGGGAAGTGTGCCTAAAGGAAGGGCAGCCACTCTTGAAATGTAGTTTCATTATCAGCACTTAACGTTGTTTTTACTCCCCTGTAAATAGGAGAAGCAAAAAACATTTTTATAAAGTTCAGGAAAACAAGGCTCAGGAGAAAAGACTTAGCAAGTTAGGATTAAGCATCCTGAAAAAGAGCCATCTAAGGCACAAATCAGTCTACAGATGTACAAAATGCTAAAATAAATATTAGCAACTAGTTCTCCATCTCCATTTAGCCTGTATCTAGAGGGAAATAGGCCTAATTATACCGGTGATGTTGATATTCTGTATAAATAGGCCCCTTGAGCCTGCCTGTACCAAAGGAATCACACTGAGTGATAACTCAGGTATCATAAACAAGTGCCTCCTCTCAATATAAAACTTCCTGTGACTAGTCAAAGCACTGCACACCCAGTTCTGGGACTCTTGGGATGCCTTATCGTTACATCCACTGCCTCTAAAGATAGTCGAAGCGACATCTCCCCAGGGCCACTGATGCCAGTGCCTTCTATGAGAACCTGGGTGTTGCATTAATGTTTTTTTATTTTCTGTATTTTAATGACACTTGGACATCTTGGGACTTTGTGGAACTGGGAGAGACTGCCCTCCCCGAGTTAGCTATTCCCTAGAGAGAGCAAACAACTTGCCAGTGAGCACACCTTTCACATGCAAACCAACCAATCCAAAATCCATGCCCACATCTACCTCCTTCTATCAGACGCCTGCTCTCCTGGACACTATCCCCCTGCCCTAAAACACCCCAGAGCCTCGTACCATACTGAACAACTAGAGACTACCCTTACAGCCCAGATACCTGCAAAATTATTCAAACGATCTAGTCCTAATCCTGCTCAGATGTTTACCTTACCTCACCCATCCTTTCCTGTAAAAACCACAGAAAAGCTTCTGTACGTGCTTTCCCCTTGCTCCTTTCTGCTCCTGACTAACCCTGGTGCTTCCCCATGTAGCCCTGTGTGGTACAGTGTACCCCCTTCTCTAAGGAACTGTGAATAACAAGCTATCTTTTCAGTGGTTCTCCTAATCTGTTGGCCTCATCATACCTGAATAAAAACAAAATCCCAGGTACATTTTAAAACAGACTTCTGAAATCTAAATAAAGGGTACAAATGAACTAATTTACAGAACAGAAATAGAGTCACAGATGTAGAAACAAACTTATGGTTACCAGGGGGTAAGCGGCGAGGGATAAATTGGGAGATTGGGATTGACATATACACACTACTATATATAAAATAGATAACTAATAAGGACCTACTGTATAGCACAGGGAACACTACTCAATTCTCTGTAATAGCCTATATGGAAAAGAATCTGAAAAACAGTGGCTATATGTATATGTATAACTGATTCACTTTGCTGTACACCTGAACCTAACACAACATTGTAAACCAACTACACTCCAATACAAATTTTTAAATAAATAAATAGGTGAGACAGATGTCTGGGCCAAGGATGCTCTCTACCAGGGTTCCCAGAGCGATCAACTCTCAAGGTGCCCTTGAAGTACTGCATCCCCTGGATGTTTCACTACCACATGCTGGCAGGGAGGCAAAGAAGGGTGAAGGCTCTTCCTCCTCCTCCTTGTCCCCTATGGCTCCATAGCTCCAGTGTGCCTTTTGAACACAGTGTCTTCAGCTTCTCTGCCCTGCTGCATCGAGCCCAGACACTAGTTTTGGGAGCCAGGCTAGGAGTCCGCTCTCCCACTCTCCATCCTCACTCTTCCCACCCCAGCACATGCCCACACAGAACTTTCTTAGCTGTGGCCCTTTCCCAGGCAAACCAATTGATATAAATGGTCTTATGCAGGTGCCTGCCTCCTAGATTCAGAGAAAGGTGGGTATAACTCTCACTGAAACAGAGGACCCAGGTACTGAAAGGAAAGACTGTCAAAACTTATATGTTGTTGAACATTAGGATGACTTTCCAAGGTAGATTTAAACATCTTCCAAGAATTTGAAAGTAGGATAATCTACCAAATGTTTGATTGAAATATGCTGTGAAGGGTACTTATGACCCTACTGTCTTCTATAGCTCATTGAATTACATAAAGTATATATTATATACAGTATAATGTGTGTACATAGTCACAATTATTTAATATCTATCCATATATTACATGTATGTGTGTATATATAATAATATATTTAACATGTATATATACATAAAATGAATACATATATTCACGGTTATTTAAAATAAAAATTATGTAAGTTATTTAATCACAGAGTAAACAGTAATTAATATTATTTAATTACATTATTAAATTTAAATAAATTATTAGAATATACTGTCAAACAAAATAGATTTGCCCAGAGGGCAGATGAATTGCCTCCAGAAGAGGAACAGCTTAGTTCCCAGGTCTTTTGAGGAGACAGAGCCTGTGGAAAAGGCTGGGCCATCAGGAGAGGATCTGAACCGATATGTTCGCAGGAAACGCACAGTAATTGTTGTTACTCCCTTTTCTTGGGACATGCAGCCTGACTCTACCCTCAAACATAGCAGTCCCAAAGCAGAACCACAGGCAAGATCTTTCCAAATGTCCTTCTCCAAAAGAAACTGTCTCACAGGAATCATACTTGGGTATTGGAGCAATGTCTAGCTATTCATCAACTTCCTATTTCCTTGTACTTCTAGACTCTCGGCACAGTTATTTTTCCCAGCTTCCCATGAGTCAGGTGTGCTCCTGAGACTGAATTCTAGTCAATGGAATGTGAGCAGAAATGATGGGCACCATTTCCAGGCTAACCTTTTAAGGAAGTGAACCTTAAGGTGAATGCTAAAGGTGACAATGATGGTAAAGCCATAACATGAAAGGTGCTTGGGTCCTAATGACTCTATCTGGATGACAGCTGACCTCTAACCAGAAATATCTGCTGAGTTTAGTTGAGTAAGAAATAAAATTCATTGTATCTGAGCCATTTTATATGTGGGGATCCATTTGTTACCACAGCCCAGACTTTTTCAACTAAGACAAGTATCTACTGTTTCAGCAGCTGGAACCATACCTAATGTTTCTCCACGCATCAGCAAACACCAAAAGCCATTTTCTATTTCCTCTGCTCTCCTGCATTGGATTGATGGAAATCCCACAGGCTATAGAGGTTGCTGAGGATCAAAGATATTCCATGCCAGGTAATGCTTCTGCAAACCAGTATTTCAAGATTCTACTTCAGAGATTATGGAAAGAGTATGCTTTGTGATTGCTTTTAATTGGTACCTGTCATCTGCTTGATAGAATTTTATTAACAGAAGTGTAAACATCCATTGCAATCTGCAGAACACAGGAATCTTAAACAGCTTAGGAAATCCAATCAAAGTTCTTTTTATCTTTAGTGTTTACTGATAACTCATTAAATGTTGCTCAGTGTTACAAGTTCTACAGCAGAAATGTTTCTTCACAGATGTAGAGAACAAACGTATGGACACCAAGCAGGGAAAGCAGCGGGGTGGTGGTGGGATGAATTGGGAGATTGGGATTGACATATATACACTAATATGTATAAAATAGATAACTAATAAGAACCTGCTGTATAAAAAATAAACTAAATTAAATTTAAAAAAAAAGGAAACGTTTCTTGCAAATAAAGAGATACACAGCAATAGAGCTGATGGCTGCTCAACATTGTACAAAAGAGTAACAATCTTTTACTTCAGAAGACTTTGCTACCGACAAGAGAACAGATAGTCCTTAGATATTAGGACTTATTTTTTTAAACAAAGAGACTCTACCAAATAGTTCTTCTCGCCCATCACCCCAATGGTTGTCAAAGCCATGTATTCTTCTGAGACAGACACACACACATACTCTCACACACACAAATGCACACACTTTTTAAAAATAGAATTTAAATCTTGTGTATAAGCCCAGGAGATTTTACACTTAATCTAAATCCAACTGGAGATGGAAATGGTCTCAAGGTCTGTAGTCCATTTGATTCCCTGGAATGCAGTTGTATTGTAACATTCTCATTCCAGCAGATCTGACAAAATAAGGCAGTAACACAGATCTCATTATATATGTACACTCAGCGCTTAGGCACTGGTGTGTTAAGTGACAATATGGCCAACGAAACTTCAGTTTCAACCTCAGTTATTGTGCACCCATAAAATAGAATCAGGTGAATAGGCCGTGGCTGCATTAAAAGCAAAGCTGGCTTAAGCTGATGGAGTGGAAATCCTCCTCTTAGGCCAGTTGTGCACCACCCTGCACTGCCCTTATGAGTGTTTCTCATTTAACTGGAAGACGGCTTCCCTGAGCAAAGCAACCAGGTCTTCCTGGCGGCAGGCAACCCAGTTTCACTGCTACCACTTTAGCAGGTATGTAGCATAGAAGGTGATAGACTCCACAAGAAGTCTCTGCTACACAGCCTCCAAATGACACCAGAGGCTCTCTCAGAAATTAGTCACAGCAACCTTCCAACTATCGGACAAGTCCGTTTACTTAAATGTCACAGAAGCCGACATGATCAGAGGACAACAAAATCGTATGGGGACTCTGCAGCTCTCAACTCCAATCATAAGTGAGTTTTCATATCCGGCTGCATTAAAATCTGAATAATTTACTCTGTTAAAATAATATTTATCACACTGACATGTAAGTGTGAATACAGTCATGTAACATGTCTGATATCTATCTAAGCTAGAGGTGGACACCACTAGGGAGTCTTTCTGGGTTTTGTCACTATGTTGTTCTCTTCTTATATCTTCTGGGATGGCTGCGGGTAAGGAAAAGACTTGAAAGTATGAACTGGGCCTCACTGGGGTCTTGCACTGTGGCTTAGTCTAAAACTAGTCTTGCTGGCCCAGCCCCTGCCTTGACCAGCATAGACCCCTGAATGGCCTGAGGTCCTCTTGTGGCTTCCTTCCTCCACGTCAGCAGGTGATGGGGACCTGCACCCCCTACTCTGTCATCCCCCACAGACGTTAGTACAGGCATCCTCCATTTGAACAACTTAATGACAAAACCCAGAAAGACTCCTTAGTGGTGTCTCCCTCTAGCTTAGACAGATACCTGTTCTCTGCACATTTCTCAGGCACGGGGAATGGGGCATCACACTCAAGCAAGCACCAGTTTCTGCAGTTCAGGGAGATCCTCAGCCCTGGAGCCCCTTATTCACCCAACCACTATACCAGCATCCATCCTGTCAGTTTTCTGTAACTGTGAGAATTAAAATTTTATTGCCAATTGCTGTAGAGTTTAAATCTTTGGAACACAAAAGGACTCTCCTCTCTTTCCTGGGGATAAAACTCATCCCTTAGAAATACAACAGTTAATCTTCCATTTCCCAAGCCTACTTCTTCAAAGAAACTGCTGGTCACATATTTCATACTTCATTATATTAAATTCTCAAAGTTCATCCTGTTCAAATACGTAATGCAACTTTTTATTTTTTAGGGCTCCACAACTTGATTGGCAGCACTTCTTGCTGGTGTATATTCCTCATCTTTTCTTCCCCAGCCTGTGGAAAGCAGTGCCTGGCACAGAGTAGATACCCAGTAAATGCTTAATGAGTGACCTTTTTTTAATGATTTTAGAATGACACATTCTTAAGCACGACACCACAAATACCATCTCTTCCCTTCGTGTCACGTACTCCTTTTCCTTCCTTGTTGTAAGTACTTCAGAGGAGCAACCACACTGGAAATCGACACCCTCTTTCATCTGTAATAAATTTCACTCTAATCTGACTTGCCAGCAAAATGACTTGGGGCTGGAACACAACCCCATAATCTAATGGGAAATGTGCATTTAGCAGGTAATAGATGCTTCAAAAATCCACTTTAGCTTCTTCTAGCTTTGGTCACAGGAAAATAAATAAGAGCCTTTGGCTACTCTTCCTTCTCAAATAAATACAATGTGAATCTAGAAGATAGTAAATTAAGTTTCAAAACCAGCTGGTTGACCTTATATCTTCTATCAGCCAAGTGGTCGCCAGAATAAATAACACTCATTTCTCTCTGTGTCAAGACTTGGTAAGTTTCAACTGCTCTGAGTGTGGCTGTGTGTTCTCCCTTCCTCTTGTGCCTGGGACCTCACCGACAGCTTTCGCTCTGGGTCTCGGGAAACAGACCTCATCTGGTTTACATTTCCTTTGAGCCCCACTCTGAAGGCTAATGGGGAGATTTCAGATTTCTTTGCTAACACTATGGACTAAGTGATGAAAACCCCAATGGAATTCAGACTTCCTCAGTATTTATATATGTCTGTAGGGTAATTGTGAGTTAATCATCTTTTCCTGAGACCACTTTATTTTAACAATTATTTCTGGCATTATTCTCCCTTTCCCAAAGGAAATTTCCTTAAGTTTATTGCTAGCACATATATAAGATGGTCTTTCTAAAATGCTACAGTATTGTTTGGCTTTTCAGTTTATTTAAACTAATTTAAAAACAGTAAGGTCTTCCTCTGACCATTTATTATATTTTAATATAAGAATATCTTTAAAAGAACAATTAGAAAACAGGATTTTTTTCCAGAAGAATTTGTTATTAAATGCCAAATTATTTAATGTAAACAAAGCCATAAATCTCTCTAATGGTTGCTTCTCTTTCTCTTTTTCGTTTCAATAATAAATATACTTATTCAATGGGATTGAATGTTGTTCAGTTTAGAACCACCCTCCACCATGCAACTGTCAAATTCTTCAAAATATATATACAACTTTGAGTACCTCAGGTATTCCATATTACTTAGAAATTAGGACTTCAAAACCTTTATAAATAACCCATCTCATTTACATAAAGTTTCTTCCACTGCAGTTTAACATAGTTGCAAATTATGACCGAGACCTGATATATGGCATTACAAAGTGCAGGTGTTAACCTAGATCAAGGAGATGTCTAGTTTATCAGATGTAGTTTGTAGGAGTTGGTTTCTTCTTTCTCTTTTTAAGTCTCCTGTCCCTTTTGATGCTTCATGGCTGCCCAATAAACTACATCTCTAGGAATTGGGCTGCCTTTCATTTGAAGTCACTCATATCAGCCTACCTTGGTTTTTTTTTTTTAATTTAATTTTATTTTTTATACAGCAGGTCCTTATTAGTTATATATTTCATACATATTAGTGTATACATGTCAATCCCAATCTCCCAATTCATCCCACCACCACCACCACGCTTTCTGCCCTTGGTGTCCATACGTTTGTCCTCTACACCTGTGTCTCTATTTCTGCCTTGCAAAACGGTTCATATATACAATTTTTCTAGATTCCACATATATGCATTAATATACAATATTTGTTTTTCTCTTTCTGACTTACTTCACTGGGTATGACAGACTCTAGGTCCATCCACATCTCTACAAATGACCCAATTTCATTCTTTTTTATGGCTGAGTAATATTTCATTGTATATATGTACCACATGTTCTTTACCCATTCGTCTGTCGATAGGCATTTAGGTTGCGTCCATGACCCAGCTATTGTAAATAGTGCTGCAGTGAACATTGGGGTGCATGTGTCTTTTTGAATTATGGTTTTCTCTGGGTATATGACCAGTAGTGGGATTGCTGGGTCATATGGTAATTCTATTTTTAGTTTTTTAAGGAACCTCCATACTGTTCTCCATAGTGGCTGTATCAATTTACATTCTCCCATTCTGAGGGTTGTCTTTTCGTCTTGTTTATAGTTTTTGCTGTGCAAAAGCTTCTAAGTTTCATTAGGTCCCATTTGTTTATTTTTGTTTTTATTTCCATTACTCTAGGAGGTAGGTTCAGCTTATCTTGTTTTACGGGATACTCGTTTTTTTGGGGGGGGTCTTAATGGGAATATGGGATACTCCTTCATGTTCATTTACAGCTACAGCTAAAGGCTGCTCTGGTCAACCAGGTTGATAGGCAGCAGGGCAAAGGGGGAAGCAAAAAGGAGTGAATGAGACCAGGATTCTGTGATTACTTCCATCATTAGCTTATTATGAGAAAGCAGGTTCTCAGCTTCTCTAGCTTTCCAATAAAAACAATAAAATTTATCTTTACCATTTCAGAGGGCCATTACAAGACTAAAAAGGATTTGATAGATTTTTTTTTAAATGCATTCAGTATGCTATTATTTGATGATACTATAAACCTAAGGGGAAAATAGACCATTTTTTTTCAAAAGCAATTCATAAAAGTAAAAATACTAGCAGCCAATAAGCACATATAAATATTAACTTCTTTAGTGATTAAAGAAATGAAAATGAAAAACAGTGAAGTTTTTTAAAAAATGACCCTATAGGCTGGTGTGTGTGATGGGAAATGGGTTTTCTTACATATCGTAAGTGGAATCATAGTTTGGTCCAAAAATGAAGGACAACATTTTTCAAATGAATGCAATTTAATGTGCATAACCTTCACCCAGGAATCCTACCTATAAAAATCTATTCTAAGAAAGATCATCAGAAAAGTATGCAAATACCTGTACATGAGGATGTTTGGTACAATCTTTTTTGTACCAAAAAATAGTAGTCAGAGTAAGCAGTAAAGTTATTATTATTTTGACAGGGTACAAATGATATGACGGTCAGAATCCCTTTTGAGCGCATTTAAAGCAAACTGGGAAGGCAATACATTGATTCCCAAATGGAGTTACCTTTTTTTCTGAAAGTCACACGTGAGAGCTAACTATAGACTGTCTGACAGTGCACAGGAATTATATGAGTTTGATCCACACTTTCAAGACATACCTTTTTTCTCCCAGTATTCCATCTCATTCTACAATCACCTCCACTGCTAAATTAAGATCACAGCTCTCAGCCTGTTCCAAATATACTCACAGCACCCCTTCCCCACCACTGACACGCATGTGTACACACTCCACATTTTAACTATTGACATAAATACAATCTCAAGGACCATGATTTAACTATATAAATACAAAACCCAAGGAAAAATGTCAAAAAGGTTTCCTTACTTTGGGTTAATGGCAAAAGAAGATGACTTTGAAAACTAAGGAGTCTCACTCAGGAGGAATCACCTTGCACAGTGGTCCTTTCTGTAGGTATGAGCTTTGGGCACTAGACCTGTTCTTATCTTCTTTCTTAGTCATTATGTATCATTTTAATTATTCGTAAGTGAGGCAGAAGAGACTGGTATATTGGGAAGTATCAAAAGGGAGAGAGAGGGACTTCCCTGGTGGTCCAGTGGTTAAGAATCTGCCTTCCAATGCAGGAGATGTGGATTCGATCCCTGGTCGGGGAACTAAGATCCCACATGCCACTGGTCCAAGCACTGCAACGGAGAGCCCACAAGCTGCAACAAAGATCCCGCGGGCCACAACTAAGACCCGATGCAGCCAAGTAAATAAATAAATAAATATTTTTTTAAAAAGGAGAGAGAATGGAATTGTCTTTCAGTACATCGATACACTTCAGTATTTTTAAGAGTACCTAAAACATAGTAAATGGCCAAAAAATATTGCTGAGTGAACAAATATTCTATTCTGTGTAAGAGATTTAAACCATGCATGTGGTTTGGCTCTTGCTGAGAGCCCTACATCTCCGACAAGCCTGATGCAGAGCTGAATGCATAACAGGAAGAAAATGGCAGAGGATGGCTTTTCTTCTTTTCCCAAAAGCTCCTCCCACTTCATAACTTAATGAGGACTTGAAACCTTACAGAATCTCTACTCTGTGCAGTGCTCCACATCACCAACTCAGATGCATCAAAGAAAGACTGTTAAACAAATCTTTCCCTTTGCCTGAGAAACATTGATTAAAATGAAAGGACATCAGTATTGTTTCTATCAGTTCTTTCAGTGTCCTTGACATACTGAAATACTACCTGATCGTAAAGGGCTGCAGCCTATGTTAGCTCCCTCAGAGGGAGGGAAGAGGCAGTCCCTGATCGTTCATGCATCACAGAATGTGGTAGTGGGGAGAGGGGTCTTTTTCTCCCCTCCTCCTGAGGTCACTCTTCATTCTGAAGCCCTCAGCAGTCTCAATAAACTCTTAAAATTCTCCCACTAAGTCAGTGTATAACCATACCTACCATGATTCATTGAGGTGATCAACTTCTTTCTTCAATTTATTTAGCTATTTTCCTCAATGATAGTCCATGGCAGTGGGAAAAACCCAGTAATTTATGTGCCTACCCCCTGATACTTTCCACTGGGATTCATGCCTTCTAAATATTAGTAGGAATGAGACTTACAGAGAGCAGCCCCCCAAAACCACTTTGTAAATGAAGGGGAAAATAAAAACTCAGACCAGGTCTTCTCACCCACATAAAACAGAATGTCAAATTAATTATGAAATTATACTAAAATGGGTATAATACTTTGATGTGTTTATTATATTTACTTTCCTTCAATTCTGCAGTCTCATAATCTATAAATGAGGAAATCTTCATGGTTGTAGGTTTATCAGCATCATAATCTGTATAATAATCTATATTCTTACAACTGTTCTGATCTTCCTCATGCACTATACCCTGGGGCAGTGAGGAAACCAAATATTCTTCATTAATGATAATTTTGTTTGCAACTGTCTCTTTCAGATAATTCAGTCCTTAGCAGTGCTCCCTGCTCCTTCTCTCTGTCACCTTCAGTGAGTGTATTCTTTGCCTGCCTGTTGTGTCATTTGTTTGCTTGTTATATTGGCATTTGTAACTGGTGAACTTGAGGTCTGTTTTCCCTAGATCTGGGTCTCCCTGCCATTATGATCCACCCTCAACTTGCAGTACCATTATTATCCACCCTGCAGGCTGTCTTGTCTTAGCCACTCCCTGTCTTGTCCCCAAAGTTTGCCATTTAATGCCCATATCTATAAATTGTACCTTATTCTTGCTCAAATTCACCCATGAGTGCCATTAGCTATTTTCTTCATCTACTAGTTTTACATCAATATGGCTGCCCATAGTTGTGGTGAGACTACCCTTTGAGATGAATCCCAAATGAGAAATGAAGCAAACTCCCCTCTGCTTTCAACTTTACCTTCAACCTAACTGATACAACCCTCACCCTGACATAGTGGCCTGGAATAGGGGCTGGGTGAGGGGAGAATACTTGTCTCACTGTCTGCCTCCCTAATCTCTAGGCTCTTTTCCTCCCCATAACCCACCAGGGTTATCACTATACCCTCTTAGAACCATGAATGATGAACAGAGTTCAGGGAATGAAAAACTGAGAAAAGAATATGAATCAGGAGCTTTAAAAATGTATTTACTAAATTAAAAATAGAATTACCATTGATCCAGCAATTCCACTTCTGGATATACACCCAAAAGAATTGAAAACAAGGACTCAAAGAGATATTTTAACACCCATGTTCACAGCAGCATTATTCACAGTAGCCAAAATGTGGAAGCAACCCAATCAACAGATGAATGAATGAACAAAATATGGTATGTGTATACCAACAACGGAATATTATGCAGCCTTAAAAAGTAAGGAAATTCTGACACACGCAGTAACATGGATGAACCTTGAGGACATTAGGCTAAGTGAAATAAGCCATTCACAAAAGGAAAAATACTGAATGATTCCACTTACACGATGTAGGTAAAGGAGTCAAATTTATAGAGACAGAAAGTAGAAGGGTGGTTGCCAGCTATCCAGGAGAGGGAGGGAATAGGAAATTATTGTCTAATGGGTATGGTGTTTCAGTTTTGCAAGATGAAAAGAGTTGTGGAGATGGATGGTGGTGACGGTTGCACAACAATGTGAATGTACTTGATGCCACTGAACTGTACCCTTAAAAGTGGTTAAGATAGTAAATTTTATGTTACATGTATTTTACCACCATAAAAAATTTAATGTATTTATTAGGCCTGTTTACATCTGCACAAGGAACTGAACCAAAAAAACTCTATGAGACGGCACGCTGAGGAAACCAACATGTGTATTTGATTCTAAGGAAAATAAGGATGGAGAAGAAGGATCTTCAATAAGGGAGACTTTCTAGAAAGCCCTCAAACCAGAAGATACTCAGGTTTCTTTGACAAAACTAATACCCTGATACTAATGAAGAAGGAATTGCTCTTCAGAAGTTATTCGCTGACATTGTTCATAACCAAAGAAGGAGCATAATATTTACTTTTCCTGAAATTTCTTGCTCTGCATACAGGGCCACTCTTTTCTCCAAATCTTGGCTCCAAAAGATTTTCAGAGTGCACCATTCAAGTTTTAGTCTCTGTAAACAGTCCTCCCTGTACTCGTGGAATCCTCAACTTGTACCCTTAGTGCCTAGAATAGTACATGGTACATAAGATACTATGTACAATATGTACAATACTATATAGGTTGCAGTGAGGAGTATGTTTCAGATGGGGACTAATCTGACACCAGTTAAGGATCAGTTACATTAGTTATCCATGAGAGAACTGTTGAGGGACTGAAGTAAGGGAGTGGAAAAAGCTATGCACCAGCAGGGGATAGATTAAGGAAATACAAAATGATGGGATTTAGCATACAATCAAGGGAAAGGTAATATGACTTAAGGAAAAGAGGAAGATATGCCTGCTGCTGAAAATTATGCATCTCAAATCAGACATGATATAGGCTACGTTTCTCGAAATATGGCAATAGCAAGACTGCTGTTTATATTTTCAAATAAAAAATCTGGCGCCTGACAGTCTGCTGCATGTTAGCTATATAGCAAGTAGGCAGATGGGAAAGATGCTTGGGAGAAAGAAGAGGCAGCTTCATCCCGGGGTGCCGAGGACCTGTATCTCCAGTTACTCTGGCTGTTGCACAGCAGGTTTGCCATCAACCTGTGATTATCTGAGCTTATGGGGGAGCAGAAATAAAGAACCAAGAACTCCAAAAAGCATCTGCATTTCACTTCGGAAAGCATTTTTCAAATGACACAATTACAAGTCTATCTCTATTCAAGGAATTCACGTTATAAACCCTATAATTAAGTCTGATGCAAAAATGTGACTTGCAAGTTGGTAAACTACTTCCACGTCCTGCGCCCCTGCTCAGCTCACACTCATCATGTCTCTTGTGTCTGCGTCTGAACACAGTGCATGGTCTCTGGGATTATAAAATTGCCACCTTCTATTCTCATTCTGTCCAACCATTTGCTCTTGGTGATTTGAAAGCAGATAATCTAGGCAGGATCAGCTACATACATTTGCGAGGCCCGGCGCAAAATTAAAATGCCGGGCCCCTTGTCAAAAAATTATTAAGAGTTTCAAGACGGCACCCACGACTGCGGGCCCTTCTGAACAGGGGACCCGGTGGGACTGCACAGATCACACATGCACAAGGCTGGCCTTGTACCTTGGCTTTAACATAAAGCAGCTGGGCCAAGTTGTGTTCGAGGCGGTGCAGAGGGTGGGAGAGGAGGAGGAAGCACAGACTCACTATCTTGTAACACTTCTTAAAATAAGGGAAATACCTGTTTCATTGTCTGACAAAATCATAGCTACCTAAATCCACCCCATATGTGCCTATCATAACAGTCTACCCATTAAGCAGGTGGGTTAACGAGGGGTAACTGAAAGGGAACAGCTGCAAATACTGTTAGCTAGAGTGAATGACAATTCCTGTTGAAAAGTGAACTGATGGGTGGATAGATATATCAGCTGTCTAGAAGACAAATTCATTAAGGTAAACATGCTCCCAACCATTGTGTGGAACACCCAGAGGAGGCAAATTGAGGGGTGCTAGTTTCAAACTACATGGTCCACAGCGCTTCAACCAAATGCTAGAGGTGAGAATTAGTGATGAGCCAGAGAGGAATCTCTTTCATTCACTTTAATTCCTCTCACACTCTGGAGTGAAAAACAGAAAAGAGATGCCTGGAAGGCCCTATCACTAACTTTAACCCTAACTTACCTACAAATTGGTTGGCCTGAAGAACTCCCTCTGAGAGGGAAGAATCTGCAGTAAACCAAATCTTCATTCACTGCTCAGGGCATTTTTATGTAGCCCATATTAATAATAGTCATTAAATTTAAAACACACATGCTCATATTTGGGGGGCTCCTTCTGAATCTGGAGCACAGCTTGTGTAAGAGCTTGTGATCTACAACATATAACTAATTTACCTCAGATGGGAAAATTCCCACAGTACAATCATAACATGGGGTGAGATGTGGAAAGTCATAGGTAATCAAGATTTGTTTACAGTTACTATTGGGGTCATCTCTTCAGCTCTTGAGCAGTCTGCTCAGCCACCTTCAGTTCTTTGCCTACTTGGTACAAGTTAGTACAAACCCAGAATGCCACGTTGAAAGAGAAGCAACTGGTTTGTTCAGATTTAACGTCAAAATATTATTCTAAAATTGTATTTTGTACATTTGCATTACAAATGCTTATGATCCTAACAGCTAATCTATTGTAATATGTCTGTGAACTGGTTTCCTCATACGGGGCCTAAAGGTGTTGTCCGGGAACTAAGGTAGAGAAGAGAGATGGTCTGGAGAGATTTAATGCCAGCCATGCCTCTTCCCATTTCTGTTAGTTTAATCTCTAGAGATGGCATTTGGAAGCATTCTTCTTACAGACTGAAGCAAAGCGAAATGAAATGAAGTAGGAACTGGTCAGAGTTGGGAAGGAAATGTTGGAAACTGGTAGGTTGTGTGTCTAGTATATTTTTTAAACTAAGAGTTAGTTGTAGTGTTTTTCTACAGGGCAGAGTTGGAAAAAAGCACAGACTCTAGAATTAGCAAGATCTGACCTTCCAACTCACTTCCTATGCGACCTTTGAAAATTCACCTAATCTCTCTAAAGTTCAGGTTACCTATCTATAGAATTGGAATATAAAGACCTGTATGTAGGCTTGTTCTTTGAATTTAGTAACTTAATATATTCAAGACCCCAAGCACAGTTCCTGGCATACAGACACTTAATAAATGTCACTGTCCTTCTCCATTCTCTTTCCCTCTTTTCCTTTTCTTTTTTCTTTTCTCTTTTCCTTTGGTCTTCATCCTCCACTCTTCATTACTAAGAAGACGTAATTTCTCCTCCCCAGAAAATCATTACAATCTTTTTCAGAATGAAGCAAGTACAAGATGTGAAGTATATTGTCTTCTAAATCCTAAATTCCTGAATTTAAGCCCTGCTAGTTTCCAGCATGTGTTCCTGGTAGCAAACGTTTATATCCAATGATTTTCATTTCTTACCTTGCTGAATCGTGTGCCTTCTTTAGCAGGAAGCAAATCAACAGGAAACTTCTTGATATGCTGAGAGGCTGTACTTTAAGACATTCTTTCATTTCTGTGATACAGAAATATTCCTTACTGGAGCACACGTTTCTAACAAAAGTATTCATTAACTTCATGGCTAGTGCCAAAGATATCCTGTAAAAAAAGAAGTGATTCTCAGTGTAATGTGCTCGTTTCCTTGGGCTGTTAAATTATATTGTAGAAAATGCATAGAAATACCCTTCTATATACAAGCACATGTACACACATGTGCACATAGCCTATCGTTGGAAAGACTTGCTATGGGCACTGGTACTTTTGGAAACTAGAAACCAAACGGGATTAATTACCCTAAGTAAATATAGACAACTATAAAGCAAGGTTTTAACTATGTTTCTTTATATGGTAATACATCTCCACCTCAAGTCCCTAAACGACCAGTCTATTAGCTTGGAGATGTATTTGTGGCAGACACTGCTAGCTGGCTACGTAATATACATTCTCCTCTTTTTCCATGGTTAATATAACCTTGATTTTATTGGGGGCAGCCAGATAACCTTCCTTGCAGCTAGAGGTGATCATGTGACACAGTTTTAGCCAGAGTGAACAGAAACTTTCTGGGATTACCAAGAAGGTTTTGTTTTCCTGATAGAGGTGCCTTCACTCTTCCATTGTTGCTTTCTCCTTCTGCTGACTAGATGGCTGAAGCCACAGCAGCCATCTTAACACAATGTGGGAAAGGCCAGGAGAATGGCAGAGACTACGGCCTCGATATTCTTGAGCTACTGCATCCTTGAGGACTTCCCTAACTTGCTTAAGCCATTGTGACTTGGGTTTTCCTCTGAAAGCATCCCCAAACTGCCATAGTAATCCTCCTCCTTGGCCAGAAATTTCCATTAGATTTGTTTCTTTGGAGTACATATGCATAATGATATCCGCCACATTCTGACTACCACACTTGTTGAGATGACCAAAAGAGTCTATGAGTATGTTCTGAAAACTGTCGAGCACTTAAAAATGGTAATTAGTATAATAAGGACAACGTCATATTCATCTCTCTATCCCCAATAGCAGGTACAGTGTCTGCCCATGGTTGTTCATTATGCATTTAAGATACAGGAATAATTTTGTTTCTTTAAAAATTAGACTAGCTGGAGTACAGGTCAGAAAGCATAGTCAAGTCCTGCCTATCCTGTACAAGAATGGCAAATATATAGCATGCCTGCCTACACTCCTGCTTCTCTAACTGTAGACATAATCAATGAAACAACCAATCCTCCCAATGAGAGAAAAATTATTCTCAGCATAGTACCTTAGACAGTTACTACAAATTCATCATCTTAAAAACAAGAGATTATTTGTAACTTACAAGGAAAAGGCAGGTGCTCTAATAATGGGAGGTCAAGGTCCTCCAGGACTGAGCCTCAGGTTGTTAGAAGCAGCACCATAATGGAAAGAACAAAGTGAAATATCAGGTCCCTGATGATGGAGAAATGATAGAAGGCATCATCTGGGAACACAGATTCAGGACTGGAGGTCAGGTCTGGCAGCAGATGCAGCATGGCTGAAGTCCAGCAACAAGGAGGACCAACCAGGTAGCCAAGTAGCTTTACTCCTACATCTCCATGCCTATCACCACTTCACACCCTTGCTCTACTCTCCTTTCATATATGCGTTCTTCTCACTGTTACCTGTCTTTTTTCTTCATCATCTTATGTCACCTCACATTTCTCCCCATTAAGGGGTATCATGATTCAGTAGAAATGCTTTGCAACCAGGCAGATCTGGATTCAAATACTAGTCCTTACAGGGTGGGGAAAGTTGAGTGGATTGTTAAATCTCTCCGTCTCCACGTTTGTCCAAAGAGGATAATGACAGAACTTCATAGGCTTGCGGTTAGCATGGAACATGCTTAACTACAATTTAACACAGGGTCCGGCTTATTGTAAAAGCTCTTCCTCAGCTGGAGTAAGAGTTCATTTGCCATCTTAGATCCTGGACACATTGCCATCTCTCAGGAACAAAGAAGTTTCCAAAGATTCAGTATGGTTCCAGACATTTTGTAAGGACTCAGTGAATATTCTAATCCATGAAGGAAGAGAAGCTTCTTTGGATCAAGTAAAGTCACAGGTCTAGTTTGTACAAAGTAATTTCAATGAATACCCACAATGGTAACTTCACCCTGTTCTCAGACAACCAATGGCCATCAGACATATTACACTTTAATAAACTTTAATGAAAGGAACTTCAAATTCCACTTACATTTTCCAGTGAAATTCTATCTGCTCCAATAATTTTTAAACATATGGAATTTATTTTCCCTCACACCTGGCTATATTTAATTTGTTATGAGAGGTTCCTGACTGTATTATGTGACCTATTCCCATGACACTTAAGAGTTAAATGTGTTTCCTGCTTTCCTGAATTCCAAATAAACTGAATAAAATAACCAATCCTTGGATACACAAATGTAATATCCCGAGCCTGCATACACACACACACACACACACACACACACACACACACACACACACACACACACAGTGTTCCTGTTTTCTATTAACTTGCAGCTTGTGGATATGAGGGACAGGAGAAGTAATAAGGACAAGGAAATTATGAACCACTTAAAGAGAATTACTTGAAATTCTCATATTGCAGTTATTCTTAAATGCTCTCATCCATCCTAATAACTTAGTATGTTACTGACACCTTAATAATTTATTCATTTGATTTGTCTGGTTTTTTCCTTATGAGCTAAATAGTGTGAATACTTAGAATAGTATTTCAAATTTGAAAAGGAAAAATTGCTTTAAAAACACTAACAACAATAACATAACATAATACCTTATTCAAATGTTAGAAGTATATTTTCTTAGGCCTATCTTAAAAATAAAGGCTCAAGTGTAACTAGTCAATACCCATTTTTAAAAATCAAGACTATTCTGCACCCATTATTATGATATATTAATTCTATCCCATGAAGACAGTCTTATATTCTATTTCCACAATTTCAACTATTAAATGATGTTTTATAATACTAGAAATGTATACAAATTATATTTCATATCTAGTTTTGCAGGTGTAAAGGCAATATGGAACAGTGAAGAAGCACCATCTGAGAAACTAGACATGTGAGATATGGTTCCTTCTACCACTTTCTGTAAACATAATTTAGACTAGTCATGTGTGTCTCTGGGCCCCAGTCAGCTCATGTATAAAGTGGGGTTAATCGTTTACCCATCTCAAACCAAGGTGCTGAACTATATGATCCAGTGAAGAGCTTAAGAGTATGATCTTTGCAGTGCCAATTATTAGCTGTGCAGCCTTGGGCAAGTCACTTAATCTCTGGATCTCCCGTCTTCACTGAGAGGTGAAGGTTAAATTCAATGATGCCTATAAGCCCTTTGACATAGTTCCTAAGCATGCCATGGTAAGAGTCTGGTAAGGGTCAGGTACCATGGTTTTTGTTCATTGACATACCCTGAGGACCTAGGAGACAGTGTGACACATAAGTGCTTAATAAATATTGTTGAATTCATTTTAACCGAAATACCAACTGAGGTCATACTGACCCTTAAAATATAAGTAAGATTGACTCAAAATCCCATCTCACATGCTCTAGAAAATTCAATGTCTTACTCAAGAATTTTATAAATGTATGGAGTCTTACTATTCTCTCTGTCATATCTGGTTCAGAGTTCCTTCTTCTGTTGTGGTTTATTTTGCTCTCCATTATAAGGCTTTTTTCTATTTCTTGATTGCCACAGTTACTTTCCTTTGATTAGCTCCACCATACACATACCCACAATCCACAACACAAATAACCAGATACCATTCTCATGACGAACCTATGTGTATCTGATTCATAGGAGGATTTAGGAGTAACGGTAAATCACAGAGCTATACACAAGACAACTTGCACTTGAATGTTAAGCTTCTTCCTACCCTAATAAAAAAATTGTTCACAAAAAATAATTATGAGAACCCTTATAGCAATTATTTTGAGTACGTATATTTTACTGTTCTAATTTTTAAAATCTTATTTTAGCAGTTGCCACCAGAATCCTTCTCAGATGTATGACATTTGTTTGTTTAGAAAGGTTTATTTATTTACCATGAGTAGGGATAAAAATAAAAGAGCTTAAATACTTCCCAACTCTCCTTTAGTTGATCTCACAAATACACATCCTTCCATCAGCCAGGCATATCAGAACCCATCTGACATGAGTATTGGAATCTCTTTGATGTCTATTCTGTACAACCTGTGCGAGACATCACAGGTTTCATTTCTGAAGGTTCAGCAGTTTGTTTAGGAAAATGCCACTCAGAGAACCAAAAGAGCGTCTGTCTGGATCCAAAATTAGTGTCTTACCCACCATATGTATTGCCACCAGGAAGACATTCTGGATGAATGTAGCAGAGTGTTTTTCAAAGTGTTCTTTTGTAATTTAGAAACTGTTAAGCCTTAAAATGAGACTGTGAGGATACGAAAATGAAGTATGGTAGTAAATATTCTTTTCAGCAAATGGATTATTTACCATAAAAGAAATATTCTATTTCATGTTATTTCCCCTACTCTTGAGAATACGAAGAACATGTTAGGTATTCTTACTCCATGTGATGAATAAGAACAATCCCCACTGCCAAGGGATACCCACAGAAGTTATCTACAAGGGAGGCTGCTTGGGTTTAGAGCCTGGAATGCTATGTCAGGAATTTTCCAAGCTCGTGGAAGCAGGTTCAGTACTAGTCATTCCCTCTTTCCCTTAGAGAGATCCAGAGACCCAGAGCAGCATTACTGGGGATAGAAGGGCCAAAAAGCTGTGACATTCCTTCAGAGAGGTAAGAACTGGAAGGGTATCCTGGACCGCATCTGCCCCATTTCCCAAGAAATAGTCCATGCTCTTAGTAATACCATTTTATGCTTGTACACCATCTTTGTGAGCATAGTGATTCATTCAGCAAACCATGTCTAAGGCACTGTGCTAGCTTTTCACCGGAGAGGCAGCAGAGTGTTGAGATCCTGGACTCTGGAGCTAGACTGCCAGGGTTCCAGTCTTGGTTCTGCACCTGCCAGCTCTGTAACTTTGGGCACATAGAGTTCTCTGTGTTTCACTTTCCACGGGAATCAACTGGAGTAATCACCTATCTCAAGAGGTAGAAAAGAGGATAAAGGGGCAGTCCAGCAAAGAAAATAAACAGGTATACGACCAATCCAAGTAGTGTCCAAACAATGATGTGTTAAAATAGAACTACTAAGCAAATACCGATACCCAAGGAGGTGGGGATTAGGGCACATTTATTTGCATCTAGAACACTAGAGTGATGGTAAAACCACTCTAAGATAATACACCAAAATGACTGTCCAAGATGACACAGGGATGGAGGCTGAAGGAAAAAATAGGAATATTTATAAGTCCCCTATAGACTCTATTGTGCTTCTCATCTTCTGAGCTATCCCCAGAATCTTAAAATATATATGTAAATAATTGAAATAAGTAAATATTATATTATTTATTTATATGATATAGTATATGTATGTATATATATGTGTGCGTATATATACCATCAACTTAGTACATACCTTTGGATTTAGAACCAGAACACCAGGTAAGCTTACGCTACTAAACTTCATTAGTCAGTAATTCAGTCCATACCACCAAAGACAGATCAAAAACACTAGCATAATAAGCATTCTTGGCAAAGTGCATATCCTTCCCCAAGCATCATACAAATTACCTTTAAGAAGACTTGTACTCAAAGTTCCCCAAATCCTAAAGTCTTTGGGAGAGAAATACTGAACCCTCCCTAATAGTCACATCAAGTTCCATTTATAATACTGTTTTGATCACATTTCCCTCTCTTAGAAACCTAAAAATTAAACCCCGGGCTCTGAGACAACCCATAAAAACTGTAGCAATAAAAAGCAAAAAGTGCAGACTTTTAAAATAGGTCTGAGAATGTCATTGTTTCCAGAAGCTAGAAACACCATGATTTAAAACCCTGGTTAGAAGCAAGGAAACCGTTAGCAGCTGGCATGGAAATTACCCCATTATTTATTACTGTTATTAGGTAAGATTCTTAGGCCACATAACTCAATAGAGAATAACATCTATTTGATTGCATGGGATGAGAGTCTGGTCCATTATTATTAATTTGCCTTCACTCTAGCCATTAAGTGACTGCTCCTTTGGATCATAAAAAGTAGTACATGAATAACACAAAAAGGTTTTTACCCCATTCTCAATAAGATAATGAATGCAAGCTACTGTACCAATAAAAGATTCAGCCACCTGCTTGGATATCTTTCTGTTACTGGGCTCAAGAGCAAACAAAACTGGGTCCAACTGGTGTCCATTGAGTGAATATTGCTCCTTCCCCTGGTTGTTAATCAGTTCAGAACGCTTGAGTTTCAATGAAAGAGACTTGCAATTGCATTATGTTTGCTCTTGATGCATTTCTTATATTTAAGGGTGAATCAGCATTTAGCGTAATTCTTTTACACCTCACTCACCTGCCATTACTCAGTCAGGGCCTTCAACCTTAAATAACTTTTTAGATAATCAAAGATTTCTGCTTTAGACACCCAAGTTTTTAAACTTTAAACATCTCTAAAATAAATCTTTCTATAATGGTAGGTAGGCACACCTTTTCCCTGTTTACTTACTATTTTTTTGAGTGTGCTGAATCTAAGTTAACATTGTCTTGTCTTGATGACTGCTTTTTTAGATTGGTTATTGTTTTAGGTTAAGCTTCAAAGGCAAGGTTTCTATTAAGTGCTTTTGCCCTTGTAGTAGTCAGGGTTCTTCAGAAAAACAGAACCAGTAGGATCTATGTAAATATATAGAATAAGAGATTCATTATGAGAGATTTGCTCACACAATGATGGAGAATGAGAAGCCATCTGCAAACTGGAGGCCCAGGGAAGGTGATGGTGTAGTTCCAGTCCAAACCCAAAGGCCTGAGAACCAGAGGAGCCAGTGGTGTAAGTCCCAATCTGAGACCAAAGACCTGAGAACCAGGAGCACTGATGTCCAAGAGCAAGAGAAAATAGAAGTTCCAGTTCAAGCAGAGAGAGAAAATTTGCCCTTCCTCCAACTTTTCGTCCTATTCAAGCCCTTCAGCCATTGGATGATGCCCACCTGCACTGGTGAAGAGGATCTTCTTTACTCAGTCCACCAATTCAAATGCTAATCTCTTCCCGAAACACCCTCACAGACACAACCAGAAATAATGTTTTACCAGCTATCTGGCATCCCTTAGTCCAGTCAAGTTGGCACACAAAATTAACCATCACAACCTTCAAGCATCCAATGCAGTTCGCGTGCCCATCTCCAAGTTAGAAGCTTACTGAATCCTCTGTCCCAGGCAGCTCCTTAAGTCCTCCTGTGGGTGCCCCAACACCCAGGGGTCTGGGCAACTATGATTTACCCTCATGTATTACCAACCGCTGTCTCAGGGCAGAGTCTCCTCACAAATATTGTGTCTCAAGACCTCTTGGTCATCCACTGCAAGCCATTTCCACTGGGTTCCACACTCTCCACATAGATAACAATAAGATTCCTCACTACCAGTGCTTAGAACTTCTCACTGACTTTTTGTTAAGCCTGTTCTCAAACTTCACCTGCATCCAGAAGTACTTGCTTCTGATTTTTATGCTTCCTCCATCTGCGAGGGTCTCTGCAGCCTCAGGGCCACACTAGTCTCTGATCCACTCTGCCTGGGACAGAGTATAAGTTAATAACATTTGACGCCAGGATACATGTCAGTGGAACTCAGTATTAAGTCCCAAGGTCCAGTGGTCCAGATGCCATTGCTGGCCTCCTTAAAGACCTCCTGGATGACAGAAAGGATGTTGTTAGAGCTCCCGATCATGGGCTGCAATTCAGGTTTGGGCCTGGGTTCTATATAATGGTTAATCAGAACAAAGGCAAGTGACCTGGCAAGGACTTAGTCTTATAACTTGTCCTAAATTTGCAGGAGTAGGGTCTGGAGGCAGTAATGAGTAATGGTTAAGAACACAGACTCTGTTATCAGACTACCTGGGTACCAATCTCATCAGTAGCGCTTTCTAGCTAAACTTGGGCACGTTTCTGGAGAATAATGAGTAGCATTCCTCCACCCAGTGTTGTTAAGGAAATCACTGGTGTGAGAAACCATCTACACAGCTTATTACATTAAGCAGATTTTATTATTCCACTCTTTTCATCAACATAACTATTCCAGGAAACTCTTGCCTGGAAGACAAGAGTTTTTTATTCCAAAAACTTTCTGAAAGACCAAATAACTCTTTAATAGAAAGCATAAAATGATAGTTTATACCCCCAGACTCCTGGACTCCTTGTTTCTAAATTCTCTTTGCTGTGCCCAGTAATTCCAACCTTTATGTCATGATCTTTATCCAATCCTAATCAAGCCCCGTGTTTTGAAAGTCCCACCATAAACCAGTCTTCTAAAATTTCAGTAATATCCCAACATTGCCTTTCCCTCTCTGAAGTACTACTAAGACTCTGTCAAGGTAATGCTCTCCCTTATAGCAGTAAGTAAGAAACTCAGCTTTGTCTTATCAACAGATTGTTGTCAGGGTATTTTGGGGAGTCAGAATATATAAAGCCCTCAGCTTGATGCTGGTCCCACCATAAGTACTTTATGAAGTTAAATATGTAGATGCCCTGCAGCATTAGTCACAACAGTCAAAATGTTGGAGGGAAACTAAATCTCCATCGATGGATGAATGGATAAACAAAATGTTACATATAGTGGTGTATACCTACAACAGAATACAATGGTGTATTACTATTACATACTAGATTTTTCCAGATTTGCAACCCACCTCTACCACAGTGCCTGAACTGCTTGCCAAGAGCAACTCTTTTGCATTAAAGTGTAGAAATAAACAAAGACCAAGTCAATGATAAAGGCAAAGGCTATATATTCAGCACTTACTATATATAACAAGGGGGTCAGCCACTGCCACTTGTGTTTTGGCAGAGACTCAAAGGTAGGTAAAGGAGTAGGAAAGGTTTATGGTGGAAAAAAAGGAAGGCTTGAAGGTATGCCTTTATTGAAAGCTATTGGCTTGGGGAGCTATAGGCAGGCCAACTAGATGCCAGGTATCCTTTGTGATTGGTGAGGGATGCATATTTGGCTTTCTCTGGTTGGTCCTAAGTTTGAAGCAGGGATAAAAATTAGAGAAGCTGTCAGTTATTAATCAAGTCCTGGCCATTTTTCACCAATTGTTACAGAAGTTATTGTTTAGGTTCTTGGATTGTTATTAGAGATAGCAATCAGGCTTACTGCAAGTCTGACTTAACAGTAGGTTGGCTTCCTGGGTCACTTATTGTAGATAAGGGGGTTGGTTTCCTGGACAGGCAGCAGGTCACAATCCTATTTTTATACATGATCTGGCCATTGTCCATTTGTGTATTCAATTTCTCAAAGCAAGATCTGTATGGGAGCTTGTTTTTATCTTGTTCTTTGGGTTCTATGGCATGGTTCTCAACATAGCATTAAGTGTATAAATTTGCATAAATAAATGAATGACTTCATGGTGGATATTGGGAGTGAATCCGAGCTAAGTTAATTGTAAAAGCTGATGTGACCTTGAAGGACAAAAAAAACAAACTGATGGAATTCAAGTTAAGAACAGAAGGTTTGGGGCACAAGGGGAGATATGGTGAAATCTCCTGGGATTGCTTCTTCAGTAATACCTTTGACATCTAAGTCTAGGTTCTGTTCCCAGAAAACTTTTCTTGGTAAAAATTTACCTGGTCTTTTGGATTTGCCCAAAAACATGTGCAGCAAAATGAAATCTGACTGCTAGTTTCAAAGCATATATAGTCATGGAACTAGAAGTATGAAGCATGGAATGCTGTACAGACTGGACAAGACTATTATAGGGTCAAAGATGGAGGGTATAGAGTGACAAAAGACAAAGGATAGGATGAGAGAGTGTCTTTGGCGACAGTTTTAGGGGTGAATGCTACCCTACTCAACGGCTCCTATATCTACAATTAAATCCCCCCAGAATCTGGTCTCCATCTGTATTCCCCAACTCATTTCTTCATTCTTGGATGAAAACTGGCAGGAAGCCAAACTGCCTACCAAAATGTGCTTTTGCATTTTTTTTTAATCTTCTTCACTTTCCTTCATCTCATCCCTGTCTTGCCTGCCTTAAGTTCATCTTTTCTTTTCCTTTTCAAGTCAGTATCTATTCTACCTATCTTTTTCAACCCAATCCTAAGCCAATCTCTTTGAGACCGAAACGTGGAACGGATAATGGCTTACAGTTCCTTGCATTGCTACAGTCCCTATTTCAGAGTTTCACACATGGTAGGCAGACAGTAAATGATGACTTATTGTGGCCGTTATTAAGGGTCTCTGGCACTTGCTAGATGAGTTTTCATGTTAAGTCTTGGCTCAAGTTATAAACATAGCACATGGCTTCCCTGAAATAAGCTCATAGTCTGTTTACTTATTATACATTAAATGAATTGTTCCTAGTAAAACAGTATTCATTTTCCTCCTTAGTATTAGCTATAATTTCAGTGGTTAATGAGTAACTGAAATAGGTTACTTAAGTGAATGTTTCCTGTGTTTTCACTGATCACAATAAGATACTGCACACCAATTGTTTCCCATGTTTTTCCAAATACAGCAGTATTAGTTTTATTTTAACAATAATTATCGTTTAGGCAACCATCTGCCAGCACATGTTTTTAGGTAACCTTTCTCCAGTGATTCCGGTGAGTTTTGCCAAACTGTTCAAAAAAATAGTCTATTATTGTAACTCAGTTTTAGCTAGAAGGCTGTCATAACTTTAATGTTTTTATTAACATAAGGAAAATTGTATTAGTTGTTCCCCCAATTCTTAATACTAATATATAATTATTTTTCCTACCCAAAGTCTAGTGTTTAATCCCCATCTTCTGTTGCATTTATGTAAAATATGGCTCATAATGTCACATTTCTCAAGTTAATTTCTATAAAATTTAGTCAATTTTTATTAATTTTATATTAACTACTCTTATATATCTATATGCACACACTTGTCCTTGAAACTAAACCTGTTGATCAAGGTGACCTAAAAATTTTACTTTTATTGTTGATGTTTGGCATTTCATGATTGGTTGGTTGAATTGTGAAGTAAATGAACCAATTATTTTGGCACCTGGTGTATGTGTGTGTGTAGGAAAACTCACAAGGGGCGGTGTTTTAAAGGGTAGGATAAAAATAAGCTAAGACTCCCTAAAAATTCTACTTTATCATTTGCATGCTAGGGAATGAGAGCCTACGAAGGAAGCGCTCACTCAGCCTTAGGCATCATATAGCCTGGCTGGACCATCACATGCCTATAATTAGAAACTTCACCATCAATCAGCAATTATAGCAGATGAGAAGATAGAAGCTAATGATGCCAGTACAGACAATTGCTGAACACACTTAGATGAGCTACAGCATCTGATTGAATTGCCAGATAATTTTGAGAATTTCAATAAATTTCTCCTAGTTTAAAAATAAAAGTGGAAAGAAATCACCTGAAATCTATCACAATGGACATATTTTTGTAATTAAATACTGGAAGTAGAGTTTTATTGGAAAGATCAGGGAGTAAAGGTTTGTTTGTTCTTTTTTTAACTTAAAATAAACATACAAATCAAAACTGGTAGAGGCAAATGAAAATAATGTGACTAAATCGTGGAACTTGAAAAATGGAGCAAAGGATAGTCAGGAAATTTGCATGGAAAACCAATTTCTTTGTCTGAATGAAAAATTAGACTAGCATAAGAATGAAAACAAATCGTAGTGGATAAAACCACAGTAGACTTGTTTTGTGTCAGGTCACATCTGCTGAGCCCAGAAAGCCTACAAAAGACACTAGTTCACAGTAAACACCTTTTGTTGGAGCTGTCACGAGGACCACATTAGTGAACTTCCCTTAATACAGCTGATGAATTTGTTTGAAAAGAACACAGTAAAGTCATTAAATCATATCTAAATTTCAAAAACAGAATCAGCTTTTTCAAAGAAACCTACCAAAATTGTATAAATCTAGATTATTATGCATGTTATCCCAGATTTGATTTAGGTGATGCACACCTGCATTTATAACATGTCCCACAAAAGGAAATAACATTCTCTGAATACAGTAAAGAAACAAAGATATTGTCTAGATATGTATTTTTTAACCCTGAAGTGACATTTGAAACGTGTGAAAAGCTGATATAAAAAGAATTACAATAATATTAATAATAGTGATATTATAGCAGCTAACATTTATCATGTAACAGCTATGCTTTAGTCGCTGAGCTCTGCTCTTTAATCAGTATTCCATGGGCAGATATTATGCAAAATACTTTAGCAGGTATATTGCTAGTAAAGTTAAGAAGCACTTGGTTGGTGGGAAGAAGAAAGGCAAAAGAAGAGGAGACTGGAGCAAACTGGACCAAACAGAAAGCCCAAACTTATGACTGGGCCTTAATCTTATTTAAATAACTGGGAAGGGATGAAAAAGAAAGAGTAGAACAAAGGAAACTACAAATGGAGTCACTTGGAGCCAGGGAAATGTTTTTGAAGGAATCTTTGGGGTGTAAGTGTTTTCCTACCATACTGGTTGCCTAAGGTGTACGATGTTAGTAAAATAACTGGGGCACGTGTGAAGACCTCTCCTCTGTAGTGTGAGACTCCTGTCTTCCTGAGGGCCATAGCCTTCAGGTTTGGGGGCCAATCAGCGACTTTGGTGCCTCCCAGTTGCCACAGAATTCTGAAGTCCAAGAAGTAAGACTAGCAACATATTAATTTCATCAGTCCGAAGGCTCGCTTTATCTCTGCACTGGAGAAGAAGGGGGAGGGGCTTCTTTTCCTGATGAGGAGTCAGAACCGCAACTCTGGGACTCTCAAAAGTTTAATTCAGAGAGCCCTAGTTATACCTTCCTTTAACTCACCTGCTTAACTGAATCCCCTAGCTCTCCTCACCAGGAATCAAGTAACTCTCATAAAACTGATGCATTTTATGCCTTTTTTTGATTGTATAAGCCACAAATGATTGCCTCTAGGTTAATTTTGCACCACTTCTTCCCTATACCTTCTTAACAGTGAAATGTTGGAACTGTGTGCATTGTGGCAGAAGTCAAGAGAGTCAACAGTTGTGGGTTTGGACGCTGAACACTAAAAAACTAATTGCCAGATCTCTTATCTGAGCTCTCTTTCTTTTTTTTCTTTCTTTCTTTTTTTTTTTTTGTGGTACGCCGGCCTCTCACTGTCGTGGCCTCTCCCGTTGCGGAGCACAAGCTCAGCGGCCATGGCTCACGGGCCCAGCCGCTCCGCGGCATGTGGGATCTTCCCAGACCGGGGCACGAACCTGTGTCCCCTGCATCGGCAGGCGGATTCTCAACCACTGCGCCACCAGGGAAGCCCATGAGCTCTCTTTCTTAATAGAAATGAAAGTATTATCTCAGATCTTCTTTTTTCCTCAAGAGTTACTTGTTTCTAATAAAAACCTTAGCCTAAGTTTCATGTATAGATACTTCACTGTGGGAAAAGTTTATTATAAGAATTTAAATGTATATTTGGGAGTCCTAATGCAAGGGAGCAACAACTTTCTCATTCAACTAATTGAACAGCTGAGAAATATAGATTGTTTTATATTACATCAATTAGGATTTATTTTACTTGTCAGAAAGGCAAATTCCCAACTCAAATTACCTTTAATATAGGAATAAATTCCCTCAAGTAACTGAAAAATTCAGAACGTTCTGGATTTCCAACAAGAGTTGATGCAATAACCCAGCAATGTCACAGAGGAGCGTTGTCGCTCCATCTCTAGGCTCTGTTTTGCATGGTGTCTGCCTCATCCTCTGTCTTGCTCCTGATCCAAGATGGCTGTTCTTATCCAGGCTACATGTGGGGCTTTATTTTCTTCCCTCAAACATGAAACAAACATGGAAGTCTTGAGCTTCACTGTGAGTGAACCAATTTAGGTCAGACACCTGTCCTAAACCAATCACTATGGTCAAGGGGAAGTCACTTGGCTAGAGAGCTTACCCTACCTTAAGTTACATCAGGGTCATCACCATGTCAGGACCACATCAGAACTCAATGACACATAGCAGTGGTTCTCAAGCCATAAACTAGAAATAATAAACTAGAAATCCTAAGAGTTTCCAGCCATAAATGTCTTTCTAAAGAGATTTTGGTAGGCCTCTTTCATCAGATCAACTGTCTTTTGGTCCCTTATGGTATTTTAGTGTCCAGAAGAATTTAAACTGGGTAATATATAGTTGTATGGGGAAATGAAATAATATGACAGAGGCTGAAAGGGAAAAGAACCTTTGGACAGGTTAGAATGAAAAGAATAAGAAATCCTGTGGAGTATTTCTTTAAAAACAAAAAGTCAAGGAATATTTATAATCAGTGCTGGCATATGCACTGATTACAAATATTGGATTTGCACTGCCGTTGGAACAGGCGTCCAGGTGGCTATAACAAAATACCACAAACTCAGTGGCTTAAAGCAACAGAAATTTATTGTCTCACACCAAAATCAAGGTTTTGGCAGGGCCATCCTCCCTCTGAAACCTGCTGGGGAATCCTTCCTTGCCTCTTCCTAGCTTCTGGCAGTTGCTGACAATCTTTGGCATTCCTGGGCTTGCAGCTGTATAACTCCAATCTCTGCCTGCACTGTTCCATGTGTTCTCTGTGTCTCCTGTCTTCACATGGCCGTCTTCTTATAACACCAACTAATTACATCTATAACAACCCTATTTCTAAGTAAGGACACATTCTGAGTACTAGGGGGTTAGGACTTCAACATATCTTGTTGGGGGAGAGGGGACACATTTCAACTCATAACAGTAACAGATACTAACTAGAATAAGGGAAATTTAGCAAAGTACAAAAAGCCTAACAAAGAAGCAAAGTCATATATATATATATATATATATATATATATATATATATATATATATATATATTTGTTCTCTAAATCTGGAAAGATACAAAAATTTCCTATCTGTATCATGTAAATCTAGATCTTCAGATGTGTTCAGTGTATCATAAGTCAATCAACGGCTCTGCAGAGAATCCCCAAAGTCAAGGCTAACTGATTGCTGTGAGAATGCAAAGGGTCAAGCTCAAGAAGTTGTATTTTACTGACAAACATTTCAGCCATGTTTGGTTGGTCAAAGAAGAAACAAAACAATAGCAATAGCAAAAGCAAATAGAAAATCACCAATCATGAAGCCTTTTAAGTTCATTAACTGTATAATGAAAAAAAAAATCAGAAGAACAACAATATTTCCTGTTTAAATAGAATTGTTAACTTTTTAGGGAAAGAAAAGAAATGTAAAGGGAAAACATGTCTAAAATTCCAGACCAAAATAAATTGTGTTTGTCTTTAAATGTATTTGTGTATTTTTTTAACAAAGTTTGTCTTCTTCTTGAAAAAAATAATAACATGCTATGTTGTATAAAAAATATATTTCTTTAAATAATCTTTAAATAATCCTGGTCAATCAATGAGCAAATTCACACATAACGCTTAAGACTTATTTTAAGTTTTTATTTTCAGAATCAAATTAACAAGGGACTGTGTGTGTGTGTGTGTGTGTGTGTGTGTGTGTGTGTGTGTGTGTGTGTAAAATCTATCAAAAATATAAAATAAGAAATTCATTCTGTTGTGAGATTAAACAGAGAAGAAAATATAACAGTGAGAAAAGGACCTTGAAATTAGTCATATTCAAGGGTGTTGCCAGTTAAAACAATAAATGTCTTAAAGAGAATTTAGAATAAGATAGTTGATTGCCACATATGACCTACAAAGAATACCATTCTAAGAAATATACCAAAACGACTTGTACTAGCTTTACATTCTGCTCTCTACAATTCATTTAACTTAGTTTATATCAACTCTGATGTAGATTTTTGCATAATCTACAGACTCTGAAGCAGGTTCCCCTAGTCATCAGCACTCAAGTATGCACAGACAGCAGTATGGCCTTGAAGAAGCATAACAGCTTTAATGAGTAGGAAATCAATGAGGAATTTTGACACATGGTGATATGTTTAAACAATTAGGCCTGTCCTTAGCTAGGAGGCTCTGCTTTTAATATGACAATGAAATTGACTATGTCATTTCAACCTTCTAATGGCTTGGAGCAACACCACTCAGTGCCCATCACCAATCTGAATCTTCCTTTCCATGGAAAGCACATGGCTGCAGGCGGATTTGTATTCGTGTTCTGGATCAGCTGTAATTATATAGGTGTGATTTATTAGTTTTCTATCTACTGCTTTCTGTTTACACTGTAAATAATGCAATTTGTTTTCCTTCTGAAACTCCCAAAGTGAATTGTTCTAAAGTGATGCATGCTTAACTCATACAGATGATTCAAACTGTCAATAATCAAAAAGTCACTTAAATGCATAATGCATGGCAGTCCCTCCACCCCCAATTATTTGGTATAGACTGTTGTTTACACTTTTTTTCTTTACCTGTGATCCCACCATCTTATGCCTGAGGAAGAGGCTCAGAAATATGGCAAGAGGTAGAAGAAATCAGTCTTGGGGGTTTTTATTATTGAGTAAGTAGCCAAAAATGATGTGCCATGGTCAAATCAGTCAGAATTCTATAGACATTTTATAGTTTTTAAGATTCCTAAGAGATATGGTAATATGAAAAAATGTCTTGTCCTTCTATGAAGTAGAAATGCTGGCAGTCCACCCACACATGATCAAATCTGCCATTTATTTCCCTACTCATTTGAGTCACATTTATTGAGCACCTGTGCCGGGTACCAGCAAGGCAGAGGTGAACAAGACAGAACATAAAATTTCTAGTCTTAGGAAGGACATGATCTATGAGGAATTCTTCAGTTCCTGCCTGCCCACCCACCCCACCCCCTCCTTTTTCCTATCCACTGTGCGCTGCCCTGTTCTTGAACTTACCAATCTTTACCCCAGTTTGATTTGCAAGCAAGCTCAATACACATTTTTGATTTAAAAAGGCAGTGGTTTGGAGGTGATATAGTAGCAATCTCACTCTATCAACAGAAAACTATACCATTAAAAAATATATCTTTTTTCTCATTACAAAAGCAATACCTAATTAAGAAAAAACTTGGAAAACAAAGAGAACAAAAAATAAACTCCCTTGCAATCCCAACTCAGAAAATCACAGTAAACCGTTGGTTATTTCCTTTCAGATGTTTACTTTGTCACATTTGCTTCTGTTTTTTCACTTAATGTAGAAGAATTATTTTCTCATATGTTAAATTATTTTTAAAACTCATCATAGTGATTGATAATTTACCATGTAAACTTTATTGAATCATTCTCCAATAATTACTCTAATGAGAAATGGTCAATTTTAAAAGGGCAGAGAACATGGCTTTATTTTTGTGCTATGGTCATTTTAGCGAAAGGTAGAAAAAATGGAATACCTTCTCTCTGTTTTTTCTAAGTGCTTTTTTCTTAAGCTATCATATAAATCAAGATACAATCCTTTTTTTCTTCTCTTACCTTGGCGTCTGTATAATGTCTGCTGAGGCCCACCTCTGACATTTATGACTGTAGATATAACACAGATGGAGGAAAGAGACATAGGGCAGAGAGCTAGTTCTTATCTGCCCTGGGGAGTTAATTTGCTCTGTGTTCATGAAGGTAGTCTAAAGCTGTGTAGTAAACACTTGTTTAAAAGTTTAAGGCTTGGCGTACAGAAAATGGAAAAATAAAAACTAATTACTAGGTGGCAAAAGAAAGAAAAAAAGTAATGGGATTCAGGGCACACTACCAAAATATGACACTTTGACATATTGAATGTCTTACACTAATAAAGGAGTTTGAGAAAACAGCAGCAGAAGGTGGTTATTTTGACATCCTCCCCATCCTTACCCTTCTTCCCTGAAACAGGTCATAAAACTCTCCTGGGAGAGGTGCCCTCCCAATATCTGGAAGAAACAAGCATCCTTATCTCTGAAGACAAAGGGATGCCAAGAAGAATCCTAACACAGAGGCCCTGTTAAGTCTTTCCCAGTTTGCTACGATTACTTCATACTCCTCAACCTGTCGTATTCCTTCATGACTGTCCTCTCTTCATCAAATCCAGCATAAAATACTCAAGTCTAACGGTTTCTGTGGGTCTTCATTTCCTTATGAAGACTTCGTGTCATGTAAAATTCATATTAAATAAATTTGTATGCTTTTATCCTGTTATAATCTGTCTTTGTCAGTTTAACCTTCAGACCCAGCAAGGGGCCCTAATAAGGTTGAGGGAAACTTTTATCATCTCCTATGAGAGGGAGAGAGAGTATAAAGGAAGGAAGGAAAGGAGAGGAGAGGAGGAAAATGGAGGGGAGAGACGCACATAAGATAAAGTAGACACCTGCCAGCTGTGACTCCAGAACTTACTTTCTGTGTGACCTTGAGTAAGAATTACTCTTAATTATCCTCCACAATCTCCCACAATCTTCGGTTTCCTCCTCTGTACAATGGACACAATAATAGTACCTATTGTATAGGGTTACTTTGAGGATTAAATGACCAAAATTAAATGTCTGATGCATAATTAAAAACAAGATAAATTCTAAATACTACTATTATTGCTATAATGGAAATGCTTATTTCAAAAAGAAACTGACTAGAGCTAACACTTCCTCTCTAAGGTGAATATACCTGCACGATATTTATACAAGCTAAAGTTTGAGAAACTCTGAGACATATTTACCCAGAAAAAGTTTAAACAAAAATCTTCTAGTGAATATTGCATTATTGCTACAGCAGATTCAGAGTGATTGGTGTTTACAAAATGTCAGTGGACAGGGTGCATTCCAAATAGACCCTGCGAATTATTTACAGAATAGCTAGCATGGACTCCAGAGTTTCTATATGCTCTTTGCTGTATTCCAAACTTTTTCTGAAATTACTGGTTTAGAGTTTTGCCAAACATAAAGCAATAGCCTATCTCCCCAAATACCACCACCTGCTGCATACACACACAGAATCAACATCAGCAGCCTAGAAGTGTGAATCTGCATCAATTTTGGCGGAGGAAAAAAAAAAAATCTGGCATTCTAACTAAATTACTCTGCTTACTCTCATTCAGAAAAAAATCACTTACTTCATAAAGAATTTAAAAACACATTCTTCTAGAAAGTGTATCTTTGAAAGAGAACTATAGAATCAGAATTGCAAACCTATATAGGACATGAAAAATACTTTGGTTTGTCAGGGAGAGGGAAATTTCTCCCTCTAAACCTCACGAGATCTGTGCCTGAATTTATAAAAAAATTGTCACAAGACAGATTAACTGAAGAAACAAGTTTAATCCCTGAACAGAAAGGTCTCATAGAAATGGTACCTCAGAACTGACCAGAAAAAGCAGCTTTCACACTTTTTAGACAAAGAAACATTAGAAACAGGTTTGGATGCTTAACTAGTAAGGAATTTAAGCAAAGTTTGGGCTTGGGTAGCAAATTAGTAAAGAAGTAACAAGGTTTGTTTTTACAGGCTTCCCAGGCCCTGAATTCCCTGTCTCTGGTGATAAGGATGTCTTTCTACCTCCTGGTACAGGGAGGGCACCTTTCACATGGGAGATTTTTTTTTTTCCTACTTTCAGAGAGACAGAGAGGAGGGTCAACACCCTCTTGCACTCGCTTTTTCTTAAGAAACTTTAATTCAAAATAATCAATATGCCATTGAGGCATATTTTGGGGCCACCTGCTCTGGGCTCCAACAGCTTGTTAGTCAGTACTTCATAGTGGCCATTACTCAGGCTCAGTAATGAGACTGCCTTCCAGATGCTGGCCCTGTCACTGCTGGACATCAGCCAGTGACCTCACTGTGCCTCGATTTCTCAGTTGTAACGTGGGGCTGACAACTGTACCTGTCTCGTAGGGCCATTCTAAGGCCATAAGGAGTCAATATGTATGAAATACCTAGAATATTTCTGACAAATACTGAGTACTCAAAAGATATTCATTACTATCACTTTTCTTATCTGATTTAACAATCTCATTTTATAGCTGTGAAAACTAAGGACTGGTAAAACTAAACGATTTACCCAGGTCACACAAGAGGAAAGCTAGGAGCAGGACCTAGGATTCCAAACTTCACGTATATCTCTCCCCAATTCCCTGCTGAACTGTCAGAAGATAATTCTGTTTTTACTGATTTATACTTAAACCTCTCTCATCACCCTGAAACCTATAAACTACCAAATGAATTGTTAAAAATAATTTTGTTTCCCCATAATACAACCCCAAACTGTCACCACAGTAGTCACTCTGATCATGAACAAAATGATGATTTCCTCAATAATTTAATTCAGAAGGGGGTTTTACAAGTCTAATATTTTAGAGATATGAAAGCACATATCGATATTATTGAAATATGGAATCTAAGAAATCAATCATAGAAAATGAATTGTGATGTCACCTCGCTGTGGCTCATAATTGTGCTCTTTTCGTGTATGCTAATTGCTTGATCACCTATTGTAGCACAGCCCTAATTTTATTCATAGTTTTTTTGTCTTTCCTCTAGGAAATGTATGGATGGCTCGGGCAAGTATCTCCTCTTTTGAAATCCCTGAGACCAACAATCCATTTACTTATTTTTAGTAATGACTTTGGTGAATGCATTAGAAGTTCTGCTGTTTTACAACTCACTCTGGATGTGGATGTTTTGCTAGTGCTAAGTTAGAACACAGTACCCAGGGGTCTCTTTTGATAATGCCTAAAAGACACCTTGGAGGTTTTCTGAGATGCATTTTGGGCTTCTTTCCCTATTCCAAAACAGTTTGTATGGCTTCGTCTCTATTTCAACCTGTGGTTTACAACCTGGAGAGAACCAGAGGCTGACCTCTTGGCCACACGGTGAAGCAAATGGAAATGTGTTTTAGGTATTTTTCCTTCATCCTGATTCCCTCTTCGTCCTTCACTTTAGTTCCTCCCATTTCAGTGACCCACTAGCCCTTTTATTTCTCCGGCAGATACCCTTACTTACCCTTTATTTCCTAATAATCACAATGAATTTTTTCCTAACTCTGTAAATTATTCTCTTATAGTTACAATAGATAATAAAGCTAAGTAAATAATATTATAAAGCACTTAGAACAGTGCCCAACACATAATAAATGATGTATATTGCTTACTAAATAAAAAGAAACCTATTAAACTAATTTATTTTATATAAATTCTTCCAAAAGAATATGTTTTTCTTAAGGAGGTTTTTTTTTTTTTTCCTTTTCTCTTTTTTAATTTCAGCTTACAAGGAGTTTTAATGACATAGCCTAAAGGGTAAGAATTTTTACACTGAGAACATAAAGTGGACATAGTCCAAGATTATACCCTGAAGGATACGATAAAAAAGAATGTACAACATTAAAGAAGGAACACTTCTCAATCTGTTCACTGCACTGTTCCACTGTCAGAGACTTCCAGTTTCTCTAGTTACCAGGCCCCACTAACCAGCAACCAGCAGCATCTTCACAAGGCAGGGCTTGGCAACCAACCAGGCCAAGGGCCAACCAAGCTACCAGACCACCCACATAGTCAACCTGCCACAACAGAAGGACCCATGCAGCCCTCTTAGGGGGAGCCCCTAGAGCATAGAGCTTGGGTGATGAGAGGGGAGTACACTACTGGGATGCACAGGACATCTCCTACAGAAGGCCACTTCTCCAAGGTCAAGAAATGTAACTAACCTACTACATACATAAAAATACAAATAGCAACTTAGACAAAATGAGGTGGCAGAGGAATATGTTCCAGACAAAAGAACAAGATAAAATCCCAGAAGAACTAAGTGAAGTAGAGATAGGCAGTCTACCAGAGAAAGAGTTTAGAGTAATGATCATAAAGATAATCAAAGAACTCAGGAGGAGAATGGATGCAGAGTGAGAAGTTAGAAGTTTTTAACAAAGAGTTAGAAAATATAAAGAACAACCAAACAGAGATGAAGAAAACAATAACTGCAATGAAAAATACACTAAAAGGAATCAATAGTAGACTAAATGACACAGAGGAACGAATGAATCAGTGAGCTGGAAGACAGAGTAGTGGAAATCACTGCCACTGAACATAAAAAAGAAAAAAGAATGAAAAGAAATGAGGACAGTTTAAGAGACCTCTGGGACAACATCAGACTTAAGAATGAACAGAAATGAGGACAGTTTAAGAGACCTCTGGGACAACATCAGACTTACTAATGTTCACTTTATAGGGGTCCCAGAAGGAGAAGAGAGACGGAAAGGGCCTGAGAACATATTTGAAGACATAATAGCTGAAAGCTTCCCTAACCTGGGAAAGGAAACAGTCACCCAATTCCAGGAAGTGCAGATAATCCCATACAGAACTAATCCAAAGGGAACACACCAAGACACATTGTAATTAAAATGACAAAAATTAAAGATAAAGAGAATTTTGAAAGCAGCAAGGGAAAAGCAACAAATAACATACAAGGGAATTCCCATAAGGCTATCAGCTGATTTTTCAGCAGAAATTCTGCAGGCCAGAAGGGAGTGGTACAATATATTGATATTTAAAGTGATGAAAGGGGAAAACTTACAGCTAAGAATACTCTACCCAGCAAGGCCCTCATTCAGATTTGATGGAGAAATCAAAAGCTTTACAGGGCTTCCCTGGTGGCGCAGTGGTTGAGAGTCCGCCTGCCAATGTAGGGGACACG
>NC_041215.1:57978045-57995104 GCF_002837175.3 Physeter macrocephalus
TGTGTGTGTGTGTGTGTGTGTGTGTGTGTGTGTGTGTAAAATCTATCAAAAATATAAAATAAGAAATTCATTCTGTTGTGAGATTAAACAGAGAAGAAAATATAACAGTGAGAAAAGGACCTTGAAATTAGTCATATTCAAGGGTGTTGCCAGTTAAAACAATAAATGTCTTAAAGAGAATTTAGAATAAGATAGTTGATTGCCACATATGACCTACAAAGAATACCATTCTAAGAAATATACCAAAACGACTTGTACTAGCTTTACATTCTGCTCTCTACAATTCATTTAACTTAGTTTATATCAACTCTGATGTAGATTTTTGCATAATCTACAGACTCTGAAGCAGGTTCCCCTAGTCATCAGCACTCAAGTATGCACAGACAGCAGTATGGCCTTGAAGAAGCATAACAGCTTTAATGAGTAGGAAATCAATGAGGAATTTTGACACATGGTGATATGTTTAAACAATTAGGCCTGTCCTTAGCTAGGAGGCTCTGCTTTTAATATGACAATGAAATTGACTATGTCATTTCAACCTTCTAATGGCTTGGAGCAACACCACTCAGTGCCCATCACCAATCTGAATCTTCCTTTCCATGGAAAGCACATGGCTGCAGGCGGATTTGTATTCGTGTTCTGGATCAGCTGTAATTATATAGGTGTGATTTATTAGTTTTCTATCTACTGCTTTCTGTTTACACTGTAAATAATGCAATTTGTTTTCCTTCTGAAACTCCCAAAGTGAATTGTTCTAAAGTGATGCATGCTTAACTCATACAGATGATTCAAACTGTCAATAATCAAAAAGTCACTTAAATGCATAATGCATGGCAGTCCCTCCACCCCCAATTATTTGGTATAGACTGTTGTTTACACTTTTTTTCTTTACCTGTGATCCCACCATCTTATGCCTGAGGAAGAGGCTCAGAAATATGGCAAGAGGTAGAAGAAATCAGTCTTGGGGGTTTTTATTATTGAGTAAGTAGCCAAAAATGATGTGCCATGGTCAAATCAGTCAGAATTCTATAGACATTTTATAGTTTTTAAGATTCCTAAGAGATATGGTAATATGAAAAAATGTCTTGTCCTTCTATGAAGTAGAAATGCTGGCAGTCCACCCACACATGATCAAATCTGCCATTTATTTCCCTACTCATTTGAGTCACATTTATTGAGCACCTGTGCCGGGTACCAGCAAGGCAGAGGTGAACAAGACAGAACATAAAATTTCTAGTCTTAGGAAGGACATGATCTATGAGGAATTCTTCAGTTCCTGCCTGCCCACCCACCCCACCCCCTCCTTTTTCCTATCCACTGTGCGCTGCCCTGTTCTTGAACTTACCAATCTTTACCCCAGTTTGATTTGCAAGCAAGCTCAATACACATTTTTGATTTAAAAAGGCAGTGGTTTGGAGGTGATATAGTAGCAATCTCACTCTATCAACAGAAAACTATACCATTAAAAAATATATCTTTTTTCTCATTACAAAAGCAATACCTAATTAAGAAAAAACTTGGAAAACAAAGAGAACAAAAAATAAACTCCCTTGCAATCCCAACTCAGAAAATCACAGTAAACCGTTGGTTATTTCCTTTCAGATGTTTACTTTGTCACATTTGCTTCTGTTTTTTCACTTAATGTAGAAGAATTATTTTCTCATATGTTAAATTATTTTTAAAACTCATCATAGTGATTGATAATTTACCATGTAAACTTTATTGAATCATTCTCCAATAATTACTCTAATGAGAAATGGTCAATTTTAAAAGGGCAGAGAACATGGCTTTATTTTTGTGCTATGGTCATTTTAGCGAAAGGTAGAAAAAATGGAATACCTTCTCTCTGTTTTTTCTAAGTGCTTTTTTCTTAAGCTATCATATAAATCAAGATACAATCCTTTTTTTCTTCTCTTACCTTGGCGTCTGTATAATGTCTGCTGAGGCCCACCTCTGACATTTATGACTGTAGATATAACACAGATGGAGGAAAGAGACATAGGGCAGAGAGCTAGTTCTTATCTGCCCTGGGGAGTTAATTTGCTCTGTGTTCATGAAGGTAGTCTAAAGCTGTGTAGTAAACACTTGTTTAAAAGTTTAAGGCTTGGCGTACAGAAAATGGAAAAATAAAAACTAATTACTAGGTGGCAAAAGAAAGAAAAAAAGTAATGGGATTCAGGGCACACTACCAAAATATGACACTTTGACATATTGAATGTCTTACACTAATAAAGGAGTTTGAGAAAACAGCAGCAGAAGGTGGTTATTTTGACATCCTCCCCATCCTTACCCTTCTTCCCTGAAACAGGTCATAAAACTCTCCTGGGAGAGGTGCCCTCCCAATATCTGGAAGAAACAAGCATCCTTATCTCTGAAGACAAAGGGATGCCAAGAAGAATCCTAACACAGAGGCCCTGTTAAGTCTTTCCCAGTTTGCTACGATTACTTCATACTCCTCAACCTGTCGTATTCCTTCATGACTGTCCTCTCTTCATCAAATCCAGCATAAAATACTCAAGTCTAACGGTTTCTGTGGGTCTTCATTTCCTTATGAAGACTTCGTGTCATGTAAAATTCATATTAAATAAATTTGTATGCTTTTATCCTGTTATAATCTGTCTTTGTCAGTTTAACCTTCAGACCCAGCAAGGGGCCCTAATAAGGTTGAGGGAAACTTTTATCATCTCCTATGAGAGGGAGAGAGAGTATAAAGGAAGGAAGGAAAGGAGAGGAGAGGAGGAAAATGGAGGGGAGAGACGCACATAAGATAAAGTAGACACCTGCCAGCTGTGACTCCAGAACTTACTTTCTGTGTGACCTTGAGTAAGAATTACTCTTAATTATCCTCCACAATCTCCCACAATCTTCGGTTTCCTCCTCTGTACAATGGACACAATAATAGTACCTATTGTATAGGGTTACTTTGAGGATTAAATGACCAAAATTAAATGTCTGATGCATAATTAAAAACAAGATAAATTCTAAATACTACTATTATTGCTATAATGGAAATGCTTATTTCAAAAAGAAACTGACTAGAGCTAACACTTCCTCTCTAAGGTGAATATACCTGCACGATATTTATACAAGCTAAAGTTTGAGAAACTCTGAGACATATTTACCCAGAAAAAGTTTAAACAAAAATCTTCTAGTGAATATTGCATTATTGCTACAGCAGATTCAGAGTGATTGGTGTTTACAAAATGTCAGTGGACAGGGTGCATTCCAAATAGACCCTGCGAATTATTTACAGAATAGCTAGCATGGACTCCAGAGTTTCTATATGCTCTTTGCTGTATTCCAAACTTTTTCTGAAATTACTGGTTTAGAGTTTTGCCAAACATAAAGCAATAGCCTATCTCCCCAAATACCACCACCTGCTGCATACACACACAGAATCAACATCAGCAGCCTAGAAGTGTGAATCTGCATCAATTTTGGCGGAGGAAAAAAAAAAAATCTGGCATTCTAACTAAATTACTCTGCTTACTCTCATTCAGAAAAAAATCACTTACTTCATAAAGAATTTAAAAACACATTCTTCTAGAAAGTGTATCTTTGAAAGAGAACTATAGAATCAGAATTGCAAACCTATATAGGACATGAAAAATACTTTGGTTTGTCAGGGAGAGGGAAATTTCTCCCTCTAAACCTCACGAGATCTGTGCCTGAATTTATAAAAAAATTGTCACAAGACAGATTAACTGAAGAAACAAGTTTAATCCCTGAACAGAAAGGTCTCATAGAAATGGTACCTCAGAACTGACCAGAAAAAGCAGCTTTCACACTTTTTAGACAAAGAAACATTAGAAACAGGTTTGGATGCTTAACTAGTAAGGAATTTAAGCAAAGTTTGGGCTTGGGTAGCAAATTAGTAAAGAAGTAACAAGGTTTGTTTTTACAGGCTTCCCAGGCCCTGAATTCCCTGTCTCTGGTGATAAGGATGTCTTTCTACCTCCTGGTACAGGGAGGGCACCTTTCACATGGGAGATTTTTTTTTTTCCTACTTTCAGAGAGACAGAGAGGAGGGTCAACACCCTCTTGCACTCGCTTTTTCTTAAGAAACTTTAATTCAAAATAATCAATATGCCATTGAGGCATATTTTGGGGCCACCTGCTCTGGGCTCCAACAGCTTGTTAGTCAGTACTTCATAGTGGCCATTACTCAGGCTCAGTAATGAGACTGCCTTCCAGATGCTGGCCCTGTCACTGCTGGACATCAGCCAGTGACCTCACTGTGCCTCGATTTCTCAGTTGTAACGTGGGGCTGACAACTGTACCTGTCTCGTAGGGCCATTCTAAGGCCATAAGGAGTCAATATGTATGAAATACCTAGAATATTTCTGACAAATACTGAGTACTCAAAAGATATTCATTACTATCACTTTTCTTATCTGATTTAACAATCTCATTTTATAGCTGTGAAAACTAAGGACTGGTAAAACTAAACGATTTACCCAGGTCACACAAGAGGAAAGCTAGGAGCAGGACCTAGGATTCCAAACTTCACGTATATCTCTCCCCAATTCCCTGCTGAACTGTCAGAAGATAATTCTGTTTTTACTGATTTATACTTAAACCTCTCTCATCACCCTGAAACCTATAAACTACCAAATGAATTGTTAAAAATAATTTTGTTTCCCCATAATACAACCCCAAACTGTCACCACAGTAGTCACTCTGATCATGAACAAAATGATGATTTCCTCAATAATTTAATTCAGAAGGGGGTTTTACAAGTCTAATATTTTAGAGATATGAAAGCACATATCGATATTATTGAAATATGGAATCTAAGAAATCAATCATAGAAAATGAATTGTGATGTCACCTCGCTGTGGCTCATAATTGTGCTCTTTTCGTGTATGCTAATTGCTTGATCACCTATTGTAGCACAGCCCTAATTTTATTCATAGTTTTTTTGTCTTTCCTCTAGGAAATGTATGGATGGCTCGGGCAAGTATCTCCTCTTTTGAAATCCCTGAGACCAACAATCCATTTACTTATTTTTAGTAATGACTTTGGTGAATGCATTAGAAGTTCTGCTGTTTTACAACTCACTCTGGATGTGGATGTTTTGCTAGTGCTAAGTTAGAACACAGTACCCAGGGGTCTCTTTTGATAATGCCTAAAAGACACCTTGGAGGTTTTCTGAGATGCATTTTGGGCTTCTTTCCCTATTCCAAAACAGTTTGTATGGCTTCGTCTCTATTTCAACCTGTGGTTTACAACCTGGAGAGAACCAGAGGCTGACCTCTTGGCCACACGGTGAAGCAAATGGAAATGTGTTTTAGGTATTTTTCCTTCATCCTGATTCCCTCTTCGTCCTTCACTTTAGTTCCTCCCATTTCAGTGACCCACTAGCCCTTTTATTTCTCCGGCAGATACCCTTACTTACCCTTTATTTCCTAATAATCACAATGAATTTTTTCCTAACTCTGTAAATTATTCTCTTATAGTTACAATAGATAATAAAGCTAAGTAAATAATATTATAAAGCACTTAGAACAGTGCCCAACACATAATAAATGATGTATATTGCTTACTAAATAAAAAGAAACCTATTAAACTAATTTATTTTATATAAATTCTTCCAAAAGAATATGTTTTTCTTAAGGAGGTTTTTTTTTTTTTTTCCTTTTCTCTTTTTTAATTTCAGCTTACAAGGAGTTTTAATGACATAGCCTAAAGGGTAAGAATTTTTACACTGAGAACATAAAGTGGACATAGTCCAAGATTATACCCTGAAGGATACGATAAAAAAGAATGTACAACATTAAAGAAGGAACACTTCTCAATCTGTTCACTGCACTGTTCCACTGTCAGAGACTTCCAGTTTCTCTAGTTACCAGGCCCCACTAACCAGCAACCAGCAGCATCTTCACAAGGCAGGGCTTGGCAACCAACCAGGCCAAGGGCCAACCAAGCTACCAGACCACCCACATAGTCAACCTGCCACAACAGAAGGACCCATGCAGCCCTCTTAGGGGGAGCCCCTAGAGCATAGAGCTTGGGTGATGAGAGGGGAGTACACTACTGGGATGCACAGGACATCTCCTACAGAAGGCCACTTCTCCAAGGTCAAGAAATGTAACTAACCTACTACATACATAAAAATACAAATAGCAACTTAGACAAAATGAGGTGGCAGAGGAATATGTTCCAGACAAAAGAACAAGATAAAATCCCAGAAGAACTAAGTGAAGTAGAGATAGGCAGTCTACCAGAGAAAGAGTTTAGAGTAATGATCATAAAGATAATCAAAGAACTCAGGAGGAGAATGGATGCAGAGTGAGAAGTTAGAAGTTTTTAACAAAGAGTTAGAAAATATAAAGAACAACCAAACAGAGATGAAGAAAACAATAACTGCAATGAAAAATACACTAAAAGGAATCAATAGTAGACTAAATGACACAGAGGAACGAATGAATCAGTGAGCTGGAAGACAGAGTAGTGGAAATCACTGCCACTGAACATAAAAAAGAAAAAAGAATGAAAAGAAATGAGGACAGTTTAAGAGACCTCTGGGACAACATCAGACTTACTAATGTTCACTTTATAGGGGTCCCAGAAGGAGAAGAGAGACGGAAAGGGCCTGAGAACATATTTGAAGACATAATAGCTGAAAGCTTCCCTAACCTGGGAAAGGAAACAGTCACCCAATTCCAGGAAGTGCAGATAATCCCATACAGAACTAATCCAAAGGGAACACACCAAGACACATTGTAATTAAAATGACAAAAATTAAAGATAAAGAGAATTTTGAAAGCAGCAAGGGAAAAGCAACAAATAACATACAAGGGAATTCCCATAAGGCTATCAGCTGATTTTTCAGCAGAAATTCTGCAGGCCAGAAGGGAGTGGTACAATATATTGATATTTAAAGTGATGAAAGGGGAAAACTTACAGCTAAGAATACTCTACCCAGCAAGGCCCTCATTCAGATTTGATGGAGAAATCAAAAGCTTTATAGATAAGCAAAAGCTAAAAGAGTTCAGCACCACCAATCCAGCTTTACAACAAACGTTAAAGGAACTTCTCTAGGTGAAAAAGAAGAGGCCCCAACTATAAACAAGAAAATTACAAAATGAAAAAGCTCACTGGCAAAGGCAAACATATAGTAAATGTAGGAAATCATCCACACACAAAGCTAGTAGAGACATGAAAAGACAAAAGTAGTAAAATCATCTTTATCCACAATAAGCAGTCAAGGGATACACAAAACAATTAGCTGTAAAATATAATATTGAAAACAGTAATCGTGATGGGAGGAGAGTACAAATGCACGGTTTTTAAAAATGCATTTGAAATTAAGAGATCAGCAACTTAAAATAATCACATATATATATATAAACCGCTAGTTTTAACTGAGCCTGATTACTGAAATCTTTCAAGGCTTGCCCTCTCCCCTATCTCCTTTTCTCTTCCCCATCTCAGGAAAAGAAACAGAAAAGGTATTATCAACTAGTCTACATACTTGAAGTTCTCTTAGTCTGGTCACTAAAACGTCTCACCAGCAGAGATATCACCATCCCAATTCCCTTTTCTGCAGGCGAAGCAAGAAAGAAGGGGAAACTACTGCTATAAGTTCATGGAACATCTCTACCCTCTTCTCTGCCAATCCACACATTTCCCATCCTCTAGACTTCCCCATCTGAGGAGTGTTCAATGAAGAGTCTCATCCACACTGAGCATTCCTTTACTTTGCATTGGCTGCTCACTTGCCCAAGCGGATTCAGAGGAACAGTTTATGCTGAGGGTAGGAAGTCTGGCTGCCAATTACTAATTGTTCACATGAGAAATATACAGCCCTTCTGCAATTCTATGATTCCTCAATTAAATGAGGATAATTTTAGTTCCAGGAGTTGTTTGTAGGAAACGTTCAAATGTCAATGTAAGACATAAATTCAGTATTTCTTGATTGGATTGAAATATAGTTCACTTCTATTAGGCTCAATATTTAATTAAGTCACTGAATGTTAGAGTAGCAGGAACACTAAAAGACATCTAGAGAAGCAACATCTTCATTTTACAGGTGAGAAACATGAAGCTTAAAAGATCAAAAATACTTCCTTGCATTCCACCAGGAGCTACTGGCAAAAGCACTCTGGCTAACCTATTCAGGAGGCATTATGCTCGGTGTTTAAATAGATAGGAAGATGGGAAAAACACAGTCCTTCCCATAAAGAAGCTTTAGGTCTGGAGATGAGGGTGTGTCAAGAGTTTAGCTAAGCTACTCCATAGTACTGCTGCCTTGGCATCCATTTTATTGGGCCAAGTGGCCTGCAAGGTCCTTAAATTGACACTACCCCTCATGTAAGCACATGCTCTAGATAACAGCCCAGAGAGTTACAAGCAAATATAAGTCCCTGATATGACTTTCCTAACCGTTCTTGTGATCACAGTTTCCTCCACCTCCCAGCAACTTCCCCTTACGTACCCCTTAGATAAGACACTTGTGGAGTTCACCAAAACTCAACTCTTGGTTTGAATTGATCAATCCAGCCTTAGCACAGGAACCCCAAAGCACTCCACTCATGGAACCTTACAGAGGCATGTGCCCCAGGTCCTATGTCTCTCTCTCTCTGCACTCTGCCTTGAACTCTGCATGTGACCCCACACAGTGTGCTGGGTACTTCCTCCAGGACCTGTGAGTAATAAATGTCTCTATTTCAATTTCTCTGTGGTCTGCTGTTGAACTACTGCACATCATCCAGTAGCCTGTGCTCCATTTAACTAGTATTAATATGATAGATTCATTACACGGTCTTTCCTTGAATTTCCATTATCATGTAGTTCAAAAAATCGTGAAATAGACCATCCTATGCTTCTTCACCTGCGAACTAGAGATACAAACATAATTATAACAGTTCTCTTCCCTTAGGTCGTAATATATTAAGAGAGCAGAGAACAGTTGCAGTATAAAAAGTACCTGTGTATTTATTTAAGTGCTCTATTAAAGGGATATATACAATATTTTAGGGGCAGTATAATTATTTCTACCTGTCTGTGTTCAAGATAAGATTTAAATGGAAGATATTTGAGTTGAACCTTGAAGGAGAAGTCAGACCCTCTTAATGCCAGGTGGAGGACTTTCTAGGTAGGGGAAATTTTGAGTCTATAACTTAGATTTCAGAAAGGACTTGTGGTAGGCAGAATAATGACTGCTCCAAGGATGTCCACATCCTACTCCCCAGAACCTGTGAATGTGTTATGTCACATGGCAAATGGGAATTAAAGATGTTGATGGAAATAAGGTTGTTAATCAGCTGACCTTAAAATAGGGAAATTATCTTCAGTTATCCAGGTAGGCCCAATGTAATTACAAGGGTCCTTAACAATGGAAGAGGAAGGCAGAGGAGGTCTGAGTGGTGTGACATGAGGACTCAGCCTGCCGTTGCTGAAACTGAGGAGCAAGGCAAGAGAACACAAACTAAGGAAAACAGGAACCTGCTAGAAGCTGGAAAAGTCAAGAAAACAAATTCTCCCATAGAGCTTCCAGAAAGGAGTGTAGCTCTGCTGAAACGTTGATTTTAGTTTAGTGAGACCCATGTTAGACTTCTGACCTACAGAGCTGTAAGATAATAAATTTTGTGTTGTTTTAAGCCACTAAGTTTGTGGTAATTTGTTACGGCAGCAATAGAAAACTAATTCAGGACTGAAACAGCAGTCACGTCCTGCTTGCTGTGCCACTTGGGTAGTATTTATAGAGAACAAGGAAGAAAAGCAAAGGTGTTCTCTCATTTTTAAGTTTCCTCTCTTTTGACCCAAGCCTTTTCCCCAGTCAGGTTGAAGCTACACACGTAAACACTGCATTTCCCTTTCCTTTGGCAATGGAAAGACCCTGCCAGCTGGATAGACTAAATAATGTCTCTGTGGAATTTTCCAGCCACAGGCTTTGCTCTCACTCAAGCAGCCGCTGTGAGCTCCCTATCTCAGAGACTGAAAGGACCGCACAAGACCACCCTAGATGTCTGCATTCCTTCATTCCTTCGGGCCCAGGGTACTGGCTGCACAACATGCACTACTTCCCTGGTTTCTATCTCCCTGCCATTTCTTGTAATCTGGAAGTCTGCATTCCCTGACTCCTCACTCCTGCCTGTATTTTCAGCCATTGGTTCAATTTGACTTCTGGGATGGGTCTGTTAGAGCCTAGGTTCCCCCAAAAAACCTAGCCTTTAGTGCAGGTAGTGATCCTAGGGAACAGGAGTTGGAGCCGCGGGAGAGTGAAATAGGGAAGGCGGGAAAGCCAATGCAAGGGTGCAGTACCAAGCTATCACCACGCTGGAGAGCCAGCCTCAGTCCCCACGAGGACTCAGACAGAAGGGGCTGCCTCCCAGTTTGGGCAGGCTGCCTTGGACCTGCAGAAGTACCACGAGGTAACAGAGACACCCCTGAACAGAATGTGAGCTGGCCAGTGATACTGCTGAGGCCAGGAGCCCTCAAGTCACAAGCACTTGCAGCTGGCTGCCACAGCAACAGCTAAAGTGACGAGGAAGGCTGAGAGGATGCCAGGAGGGCAGTGAGTTGTCCAGTACAGGAGGCCTGCAGCTTCCTGACTGTGGACCCATAGTGTCATCCAGTAGTTCATTTTCCACATTGCCCAGTTCTCCCAGATCAGGGTCCCAGCACTGTTTTCAGCACCACCACCACTATCCATGGCCTCAAGGCTTCCCAAAGGCCTTCTCCAAACATGGCTCTCAAATAGGTCCCCAAAACACAAAAAAACCCAGGAGACAGGGTCCCAGACCATCAGATCCAAAAGTACTGTTTGCTGGTCATTCAAAGTGTATCCAACTCACAAGAACAGATTCACAGTCTTCTAAGGTACCCACTTTCTCTAAGCCATGAAAAGGATAAATATCATTGTCTCTCAATACAATAAACAGATAAATAAAGCTTGACATTTTTCAATGTGCACTTTGACAATATTGCATTTTTCTCTCTATTTACAGTGTTCTTAACAAGAATTTGGTAACTCTGATGGTCACAAGAGAGAGTAAAAAGGCATGGTGTGCTTGCTCAAAGTTGGCAGCTCCTCTGAGCCTTACTGAAATGATCAAACAAGTCCAATCTGAAGGATCAATTTTAACATCTTTTCCCTAAACAACCTTTGTAGCTAACTAACATTTAAGGGTCTTAGCAAAGGCTAACATCAGGGAGCTGAGAGTTAATGTAAGCTTCGTGATGTAGAGCTCTTCAAATGAGTAGTCCATTTGAACTGAATTCCCTGACCATCATCTTACTTGAAAAAAAAAAACAACTTTGTTCCCTCAAAGTCCCCTTGGAGGGTTTCTCTACCAATGCCTTGAGCAGCGTCCTCTGGCACTGAAATGGTGGCAGGACTGCTGGCTCCCCTGGAGCAGGCTACTGCCATCCACAGCCTTTGATCTAACAACTCATGCCAGGCCATGTGCAAAGCTGCTGTGCTAATGTCTTTCCTCAGAGCATTCTCTGTCCCCGGTGGCTGGCACCACACAATGTTCAGAAACGTTTTCTTTAACTGCCACATGAAGCTCAGAAGATACTGTTAATTGCATGGTACATATTGATTACCCTTGCTCCTGAAGTTCATAATTTTCCATACTGCAAGGCAACCTAGGCATATCCTGACTCCTCACAAAGAACCAGCCTCCATTACATTTACCAGTTCATTTTTCTTCCTCCCATACCTCCTTCCTTCCTTCACTTTCTTCTTTCTCTCTCTTTTTTTCATACACACCTCTTACACAAATACACAAAACTCATAATTCTCTTCTTCATTCACACAGAAATGAAAAACTTCCTAGAGATTAAGAGAAGCCTATTTAAAAAGCAGACATCGAATTCATTGTACACACTTAAAAGTCATTTTTAAAGTCATCAAGCTTTAAAGGGGATTCCACTTCTTTTCTTTTTTCATCTTTATTGGAGTATAATTGCTTTACAATGTTGTGTTAGTTTCTGCTGTATAACAAAGTGAATCAGTTATTCAGTTATATGTATACATATATCCCCATCTCCCCTCCCTCTTGAGCCTCCCTCCCACCCTCCCTATCCCACTGAGGGTAGCTGTACACAAAGACTCTTAAAAAGAGAGGGCAAAATCCCTTGACAAAGCAGTTTTGATGGTTTCTAATATTAGTTGTTGGTTTTTTTAATAGATCTTTACTGGAGTGTAATAGCTTCACAAAACTGTGTTAGTTTCTGTTGTACAACAAAGCAAATCAGCCATATGCATACACATGTCCCCATATCCCCTCCCTCTTGAGCCTCTCTCCCATCCTCCCTATCCCACACCTCTAGGTCATCGCAAAGCACCGAGCCGATCTCCCTGTGCTATGCTGCTGCTTCCCAAGAGTCAAATATTTTATATTTATATATGTCGATGTTACTCTCACTTCGCCCCAGGGTCGCCATCCCACCCATGTCCTCAAGTCCATTCTCTATGTCTACCTCTTTATTCCTGCCCTACAACTAGGTGCATCAGTACCATTTTTTTCTTTTTTTTTAGATTCCATATATATATGCGTTAGCATACGGTATTTGTTTTTCTCCTTCTGACTTACTTCACCCTGTACGACAGACTCTAGGTCCATCCACCTCACTACAAATAAATCAATTTCGTTCCTTTTTATGGCTGAGTAATATCCCATTGTATTCTTTTTAAATTATGGTTTTCTCAGGTTATATGTCCAGTAGTGGGATTGCTGGGTCATATGGTAGTTCTACTTTTAGTATTTTAAGGAACCTCCATACTGTTTTCCATAGTGGTTGTATCAATTTACTTTCCCACCAACAGTGCAGGAAGATTCCCTTTTCGCCACACCCTTTCCAGAATTTATTGTTTCTAGATTCTTTGATAATGGCCCTTCTGACCAGCGTGAGGTGATACTTCATTGTAGTTTTGATTTACATTTCTCTAATAATTAGTGATGTTGAGCATCTTTTCACGTGCCTCTTGTCCATTTGTATGTCTTCATTGGTGAAATGTCTACTTAGGTCTTCCGTCGTTTTTTTTTTTTTTTTTTTTTTTTTTTTTTTTTGGCGGTATGTGGGCCTCTCACTGTTATGGCCTCTCCTGTTGCGGAGCACAGGCTCCAGACGCGCAGGCTCAGCGGCCATGGCTCACGGGCCCAGCCACTCCACAGCATGTGGGATCTTCCCAGACTGGGGCACGAACCCGTGTCTCCTGCATCGGCAGGCGGACTCTTAACCACCGTGCCACCAGGGAAGCCCTTCCGCCCATTTTTAAACCAGATTGTTTTTTCAATATTGAGCTCCATGAGCTGTTTGTATATTTTGGAGATTAATCCTTACTCAGTTGCTTCATTTGCAAATATTTTCTCCCATTCTGAGGGTTGTCTTTTTGCCTTGTTTATGCTTTGCTGTGCAAAAGCTTTTAAGTCCCATTTGTTTATTTTGGTTTTTATTTCTGTTACTATAGTTGGTGGGTCAAAAAGATCTTGCTGTGGTTTATGTCAAAGAGTGTTTTTCCTATGTTTTCCTCTAAGAGTTTTATAGTGTCTGGTCTTACATTTAAGCCTTTAATCCATTTGGAGTTTACTTTTGTGTATGGTGTTAGGTAGTGTTCTAATTTCATTCTTTTACATGTAGCTGTCCAGTTTTCCCAGCACCACTTACTGAAGAGGCTGTCTTTTCTCCATTGTATGTTCTTGCCTCCTCTGTCGTAAATTAGGTGCCCACAAGTGCGTGGGTTTACCTCTGGGCATTCTATCCTGTACCATTGATCTATATTTCTGTTTTTGTGCCAGTACCATACTGTCTTGATTACTGTAGCTTTGTAGTATAGTTTGAAGTCAGGGAGCCTGATTCTGCCAACTCTGTTTTTCTTTCTCAACATTGCTTTGTCTATTCGAGGTCTTTTGTGTTTCAATACGAATTGCAAAATTTTTTGTTCTAATTCTGTGAAGAATGCCATTGGTAGTTCGATAGGGATTGCACTGAATCTGTAGATTGCTTTGGGTAGTATAGTCATTTTCACAATATTGATTCTTCCAATCCAAGAACATGGTATATTTCTCCACCTATTTGTATCATCTTTAATTTCTTTCATCAGTGTCTTATAGTTTTCTGCATACAAGTCTTTTGTCTCCTTAGGTAGGTTTATTCCTAGATATTTTATTCTTTTTGTTGCAATGGTAAATGGGAGTGTTTTCTTAATTTCACTCTCAGATTTTTCATCATTAGTGTATAAGAATGCCAGAGATTTCTGTGCATTAATTTTGTATCCTGCAACTTTACCAAATTCATTGATTAGTTCTAGGAGTTTTCTGGTGGCATCTTTAGGATTTTCTAGGTATAGTATCATGTCACTGGCAAACAGGGATATTTTTACTTCTTCTTTTCCAATTTTTATTCCTTTTATTTCTTTTTCTTCTCTGATTGCTGTGGCTAGGACTTGCAAAACTATGTTGAATAAGAGTGGTGAGAGCATACATCCTTGTCTTGTTCCTGATCTCAGTGGAAATGTTTTCAGTTTTTCACCATTGAGTATGAGGCTTGCTGTGGGTTTGTCATATATGGCCTTTATTATGTTGAGGTAGGTTCCCTCTATGCCCATTTTCTGGAGAGTTTTTATCATAAATCGGTGTTGAATTTTGTCAAAAGCTTTTTCTGCATCTACTGAGATGATCATATGGTTTTTATTCCTTAATTTGTTAATAGGCTGTATCACACTGATTGATTTGCATATATTGAACAATTCTTGCATCTCTGGTATAAATCCCACTTGATCATGCTGTATGATCCTTTTAATGTGCTGTTGGATTCTGTTTGCTAGTATTTTGTTCAGGATTTTTGCATCTATGTTCATTAGTGATATTGGTCTATAATTTTCTTTTTTTGTGATATATTTTTCTGGTTTTGGTATCTGGGGTATGGTGGCTTCGTAGAATGAATTTGGGAGTGTTTCTCCCTCTGCAAGTTTTTTGGAAGAGTTTGAGAAGGATGGGTGTTAGCTCTTCTCTAAATGTTTGATAGAATTCACCTGTGAAGCCATCTGGTCCTGGGCTTTTGTTTGTTGGAAGATTTTTAATTACGGTTTCAATTTCACTACTTGTGATAGGTCTATGTTTTCTAATTCTACCTGGTTCAGTCTTGGAAAATTGTACCTTTCCAAGAATTTGTTCATTTCTTCGTGGTTGTCCATTTTATTGGCATATAGTTGTTTGTAGTAGTCTCTTATAATCCTTTGTATTTCTGCCATGTCAGTTGCGATTTCTCCTTTTTCATTTCTAATTTTATTGATTTGTATCCTCTCCTTTTTTTTCTTGATGAGTCTGGCTAAGGGTTTATCAATTTTTTTAATCTTCTCAAAGAACAAGCTTTTAGTTTTATTGATCTTTGCTATTGTTTTCTTTGTTTCTATTTCATTTATTTCTGCTCTGATCTTTATGATTTCTTTCTTTCTACTGACTTTAGGTTATCTTTGTTCTTCTTTCCCTAGTTGTTTTAAGTGTAGGGTTAGATTGTTTATTTGATATTTTCCTTGTTTTCTAAGGTGAGATTGAATTGCTATAAACTTCCCTCTTAGAACTGTTTTCGCTGTGTCCGATAGGTTTTAGGTCATTGTGTTTTCATTGCCATTTGTTTCTATGCACTTTTTTATTTCTTCTTTGATTTCTTCAGTGATCTCTTGGTTATTTAGTAGTGCACTGTTTAGCCTCCATGTATTTGTGGGGTTTTTTTTGTTTGTTTGTTTGTTTTTTTTTTTTTGTGGTACGCGGGCCTCTCACCATTGTGGCCGCTCCCATTGCGGAGCACAGGCTCTGGATGCGCAGGCTCAGAGGCCATGGCTCACGGGCCCAGCCGCTCCACGGCATGCGGGATCCTCCCGGACCAGGGCACGAACCCGTGTCCCCTGCATTGGCAGGCGGACTCTCAACCACTGCGCCACCAGGGAAGCCCTATTTGTGGTTTTTTACAGTTTTTTTCCTGTAATTGATTTCCAATCTGATACCGTTTCCATGTAATTTTGTTTTCTTACAGTTTTTTTCCTGCAACTGATTTCCAATCTCATAGCATTGTGGTCAGAAAAGATGCTTGATACGATTTCAATTTTCTTAAATTTTCTGAGGCTTGATTTGTGACCCAAGATGTGATCTATCCTGGAGAATGTTCCATGTGCCCTTGAGAAGAAAATGTATTTTGCCACTTTTGGGTGGAATGTTCTATAAATGTCAATTAAATCTATCTGGTGTATTGTGTCATTTAAAGCTTGTGTTTCCTTATTTATTTCTGTTTGGATGATCTGTCCATTGGTGTAAGTAGGGTGTTAAAGTCCCCTACTATTATTGTGTTACTGTCGATTTCTCATTTCATGGTTGTTAGCATTTGCCTTATGTATTGAGGTGCTCCTATGTTGGGCGCATAAACATTTATAATTGTTATATCTTCTTTGATTGATCCTTCAATCATTATGTAGTGTCCCTCTTTATCTCTTTTAACAGTCTCTATTTTAAAGTCTATTTTATCCGATACACGTACTGCTACTCCACCTTTCTTTTGATTTCCATTTGCATGAAATATCTTTTTCCATCCCTTCACTTTCAGTCTGTATGTGTCTCTAGGTCTGAAGTGGTTCTCACGTAGACAGCATATATATGGTTCTTGTTTCTGTATCCATTCAGCCAGTCTGTGTCTTTTGGTTGGGGCATTTAATCCACTTACATTCAAAGTTATAATCGATATGTATGTTCCTATTACCATTTTCTTAATTACTTCGCATTTGTTTTTGTGGGTCTTTTTCTTCTCTTGTGTTTCCCATTTAGAGAAGTTTTAATATGTGTCTTGGTGTGTTTTTCCTAGGGTTTATCCTGTATGGGACTCTCTGTGCTTCCTGGACTTGGGTGACAATTTCCTTTCCCATGTTAGGGAAGTTTTCAACTATAATCTCTTCAAATATTTTCTCAGACCCTTTCTTTTCCTCTTCTCCTTCTGGGATCCCTATAATTCGAATGTTGGTGCATTTAGTGTTGTCCAGAGGTCTCTGAGATTGTCTTCAATCCTTTTCATTCTTTTTTTTTATTCTGCTCCTTGGCAGTTATTTCCACCATTT
>NC_041215.1:57995147-58005116 GCF_002837175.3 Physeter macrocephalus
CTGTTCCGCAGCAGTGAGTTCCACCATTCTGTCTTCCATGTCACTTATCTGTTCTTCTGCCTTTTATTCTGCTATTGATTACTTCTAATATATTTTTCATTTCAGTTATTGTACTGTTCATCTGTTTGTTTGTTCTTTAATTCTTCTATATCTTTGTTAAACATTTCTTGTATTTTCTCAATCCGTGCTTCCATTCTATTTCCAAGATTCTGGATCACCTTTACTCTCCTTATTCTGAATTCTTTTTCAGGTAGATTGCTTATTTCCTCTTCATTTATTTGTTGTTGTAGGTTTTTACCTTGCTCCTTCATCTCTGACATATTTTTTGCCATGTCTTTTTTTTTTTTTTTTTTAATGAGTGGGATTGTGTTCCTGTTTTACTGGTTGTTTGGCCTGAGGCTTCCAACACTGGAGTTTGTAGGCTATTGGGTAGAGCTGTGTCTTGGTGCTGAGATGAGGCACTCCGTGAGACCTCACTCCAATGAATATTCCCTGGGGTCTGAGGTTCTCTGTTAGTCCAGTGGTTCAGACTTGGAGCTCCCATGGCAGGAGCTTTGGCCCGACCCCTGGCTCGTGAACCAAGATCCCACAAGCTGCGTGGGGCAGCAAAATAAAAGAGAACAATAACAAAGTAAGAAGTAAAATTAGACTAGGAAACTAACAGATATATTAGAATATAAAAATAAAAACACAGATGAGTCAATAACTGGAAGGTAGAACAGTACCACAATAGCAAAAAAAAGAGGAGGAGGGAAAAGAGAAAAAAAAGAAACGAAAAAAATGGGGAAAAGGCTTTGGCTGTGGAGGGTAGGACGTAAGCAACGGCGAGTTTGGGTGGTGTGTGGGGCCAATGCTCAGGACCCACAGGGCTGGAAAAGGCCCTCGGGCTGTGGGGGCGGGGCTTAGGTTCAAGGAACAGAAGGGGCCCAGGCATGCCCCCCACCCCTGGTCTCAGAGGGCAGGGGACCTCACCTGGGAGCCCAGCAGGCTTCCCGGGCTCGAACGGGTGGGGCAAATGCCCTCCTCTCCTCTCCTGCTCCTCTGGTCTGGAAGGGTCCCTCCCATCTGCCTCTCTTGATCACCCCAGCCTCCCTCCTATGTCCCCTGGACCAATGTGGGGGAGGGGGGCTTGGAGGGCAGGCTCCCTGGCCAGAGTGGACAAGGCAATTGCCCTCTGCTCCTCTCCTGCTCTTCCCAGAGAGTCCCTCCCGCCTGCCTCTTCTGATCTCCCCAGCCTCAGGGTACCAATCCTGTCTGGCCTCCACTTCTCCTCCCCCTTCAGTCCCCCCACATCCTACCGGTTCACTTGGGGGTTCCTCCCATCTCCTTGGTCGTCAGAGTCCCCCACCAGGGGCCGGCAGGAACCCTAGTTGTGGGGAGAAGCCAACTCTGTGTCTTCCCACACCACCATCTTGACTCCACCTTCTGGATTTCATTTTAAATACATGTTTCAGAGAGAAGAATGAATTATTACTTATCAATTAATTAGCTGCCTGGTGTGTTCAAGAAGAGTGGTGGGGTCTCAGAGGGCAGGGGACCTCACCTGGGAGCCCAGCAGGCTTCCCGGGCTCGAACGGGTGGGGCAAATGCCCTCCTCTCCTCTCCTGCTCCTCTGGTCTGGAAGGGTCCCTCCCATCTGCCTCTCTTGATCACCCCAGCCTCCCTCCTATGTCCCCTGGACCAATGTGGGGGAGGGGGGCTTGGAGGGCAGGCTCCCTGGCCAGAGTGGACAAGGCAATTGCCCTCTGCTCCTCTCCTGCTCTTCCCAGAGAGTCCCTCCCGCCTGCCTCTTCTGATCTCCCCAGCCTCAGGGTACCAATCCTGTCTGGCCTCCACTTCTCCTCCCCCTTCAGTCCCCCCACATCCTACCGGTTCACTTGGGGGTTCCTCCCATCTCCTTGGTCGTCAGAGTCCCCCACCAGGGGCCGGCAGGAACCCTAGTTGTGGGGAGAAGCCAACTCTGTGTCTTCCCACACCACCATCTTGACTCCACCTTCTGGATTTCATTTTAAATACATGTTTCAGAGAGAAGAATGAATTATTACTTATCAATTAATTAGCTGCCTGGTGTGTTCAAGAAGAGTGGTGGAACATTCGTGTGTAAATCTATAAAGGAAAAGTGCTCGTAGAAGCTCACGTGCTGTGTAATTAGAGCTAATTAACACATTTGCTAATTGACTATTATTTAGCACTCCAGCTGCTGAGAAAAATCCATAGGCCCATTAAATATTAATTAGCAAAAGTCTATTGTCTGATCCTGTCAGATTCTGTATTGATGAGATTTTTTTTACAAGCACAGCTTTGTTAGGCTGGGTACAGAGTAACGCACAGTAGTTGGTTATTAAGGAACAAGAAAATGAGGATCTCATAATAAACACATATGCTCTGTGTTCCAGTCAATCATTTTTTTCTCCTTCAACTGATTACATGGTCAAAAATACTAAAAACGAAGTATTCATCTGTGTTTGCATAGCTACCTACAATCTTGAGATCTTTGTGATTATTGTTACATCAGTTCTTGGTGTTTACTGGACAGCCTATGTGACACACCCTTTAGAAAACTAAAGGAGAACTAACCTATAATTGTAGAAACAAAATGCTCTCCATAACTTTTTTTAACAGCATTATTGAGATGTAATTCACATACCATCTAATTCCCCCATTTAAAGTGTACAATTCGGGACGTCCCTGGTTACACAGTGGTTAAGAATCCATCTGCCAATGCAAGGAACACGGGTTCAACCTCTGGTCCGGGAAGATCCCACATGCCGCGGAGCAACTAAGCCCGTGGGCACAACTACTGAGCCTGCGCTCTAGAGTCCATGTACCACAACTACTGAGCCCGCGCGCCTAGAGCCTGTGCTCCACAACAAGAGAAGCCACTGCAACGAGAAGCCCACGTACTGCAACGAAGAGTAGCCCCCGCTCGCCGCAACTAGAGAAAGCCCGTGCACAGCAACCAATACCCAATACAGCCAAAAATAAATAAAATAAATGAATTTCTAAAAAATAAAATAAAAAGTTAAAAAATAAAGTGTACAATTCAATGGCTTTTGGTCTCTTGCATTGTTAATGTTTCTTAATGTTTAAATTAATGCAATTTTTAAAATATATTTTTTAAAGATATAAAATAAAATTTGTCACAAACCATTTTAATGCCATATTCAGTGGCATTAACTGCACTCATAATGTTGTGCAGTTTCCCATAGCTTTCATTAGATTGATTTGTTTTGTTGACCTAAAACAAATAGACTGCCAATTACTTCTCCAGCAAAAATGGGTTTATTCAGAATCACCAAAGAATTGGAATTCAGGGTTTGCAACCATGGTGAGCTACATGTACGCTCCCAGCAAAAATGGTAAGGAAAACTCTTTTGTAAAGGAGAAAAGGAAGTTGAGAGGGCTACAGTTAACAAAGAGTCTGTGGCTTTCGTTGGCTGAGTTCTTACCAGGAAGAAAAAGGAGTGTCTTCTTCCTGTTGGGCTCTGCTATCTTCACAGGGCATGAGAGCGCCCTGTTGTGGTCTCCCTACTCTATTCAACTTAGGTTTCTGTTCATTAATTTTTTGAGTTTTAAGTCTCCTTGTACTCGAGTGAAGGCACAAGGTCAGGACAGACCCCTCTGCTCTTCCTACTCGAAAAAGCTGAGTTTCCATGTAGCTAAAATATCTCACTGCTCAGTCAGCGGCAGTGACTCCCATGAAAATTGCTCTCTGATTCGCAGCCACTTGGTGCCGCGCCTGTCCTGACTGTTTTCTCCTTTCTAGGTTAGCTCCGCCTCCCACATCCACAGGTGGCCAAGCAACTGTACCGAACAAGAGCCATGTGCCCTCTTCCTGCCTCCAGGCAGGAGTCCCCCTGGCAATTCAAATCTGGTCAAAGTCCAGGTATCCCAAGACTTCATTTGACGGAGACTACTTTTCTCCCCATCACGTGCCAAACAAAGCCCATCCTCATCCTTTTTCCAGAGGAACCCTATTAAGACAACAAGCCCATCAAAGTGAGCGCAAATGAATATAAAAGTTTATTTATTCCTTTCACAATAGTCCTGCACAGGTTCCCCAGATAATTAACTTCATGAAAAACTGCTCTTTCTTCCTTTAGCAATCTTGGCAATACCAAAAACAGGGCACAGAAAAGCTGGCACTTTTCATAAAATTCTATTGTTTGATTTGTATTAAAACAATATCTAGCAATATTGATTTTGTAGTTATACTATGAAGCTAGAATAATAATTAATAGTTATTTTTAAACTAAGGAAAATTTCTGTCAGGCACTAAAGTATTTCATATTATATCTCACTTAATCCACAAGAGTTTGTAGACATTATGGGATATAACACAGCTGTTAGGAGCTTTGGTGTCACACACGGACATGAGTTTGACTTCAGGTTTCTCTATTTAATAGCCATTGTCCTACAAAACGTTTACTAGGAAATGTCACTTGGTGCCACCTAGAAATGACAGGCAGAGGATCCATGGGTGCGCACAGTCCCCATTCTAGCAACATTCTACAGAGAAGCATATTTGGGCAGGGGTGTAGTTGGGCACCCATGGGGTTATGCTCCAGGAGAGGAACTTATGGGGCAAACATGACAGTGACCTCAGGGAATAAACATGTTGGTCAAAGTCTAAATCTGAGTTTAAGGCCATCTGTTCACGTAAGAAGTGCACAATACATCTTTGATTAATGACTGAACGAATTTTATGTCCCCAATACTGGTAAACCAAAGTTGTGAAATTATTTACTTTGTCATTATGGAAATATCAATACTCTCTTTCCCTTAATTTTGTTGCCAAGATAGGATCATGGCAGTAGAGAGGGATACAATGGTAAATTTATTCTGCATTCTGGCTGTTTATATATTTTCAGTCAGCTTTGTTGATGAGAAAGCTAAACTGAGGAAGCTAAATTCCATATGGCAAGTTAGGGATGAGTTTAAATTAGCAAACATTTTTAAGACCTTTAGGAAAACTTCAGAGCAATCCTAAAAAAAATCCTTATTAACTTAAAAGACTAGAGCTAGGGATCTCTTTTTGGGGTCCAATGCTCTAAGCTCACGGTTTACTCAAAAGTGACAGATACACACTCTTATTACATATACCTAAAAAGAAGGACAATATTGCAATACCAGGGCTCCATGTACCATAGATCATTTAATTGATTGATTATTAAATGGGACCCCTAGTGGATAGATGTGACAATAAACTTTGGATATGAAACTGTGGCTACTAGTATCTAAGTTTGCAAAAAAGTAATTAAGAAAAAAACAAAACATAGGGTTGATTCTACCCTTTGGGGTAGAGTAAGACTATCACAAAGACGGCCATAGTAAAAAAATGTTCATCTGAGGTGAATTCTGGCATTTCATAAGAGATCACTAGCTAATCAAGACCCTTACCTCCCATTCTTTCATGCATGAGATTTTACTTGAGGAAGTGTTAATATAATCCCCATATAATCGTGCATATAATGGTTAAACAGCAAAGCAGAAAGATGAATGGATGAAATCTCAAATCCTATTTGAGTTGTAGGCAAAGAGGCAAGGTAAATGCATGGAACGTGGGACAGAATTGTTTTGGGAACAAGGCTCATTCCTGAGAGACCTCTCTCCCTTCAACCACCTTTGGTGCTTTCTAATGATTTCACATGATTCAGGAATGTTATAGAAATATTAGACATAAGTATGCATTACTGTCTGATGATTATAAAGAGCAAAGGTATGTTCATTAATCAAAATACTATATAATGAAAATATAAATCTCCCAACACCCCAAAAATTCTATTTAGAATAAGCAAAAAAAGGAGTTCCCTGGCAGTCCAGTGGTTAGGACTCGGTGCTTTCATTGCCGTGGTCCCGGGTTCAATCCCTGGTCGGGGAACTAAGATCCCTCAAGCCACGCACCACCCAACAACAACGACAAAAAAATAGAATAAGCAAAAACTAAATAAATAAATCAGCTAAAAATGTTAGCGCTTAAAGTGAAGGTTTTGTTCAGAGGAAAAAATACCTTCAATACTAAGCAAGATTTATACCTCAAATCAGAATGCCAAACTGCATAGAAGGTTGGTGAGACATCCCCATGAAGCAGACTGAGTCCAGCAACCTCACCTGGGTACAGGGTCTGACGGCTGGAACTCATCACCCCAGCTCCTGCTGTCACTGTCTCAGGTCACAGACATGATCAGTTGAATGATAAACACTTCACGTAAGCGGTCCAAGGCAGAACAGTGATTCAAACCATTCTCCATGCCAGAACTCCTCAAAGAGTGGTTCTGCTGTCTGTCTCACCAGCCTAAATATCCTCACACATCTCCTGCTACTCAGAAAACACTCATTTCTCTGACAATATCAAATGGGCCAGAATCGATTGATGATTTCCCCGTCCTTCCTTCTTTTCTTCCCCATCTCCGTCCCTTCCCTTGAGTCTAAAGCAGACAGGAGAGAAAGGAACACCTAAGTGCCCACTGAGACAGGCATGTGCCACTGTCTCTATCTACTTTAAGTTCCTTCTCAGAGTAACATGGGTAGCAATAACCTTGGAAAAAGAAAGTTAAGAAAGCCTGAAAACAGATTGAACCTAATTCTATCCATACCAATACAATTTTGGTTACATAAAAACCTCAAGCAACCACCACTAAGGAGGGAAAACAACAGAAATAGAGATATTATTTGGGAAAATACAGTAGGGACAGAGAAACATGGATGCAGAGAACACTGCCTTGTAAAATCTATGTAACTTTCTGTGACTCCATTCAAATTTATTAATTTATAAATGCAAATGTCCTTTATGAGAGATGAACGGATAAATAAACTGTGATGTATCCAGACAATGGAATATTATTCAGTGCTAAAAAGAAATAAGCTATGAAACCATGAAAAGGCATGGAGGAATTTTAAATGCATACTTCTCAATGAGAGAAGCCAGACTGAAAAGGTTACATAATGAATGATTCCAATGATATGACAGTCTGGAAAAGGCAAACTATGGAGACAATCCAAAGATCAGTGGTTGCCAGGGACTAGGAAGGAGGGAGGGATGAATAGGCCGAGCACAGAGGACTTTTAGGGCAGTAAAATATTCTGTATGATAATAGTGGATACATGTCATTATGTATTTGTCCAAACCCATAGAATGTACAACACCAAGAGTGAGCCCTAATATAAACTATGGAATTTGGGTGATTATGATGTATCCGTGTAGATTCATCAATTGTAACAAATGTACCGCTCTGGTGGGAGAAGTCAGTAACAGGGGATGCTATGCATGTGTGGGTGTAGACAGGAAATCTCTGTACCTTCCCCTCAATTTTGCTGTGAATCTAAAACTGCTATAAAAATAAAGTTTATTAAAAATAATACAAAATAAAACTTAATAAAAAATATATATCCTTTACGATACATAAAATCTGTGGAAGACAAAAATTATCATTCTTTTTCTGTACTTTTAGCAATGTAAGAAGCAATCATTGTAGAATTGGTCTTAGAAGGAACTCTCCTGGCCAACAGACTACAGCCATGCTCCTTTCTGCAGTGTCTACTGACAGCCACAAAATCACAATAGGCGCTAGAAAGCCTTCTAGAATAAACACTTAGAACTGAGCACAACTGATGTTGAGGCCTGTATAGCAGTCTAAGGAGACCGTGACAAAAGAGAGATTAAAGGAGAAGCAGTGGAGACCCCTGAAAGGGACTCTCGAGAAAGAAAGATGAAATTACAGAGTGAACTAAACCGTAACAACCTAGTGGACGATAACAGATGCTTCTAGCACAGCTTGGACGGGGGCTCGTTCCACCTCAGCCATCCTGGGTACATGTGCACTGTGGAAGGCAGGGGCTGTATGTGCATTGAGATAACTGTCTCACTAAACCCCAAAATGATTATGAGCTCGACCAACCCTGGGACAACATTTCCCTGCCCTCACTCCTCAGTGAGGGGAACATAGAACAAGTGTTCTCCTTTTCATCTCCCTGGATTTCTGAGACTGGGCATTGACTGTCCAGTTCAGTGGCATCAGAACAACAGTTATGGCAACCAGGACACAATTTTAGCTCAGAGCCTGTGTCCCTGTTGGGACTTGATGGCAAAGTCTCTAGGTGACTTCCCATGGCAATCAGTGAGGGCAAGGGCTCACTCTTTGGACTCGTGTTGTCACCTGTGTTTCCTCCAGGAAGTGCTTGGTGAGGGTTTTTCTGCAAAAGACTAATAACCTCCCTGCAGCCAGGCATACGGAAATTAGGAGCCACCTACATTTAGGCTTTTATTTGCTTTGTACTCACCAGGTAATAAAACCTGAGACAAAATGATGGACCAAAATGGGTCCTGAGAAAATTGCCTTAATGAATCCACATTATCTTCAGTGACTCCACTTTGAATCAGCAAGGTGACAAGAATGTATTTAGAAATGCTCAAATGTGTGAAAAAAACCTTTTAAACTTAATCGATGTCTAAATGATTACTCCAAAGGCCAGTTGTTTCTGTTTGGGTCCCATGCGCTAAGCATCGTGCTTGAGTTTACATGCTGTAAACAGGCTGCAACTTACCACAGTGTTTTTTGTTATTTGTAAAGTTGATTGCCAAATGTCTTGGTATTAATTTATTCAATAAGCTTCCTTTTTCCTTTTGAAATCTGAGGATACGTGGGGACAGAGTTATTGTTGGTGCCGTACTCTTTTATTAAAAAAAAATCAGATAAATATTTCAATGACACCGAGTGATAAAGGAAGTGTTTCATTACCTTCAGGCTGAAGATTCTCAGAGGCATAAAAGGAACGGGAGGGAAAAGTTATGAAACGTGCCGCTGTCGAAAATCCAACACAACCCACATGGGTGGGCAGCTCTCATGCCAGAGTCGTTCCTGCCCCTCCTTATAAAATGGTCATTAATATTTAATGCCTGCTGGAAGAGAGAGTGGCTTTGTGAGCTGTGGGCTGGGAGACTGGTATCGTCTTCTTTCCTGATATTTACCAGAGCTTCAGGGCTCAAGTGACATTTCCATCCCACTTGCTGCTTTTCCTCCACAGCCAGTTCCTTATAGGCAGAGAAACAGGTTGCTTTCCCCATCTGCTCCACACCTCTGATCTCCAGGCTTGGCAAATGAGCCTTCAGTCAAATAAAAAATATTTTGATAGTAAATCATTCTTTATAATATCCCCCTGGGGAGGGAGTAATCAGCCTCTGAATATCAGGCAGGCCAGCAGTTTAACAACGATTTGAGTATCATGAACTGGTTAAACATAATTTCCTCTCTCTTTGTTGCTGAATATTTTCTATTTCTCCTGTCTTTTGCTCTTCTCTTCAAAATCTCACTGTCCAAATAATAATATTTTGGAGGATTAATCATCTTAAGCTAACTATAATCACTGGAAAAAAATCATGTTTTTGTTTCTTCTCACTTACATCGGAAAACTAGTTTGAACTCATAAACCAGTAGTGTTATTTTTTGCAGGCGTGTAAAGACATACAGTCTCTACATGTTTAGGTGACTGTAGCCTTGTGACTGTTATATAAATATCTATGCAAAATTGCACAAATACAAAATCAGACCTCTTAATTACTACTGATTATCATACTAAGTGAAGTAAGCCAGACAGAGAAAGACAAATATCATGATACTGTTTATATGTGGAATCTAAAAAAATGATACAAATAAACTTATATACAAAACAGAAATAGATTTACAGACATAGAAAACAAGCTTACTGTTACCAAAGGGGAAACGGGGGGTGGGGGGGATAAATTAGAAGTTTGGGATTAACATATATACATTACTAAATACAAAACAGATAACCAACAAGGACCTACTACTATATAGCACAGGGAACTATACTCAATATTTTGTAATAACCTATAAGGAGAAAGAATCTTAAAAAGAAAAAAAACTGGGCTTCCCTGGTGGCGCAGTGGTTGCGCATCCGCCTGCCGATGCAGGGGAACCAGGTTCGCGCCCCGGTCTGGGAGGATCCCAC
>NC_041215.1:58005168-58065977 GCF_002837175.3 Physeter macrocephalus
AGAGCGGCTGGGCCCGTGAGCCATGGCCGCTGAGCCTGCGCGTCCGGAGCCTGTGCTCCGCAACGGGAGAGGCCACAGCAGAGGGAGGCCCGCATACCACAAAAAAAAAAAAAAAAAAAAAAAAGAAAAAAATCATATATATATATATATTCTGTATCTGAATATATTCTGAATATAACTGAATCACTTTGCTGTACACCTGGAACTAACACAGCATTGTAAAATAATAAAAACTTAAGAAGAAAAAGAAGCAACTAGCAAGTGACTAAGAAATTATGTAGAACCATGCTAAACCAACTGAAATCTCAATGTATTTTTTAAAAGAGGGATTGTAGTAATATTGACTTACCTCCGACTATAATTAAACAAACTAAACCAATAAACTGTTCCCAGTGTATTAATAGGTCTTTTACATTTTGGAGAACTTTGCTTCCAGAATTCTGGAAGGCAGCTAAAAGCAGTAGCAGAAGAAACTCCTTACACAGAGACCCATGCAGGAGAGGAGTTTATACACCAGGGAACAAAAATACAGACAGAAAGAGAAAAAACAAAGATGGTAATGAATCAAGCAATGAATTAAATAGCATTACTGAGAAAAGAAAGTAGAGTGTACCTCCCAGCCTCCACTCATGCTTTTCTCTTCAAAGTAATACTTGAAGGCATGAGCTGCAGGGTTCTAAAAATGATCCAGGGATCTCCCTGACAAATAGAGAGCATGGTCTGGAGAGTGGAGTCACTGAGAAGAGTTGGTGATGATGTCAACAAATGAAGCCAGGAAAGGTGACTCAAGGAAGCCACTGTTGTCAGTAAGAGGGAAATGGAGAGATCAGACTGTGGGCAGAGTTGGGAACACTGGCCTCTTGTAAAGACACTGACCTATAAAAATATATTATTTAACAATGTTGATTTAATTCATATTCAGGCAGTTTGTAATTAAGAAGGGGAAAAAGGAATCAAAATCCTAAACAAAATCTTACCCAAGTTTTAAATTTCCCATTGAGTGCTTGGGGTGGGGAGTGGGGGGATAAATTATCAAAAACCAAATTTCATTAAAGTAATTACCCAAAGAATTCCTTGAGAAAACAACAGCAACAACAAAAAGGAAGAATTGATAGAGCTATTATACAACAAGTGGGATATTTCAAAGTGATACATCAGCAACAAAACGCACATAGGATGGAACAAAAAGGTCACTGGTGACAAAGCAAACATTCTGGAGAATGCAGCCGGAGGGAAAGGGAATATATAAGAAGGAATGCATGTGAGAATCAATTCGGAAAATAAATCATCAGGATTAAATATGGAGGTCAAGATGAGGAAGACAAGTTTTTCCAGGGCTCTGATATGTTATTTACATGACTCTTACGGAAATGGCCCTTTCTTCCATCATTCTTTTTTTTTAAAAAAAATATTTATTTATTTATTTATTGGTTGCACCGGGTCTTAGTTGGGGCAGGCGGCCTCCTTAGTTGCAGCATGCATGTGGGCTCTAGTTCCCTGACCAGGGATCGAGCCTGGGCCCCCTGCATTGGGAGCGTGGAGTCTTATCCACTGCGCCACAAGGGAAGTTTCTCTTCCATCATTCCTGTTGGAAGCAACATTTCTGCAGCAGTCCTAGGATAGCCCTACGAAGATATATGAGATATTGTCCCTTCCTTCCAAGTATCTAGGTACCTTATATTTATTTATAAATAAAAGCTGCTTTTTCTTGGCTAAATGAGTGGGACAGTGAAGAAATAAATTAGTAACTTTAAGTAGTAAAAATAACCCAAGTGAACCCTCAGATTTAGAAGACTGCCAAAATCAAGGATGACTCTATTTTAGGGCTTGGCTTTATTTTCATTCTCTGAAAACAAGCAATGAACACGTATGAAGCAAAATATTTAAAGGTTATCAAAAGGACTGAGTGTAATAGTAAAAAATTGGGAAGAATCCAGCTTTCCATCAATAGGGAGCTGGCTAAATAAATTACTGTACATGCATGCTGTGAGAAATACTATGCAGATGTAAGAGAAAATGACAAAGTTCTTGATGTACTACTGATAAGGAAAGATCTCCAAGAGATATCATTAGGTGAAAATAGCAGAACATGGAGCAGTCTATAGTGTGCTAAATTTTATGGAAGAAAGAGGGAAAATAATAATGCATATGTGTATTTCCTTGGTTTTGCATAAAGAAATTCTGGGAAGATATTCAGCAATTAGTAATACGTTTACCTGCTGGTGACAGAAGAAAATGGGGCTGATGAGGACAGAGGTGGGAACAAAACTTTTTCAACAAGTAAGAAATAAAACAAGGTAAAAAATTAATTACAATTAATTTCAGTACACAGAGACTATTCAAAGTTACTGTATTTTAAATTTTTGTTCTTGCTGTTTTACTATCACGGTATATTCTAACTAAGAATATTACTATTTAGTTTTTGGTTTCAGCACTCTACTTGTACAATTTATTGCTTTCAAAAGTCCACTCACATTTTGGGGGTAGACAGAGAAATTTTTTCCCATAAGCTGATGACTATTTCATAGAGGGAAAGTGTTCTGACCTTACTAATTACCTCTCTTGGAATAGAAAAACTGGGTCTGGTAAGGCTCGGTTTTAACTCCATTCTGTCATTTCAGGAAGTTCAACAGGAAGTTTCCTCTCTGCTCTTGAGTAGTGGCATTTGAGAACAAGGTACTCACTCTTCCAAGGGAAACTCTCACAACAACTTTGCGAGTGTCAGATGTCCCATTTGTTGTTATCTGTGACTTATCTGTCACAGTTTTCTTACTTTCAATTTTTTTCTACTGGAGAAAAAAATCCAATGATTTTAGACTCTTTATGGTAATTTGGCCAAGGTCTTCCAGAACATCACTCCATGACCCCTTGTGCCTTCCCCCTAACCCTTCTCTTCAGAAATCTTCACTTAAACATTTTTTAACAGGCATTATTGGACTTCCCTGGTGGTCCAGTGGCTAAGACTCCGTGTTTCCACTTCAGGGGACACGGGTTCGATCCCTGGTCGGGGAACTAAGACGCCGTAAGCAGCGTGGTGCGGCCAAAACCAAATAAATAAATAAATAAATAAAAATAAACAGGCATTATTTTGCAAAATGTAAACTCTTCACTTATCCTTGAAAAAATAACTTGAATCTTATTACTAGCATAGCAATCTTATATAGTTCTCATTTGGCATCTACCTACTTGCATATTAAATTTGTCTGTTGAGTGGCTTCCTTCTTTTGTCAACATTGATCTAGCTAGTGACTTCCAGGACCTTATAACTTAAACAGCTTGGGCTGATTTCAAGGCTATATTTTGGATATCTGTTGAGGGAAAATTTAGTAAAATTTATAGTATGATACATAAAGCAATTCATTTGCTTTGGTTGCAAGTAACAGAAAACCCAACTAAAATTGTCTTAAGCAAATATTTTGATTCACTTAAATACAATTTTCAGGTGCATAGAGGACTGCAGCCATGACTCAAGGGTGTATGATATCATCAGAGTGCTGCCTGTCTCTATGATTTTCCTGACTCTGCTTCCCTCTTATGTCAGCTTTGCTGTTCAGCTGACTTCATGCAGCAAAAGCGGTTGCAGCAGTTCCAGCCTTATCACCACACCTTACCGTTTATGCTACGTTATGCTGCAGAATAAAACAACTCCCAGATTTCAATGACTTACATAAACAAAAAATTATTTTCAATTCACTATACATTTCCACTGGAGGTCAACTGTGGCTGTGTCACACAGTCTTCATTGCAGGACGCAGGCTGATGGAGGAGCCCCTGTCTGGGATATTGCCAGTGTTATGACAGTGCAGGGGAAAAAAGAATATAGTGGAAATACATGAGAGCTCTTAATGGTCCTACTCAGACATGGCACACATGATTTCCTCCTGTATGTCACTGGCCAAATTAAGTCATATGGCCTAGTGTAAAGTCAAAGGGGCTGGGAAGTAAAAATCTACACTATCTTAATCAACAGAAGCACCTTCGCTCCAGCATTCCAAAGAAAGTCTTGAGATTCATACTGATTAGATGAGCTATGGTTCCATGCTCAATTGTTACACTAATCATTGTGGCCAGAGAAAAAGAAAGCTCTGATTGGCTTAGCCTGGGTCACATGACACACCCTTGAAACCAGGGTTAAATGTAGCTTCCCTGGAACCACAAGGATCCTCCAAAGAAAACTGAAGGTCTTTGAGGCAAGACAGGGGAAATCGTTGCTGGGGATAAAAATCAGCAACTAGTATAATATAGATTTATATTTAACAATGCTTATGTAAAACTTCTTGTAGGTTATTTAATGATTGTTAAAAATTAAAACAAAGGAGAATTAGACCATGCTATCTCTCCACATTTGAAATCATTCTGGCATGGTATGTCTCCCCAAGTTGATGAAAAGAATGTGGGTTTTGGGATTAGAAAGACCCAAGTCTCTGTTAGAAAGACCATTATTTCTCTCTTATTTATTGGCTTTGTGATTATGGATATGAAAATCCTCTTTCTACCTTCATTTGTAAAATAAATTAATAATACTTAATAGTGCTATATTAAATAAGACAATGTACACAAAGTAAGAGAAAACATAATAGATGCTCCAAAAAATTATTCCCTTCCCACTCAGAAGGTCTGATAGAAGCTGTTAAAGAACTGCAAAGAGTGGTCAAGCATGCCTTCTTCCAGCAAAGAAAAATTAATCAAATTTCAAAAACAGTGTTTTAGCTTCTCCTTCTTAACCTAAAACAAACAAAGGAAAAAAACAGGGTTTTGCTATTGATAATGCCATTCTATTAAAGAGAAGTTACAAAAGTCACATTCTCTCCAAAACTGAGATTGGGGAAAAGAAAGTGGAGGGAATTTAGAGACCTCTTTATCATCGATGACACATATATTTATGAAAAGAAATGGAAATATATAAACTGCTAATCCACTGTTAACACATTCTTATATATCTGTCACTATGCAACTTCCCCTAGAGAAGGTCATATGTCAATTACACTATGTACATGATTTGGTTTTAAGCACAGCCTATTCATCTGCAATTAATATTTTAGAGACTGTGTTTAAAGATCATTAAGTAAGAACTTTAAAGGCTTCAGAATGATTCACCAGTTAATTATACTTGGATATCTACTTAAACTTCACCAAGGACAGGCTGATGTGATTTCATCTTAATTGCTATTTTTAAATTGGCTCGTATAGTGTTTATGTATACATGGAACAATGGTTCTTGTATTCTCTTTGTGGCACATGCAGCAATGCAGCTCGCCCCAACATCAGTTCAAGCCAAGGTATGAATGGTTGCAAAGTTCAGGGAGAAAAAATATCATAATTACACTCTATGATCTGCCCTCCTGATTGTATAAAACTCGGTCTACCCATCCCCCACCTAGCTGAGTATTCCCAAAGAAAAGTCCTACTTAGGACCAGGCACGGTAGATTAAAACGCAAACATTAAAGCAAACAAATTGCAATGTCAGTTATATAATGAAGCCCCTGTCACCTTGAAAGCTTCTCTTCCCACGTGAACACAAAGCAGAGAAATCAGCAGCTTGGTAGCTGTAGCAACCACACCGCCAAGCCTGGAGAGCTAACGTTTTCTATGTAGGTTTTGTGCCCCTCTGGCGCTTTGTAGATTCTGCTAATGTTGAGGCCTCTCAGATTCTCAACTTGGTGAATTCATCCAGCTGGGAAAATTAGAGCTGTGATCAGGAGACAAAAGGAGCCTTGCTTTGTGTCTGACAAAAGTAGGAAAACACCCTCCAGTTGAAGCAGACATGCTCCTAATGGCCACCCACAACAGCATCACAAATAATAGCAAATATTTATCATGCATATTCTTTATTTAAATTCTGATAAGAATACAGAGACAGATTACTTGGGTTAACAAACCACTGTATTAGTTGCCCCCAAAGATTGCAAATTTAAGACATATGTCAAAAAATCTGTTTGTTATATAGACCTGGAATTGTGTGCCATGCTGAGGAGTATTTATTAGACATTTGCTGAATGTTACAATCCAATAGTCTAGCATCAAAATCCAGATGTACCTATATAATTGTGTTTTTTTCAACAGAACAAAACATAATGTTCATAAATGAACAAATTTCACATTTATCTCCTATATCTTTAAAAGAATTTATCTCTTTTGTACATATTTCTGGGAAAAGAATACAGCGTATGAGACAAAGTAAAAAGGAAATACTCTTCCTGACCTAAGGGGTACATCCTGATTTGTTGAACGTTTATAATTTACTTACTTTACCACTGCTCAGCAAAGTGAAGCAGACACCAGACACTAGCTGTGTCCCTGGAGCTAGGTGGATGTGGAGGCCTCATATTTATGCATGTGTCACAGAGACTGAGGGGTGCCCCAGAGTAAACATCCTCCCTTCCTCCCTACTAACAGAATCCTTAGATTTGGGGGCAGGGAATAATGCGAATGTCTTCAAGATTACATTTCCCAGCTTCCCTTGTAAAAAATGGTGGCCTTTCACTGGGCAGTGCTCCCAAAAAAGCTTTTTAAAATAGGCTGGCCATTTATGTCCTTCCTTCTTCTTGCTGGAGCTACTGAGCAGTTTATATCATGAAGTTGAGGACCAGACCTGAGGGACAGCAGAATGGGGAGCCATAAGGAGCCAGAGTGCAACTGTGAAACCCCTACCTCCTGACATCTCATAACATGAAAAATAAATATCTGTCATGTTCAAGCCACTATATTCAAGTCTCTTGCAAGTCACCAAATGCACTTCCTAACAGATGCAGCATAAAATAACCATATAAAGCTAAAAGGGTTTTAAATATGTGGTACAGACTCAATGCTTTTAGAATTGAGATGGGAAAGGCTATAGAATAAAGACTTAGTTATTAAAGAAGATTTCATGGGAGAGATATGAGTAGGAACAGATGTGGGATTTATCTCAATAAAAAGTAAGAGAGTGGTTTATAGATATAGATGAATGGGGAGAGGTTGAGGAACATTAAATAGCCTGGACTAACCGGAGCACAGAAGTCTCATCAATCTTTGACACACAAGAATTTGGTTTTCATTTGATGAGTAACAAAAAACAATTTAGGTCCTTGGAAAGTGACATAATGAAAGAAGTATTTCAAGAAAAGTTATTTGTTAGGAAGATACAGGAAAGCGGAGAGCAAAGAAAGAAGAGGAGAGCACTCTGAAGGCAATGGCAATAGTTCTGAGAGATCTGGGGCTAAAGTGGTGGTGCTGGATGGGTAGTATCATTCAGAGGCAGAACACATCCCTGGAAGAAGTGGAGGTGTCAGGGTGTAGCATAAACAGCGTGCGGGAAGCCAGCGGCTTCAGAGGAATGTGGGCAGGGAGTTCACAGAGAACTATGGAGAAACAGACAAAAATAAGAATGAGGAAACTCTACACTGCTACATTTCCAAAAGTGAGGTGAACCAAATTTGGAGTTTGACCAAATGGAAGAGTCAAAACAGAGATGGAATTATGCATGCTCTCCTCCCAGAGTTCCTGGCAGTGGGATTTCCACCAATGCTAATAAAAGTTAAAAACCCACATACAAATAAAGCCAGTGGTAATTAGAGGTAGAATCTCAAGTGGTCTAGTTATCTCTACCTTGGAGAAAAGACAGGAAGAGTTTGGGAGGTCTCTGTTAGGCAGATCAGGAGGTACTGATGAATAATTCTGGTTATGTATCAAAGGGTTACCATGAACCTGCACAATTTGAGAGGGTATCTGGGTCCAACTGATATAGAGGTTCTCCCACCACTACTGACCAGTCTGTTGAGTAACATATTATGTAGCTGCACATTCACTGCACCTGGTCCATTCCTCAGCATCACTGTCTGAGTCTGGGAAAAGGCAGAAGAAACACTGTCTTAGAGTACCCTCTGGGAAGTGGTCTGCTCTTCCTATCTCCCCAGAGGATCAGGTCCACCTAGGGTAAGGAGTAGAACCGGAAGTCACCTGTGGTTCTAGTAAATAGTGTTTAGTATAAGGAAACAAGCAAACAAACAAAAAAACTAAAACGGGAAAGGGTTAGTAACAATATCAAAAAATTTGGTAGTTTTGCCACTATACTGGTACTGCATAAATGTTGAGGTGGCTAAAAAATTAGAATAATCTTAGACCTGTTTTTACCCTATATAATAGGATTTTAATTGTTTGCAATGTCCATTATCAACAGAATACCTAGATATTAGTTAAATGAAGTAGAAAGAGAAATGATTTCTATAAATATGCACCAGCCATAAAGAGATCACAGCCAAAAACTTTCAGACTCTTATTTGGACAAATATGTCTAAAAGAAATTCAGGAGTCACACCCACATACTAGTAGGTGTAGAGAGGATGCTATTAAACATCATTGAAATCAGGAAGACATAAAACAAATTATCACATTAATGTGATAATTATCACACTCTTCTCCAAATCACATTTTCCAGTTCAATTTTACTAGAGTGAAAAAGTAAGTTCTAGTTTGATAAATATTTTCTATGAATAGCCACAATTCAGATCATTTGCTTATCTAAAACTAATATTTACTACGATAGGCAGCATATAAACAAGTGGTATGAACTTGTAGCATAATAACTATATAATTTTCTATTCCCAAATAAAAATTTTATTAAATACAAAATATTATAAAGTAGAATATTATAAACTACATGCAGAACCAGAGGTGATTCTGAAACTAGGAAACCCATTATTTTTATAATAGCAGAATTCACTGCATATTTGTAAAGATTCTTCAGTCTGGGTTATTTCCATGTAAGAGGCTCAAAGTAAACCTACACTTGGCTTTCGATTTTTTTCTCCCATTTCAGTCACTGAGTGACTGACTAGTGAAACTCCTCTTCCAGATGGCCCACGTGGTCTGGGTCAGACTTTGTGTAGTCAAATATTAATTCCCTTGAGGCAATATGCAAATGAAAGAGAGCATATATGGAAGGCCAAAGCCCTAGTGAATAATTCCAGCAACACTTCTTAGCTATGCCAAGTAAACCACCCTAAAAATATTCCAGTCCTTCAAAATTATAAAGTTGCTAATGGATGAACATCAGAAATCTAAACAATGACTTTTGAAAATGTGTATTTGTACTTAACTCTCCACTTTCAAATGCAATGTTGTAACACACACAGACACACACATACACTCAGCATTTTTAAAGAAATAATTCTGAAGCAATCAATAAGAAATTTAAAATAAAAATAATCATGGGGAAATAGAAAAAAATAACCAAAGCAACATTGAAACTTTAATTGACTGTGCAGTTTATATCTTCAATTTAACTTCTTGAATTTTTAACACATTCACGTAGTTCAAATTAAGAAAAAAAAATTAAAATGTCTACACTGAAACATCTTGCCTCTCCTCACTCCTGTCTCCCATCTGCTCAGGATCTCTGGGTGACTTCCATTTCTCCTCTAGTTCCAGTGAAATCCTGGGAGATTAATGGGCACTATATACAAAGTACAGAAACAGACGTATGTGTGTAAACTCACACACACACATACATAGAAATTTAATACATGATATAGAGGACATTTCAAATAAGAGGGAAGGATTGACTATTCAATAAAAATCACTGAATCTGGAAAAAAATTATTCTTATTTTATAGCATAAAAATATGAATAAATAAATATATTCCAGGTGAATTAAAGTTATAAACCTTAAGACCATAAAATTAGTAGCACTAAATAGAGTATAACTTTTATCATCACCATGGGGTTAGCAAGAATATTGAAAGAAAGCCAAGAAACACAGAAGGAAAGACTACCAAAACTAAACTACTTAAAAGTTGACAACTTCTATTCAAGAAAAAACTCTATAACAAAACTTAAATGATAGAAAGGGAAAATACATATATATGCAACATGTACAAGAGGCAAAGTTTTAGGCAGAAAGCAGTTGGCCTTTGGCAAGCAGCTGAGCACAAGTGGGGCCAGGGAGAGGTTAGAAGACCAAGTAAGGAGGAGAGAGTGATATCATAAATTATGACTTCTCTCTTCTGCAAGGAGGTTTCAAAGCTCAGGAATTTGGGGTGTGATTGGCTTTTTGGAGGGAAACACGGAAAAGGGAATAAACTTTAAACACAAATAAAGCATTGTGAAGTATGTAAAGGGCTAATTCATGGGGAAGCTTTGAACTACCACAGACTCTAGGGTTGGAGTTTGGTCCAAGTTGAACCAGATCCCGTACAGGAAATCTCTAGTATTAACATTTGAAACAATAAATAAGAAAAAAGAAGAAGGATACTACGCATGTGTTTGTGCTTGTGTGTGTGTATACATACGTACTTAATTTAGCATGACTTGTTATGTCACTGTTTTATTATAGAACTTTCCATCTTGGAAATAGTTTTATATTTTAAAAGAATATATATATTTGCATTACTGAAAAGCAGTTATTACTTGCTTTTACTCATGACTGGCCATCCATTTTTAGAGATTATTTTATACTCTCAGCCAATGAGCAGCAAGGCTGTATTGTGCTGTCCTCAGAAAAGTGTTTGCTGACAATCTATTTGCTCTACCATTGGCTTTATTATGTTTATTTGTGTTTGTATCAAATAAAACATACCTAGTTTAATAGATTTATTTAAACTATAAGGCTAACCACTTCCTGCCCCCAAGAAAAAGACAGTACCTTCTCTAACACCCCCTATTTTCCAAGTCTTCTTTCACAGGAACAATGACTTTCAATTCCCTTACTCACTCAAACTACATGAACTTTTGTTTAAAGACTTGGTGTGGTTAGTCCTGTGAATTGCACATTGACACACTAGCTAGTAATGATGGGCATGGTTGTAAGAAGTTAATATTTTTCCTACAAGCCTTTAATCATGTTATTTCAAAGATACAATCCAGGGTTATAGTCATTAAAATAACCATTAAAAAAAAAACTAAAATTAAGTAGGATTTTGTTTCCCAGTGACCCAAAATGAACAGTAGCAGGCAAAACACACATGCACACAGCCAAACTCAACCAAACTGCCTTTGATGCCTCACGGCCAAGATAAATTCACTCAGCTCCTTGAAGCTAAGCCAGAACCGCTTCCTTACCAAAATGGAGACTTTATTAAGCTACAAAGATCAGTTCAGAATCACCACGAGTTTGCTGAGAACCAAACTAATGACAAATCTTGCATTATGTTTAGACCTGCCTGTAGAAATACTGCTGATGATTCACATTATAAATAGTAATAAAATAACTAGTTTGATCTTTTTAAATTGAAGGGCTGTAATAAAGATGACATCAAGAATTGTGGCCTGTTTTCCAAGTAATAGCTATAATCTGACAACTGGTACACAATAGGTATAATCTTTCAACTGGCTAACCATAAAACGTATCATTAGGAAATGTTCTTTCAAAACAGGCTCAAAAACCTAATGTTTTGAAATGGTTTGAAGTCACAACTGAAGATGCTTAGAGAGGTTTACTTTTTGGTAAACCTTTATATTGAAATATACATACATTAAAGAGCACTATATATACATACAGTAAGTGCACAGCTTAACAAATTTTTATGAATTCAACACACCCAGATGATCACCTAGATCAGGACTGAGAGCATTACCAGCACCCTGGAAGCCTCCCTCTATCCCCTCTCAATCATCCTCAGTCATTATTCCTCCAAAGGCAACCAATATTCTGACTTCTGTAACCATATGTTAGCTTTACTTGTTATTAAACTTTATATAAATGAAATCATACATTATCCTATAGTATGTACCCCTTTGAGTCTGGCTTTTTAGCTCAATATTTTATCTGGAAGAGTCAACCAAATTTTTACTTATTGCCATAGTTTGATATTTTTCCAGTGCTACAAAATATTCCATTGCAGAATACATCCCAATTTATTTTGGGTTGCTTGATGGACATTTGGGTTATTTCCAGTTTGAGACTCTTACATATGAAGCTAATATAAATGTTTTGTACATGTTTTTGGTGAACATCTGTATGCATTTCTGCTGGTTTTATATCTAAAATTGAAATTTCTTGTGACATGAGGTATGTGTTTAGCTTTAGTAGATATTTCAAATAGTTTTCTAAAGTAGTTGTACCAATTTACATTTCCAAGCAGTGTGGGAGAGTGTTAGTTGTTCTACATCCTTACCAATAACTGGTGTTATATGTTCTTTGTCTTTTTCATTTTAGTCATTCTGGCAAGTGAATAGTGCTATGTTATTGTGGATATAACATGCATTTCTCTGTTAATTAAAGATGTTGAGTATTTTTTTATGTTAATGACTTGCATATATTTCTCTAAGTGCCTACTGAAGTCTTTTGCCCATTTTCTTTGGGTTGTCTTCTTATTTCTTTATTTCACTACTATTTATTAATACAAGTTCTTTGCTAGATATACACATTTCAAATATCTTTTCCCCTCTATGACTTGAGTTTTAACTCTCTTCATAGTATATTTTAATGAACAAAATGTCTTAATTTTTAATAAGACCCAATTTATCAAGCTTTTTCTTTATAGTTAGTGCTTTTGTGTCCTTTTTAGAAAGCTTTGCTCATTATGCTTAAGTGAAAAAAGTCAGAAAGAGAAAGGCAAATACTGTATGATATCACTTTTATGTGGAATCTAAGACATACAGCAAACTAGTGAATAAAGCAAGGAGACTAACAGATATAGAGAACAAAGTAGCGGTTACCAGTGCGGAGAAGGAAGAGGGCAGGGGCAGTATAGGGGTATTAGATTTTAAAAAGGGGTTATAGGATTATATGAAATCATGTGTGTGAAACTTTTGAAAATCGTAAAGCACTGTAGAGCTTAAAGAATTTTTCAATTAAAAAAATAACAAAAATTTAAATGATAAAAAAAAGTAGAAAGCTTTGCTCAACTCATGGTCATGGACACCTTGTCCTATGTTAAGCTTAACCGTTGTTTTACTTTTCATATTTAAGCATATTACATTTAAGCATTCCACATTTAATTAAGTACATTAAATCCATCTGAAATTAATTTTGTATATAGCATAAGGTAGGAGTTAAGGTTCATTTTTTCCACATGGATAATCTAGTTCAATTAATCCAGCTCAATTCATTTTTTAAAATCTTTTCTTCAAAATGCATCTTCATTGATAGTCAAGTGACTGTATGTGTAGATGTTTCTGGACTAACTATCCTGCTCAGTGATCTATTTGTCTATCATTGTGCCAGAATCATACTGCTTTTAGAGTTTTATGATTAGTACTGGTAATTTGAATAAATCCTCCAACTCTGATCTTCTTCAAGATTGTCTTGACTATTCTAGATCCTTTGATTTGCCATAAAATCTTTAGAGTTAGTTTATCAATTTTAATTCAAAGAAATGCTGGTGAAATTTTGGTTGGGATTGCATTAAATCTATAAATAAATACAGAGGGAACAGACATCCTTGCATTGCACATTCCAATCCTTGGAAATGGCATATCTTTTATTCTGGCCTTTCCTCATTTACCTCAATAATATTTTGTGGTTTTCTGTTTATAGGTTTTCAATGTTTGATTGATTTATTCCTAGGTATTAAATGTTTTATGCCATTGTAAAGAATATTATTTTGAAATAAATGTATCTGCATGCTTATTGTTATTATACAGAAAAACAATAGAGTTTTTTCATATTTACCTTCTATTCAGTATCCTTACTAATTTACTTATCAAGTCTGATACAAGTTTCTTTTGGATTTTTATGTATACAATCACATCATATATCTCCAAAGAATGATATTTTTTAAATTTCTAATTCTTACGAATTTCATTTTTTTGTTTGTCCTATTGCACTGGCTAAGCATTCCTGTACAATATTGAATAGAAATAATGATACTGAACATCCTTGTCTTAGTCCTGACTTCGGAAGAAAAGGAATTTACCATCTCCCCATTAAGTGATTAGCTGTAGTTTTTTAGAGATACTCATTAATAGTTTAAGAAATTTCTTTTTATATCTAGCTCCTAAGAGATTTTAGCGTGAATGGGTACTGAATTTTATCAAATGCTTTTTCTGCATTTATTGAGATGATCATGTGGTTTTTCCTATTCTTTTACTGTCGTGTCTTATGATGATTGGATGTTTAATATTAAATCAGCCACACATTCCTGGAATAAACTTAACTTGGTCATGATGTGCTTGATACGCTAACATTTTATGTAAGATTCTTGAATATATATTTATATAAGAAATTGGTTTTTAAATTTTCCTTCTTGTAATAACCTTGCTAGGTTTTGATTTCAAGGTTATGCTGCCCTCATAAAATGAGTTGGGAGATATTTCTTCTTTTTCCATTTTTTGTCATTTTCCCTAGGTGATGGTCCTTCATGAGCCTCAAATAAAAGTCTGGGGTATTTATGAGGGTCTCTCCTTGGCAAGCCTGAATTCCAGTTTTTCCTCAGTACTGTCAGATTGCCAAAATATTTGCAGCTTAGCTTTTTAGCCTCTTAGCAACTTTACTCTGCTGGGTTTCTATGCGTCTCATCCTGGGCACATACAGCTTAGAAGTAACCAAATGACTCAGGGGGAAACTGCACACAGAATGCTGGGTTCATTCCTCTGCAGATTTCTCTTCTCAGCACAGAGACCTTTCCAGTCCTAGTTGTCTTATAGCTCTAAATTCCAATCTTTTGTATCCCTTTCCCAGAGAAGCTGTCAGACCTCAAAGGTGCTGCTTTCTTTTCTACCTATGCGCCATATTCTGAGGGGTGAAAGCAGCAATGAATGTAGGATTCATCTCAATTATGTTCTTTCTCTGGGATCTCAGCCCTTCAAGTCCTGGCTGTCTCGATTGTTCTCCAATGACTCCATAAAGATTTTTGTTTGTTTGTTTACCTTGCATTTTTATCCAGCTTTTAGGGTCAGTGTCATCAGAAAGACTAGTCTGGTGAGAGCTACTCCATCATAGCTAGAATCAGAAGCTGCTGAACAGAGCTCTAAAATAGATGACCTTGCAGCATCACCTCCCACTCTATCATTTCACATCTGGGAACAAACCGCTCTTTTGCTGAGGTCAGGAGTTTGTGCCCCAGTCAGGGGCAGGATGAAAGACTTTGTCTCAATCTCCTGAGCCCTGTCATTGTTCACTTACTGGGAGTCATCTTCATGGTCTATTGGTGTTGCCTCATTAACAGGGCGATTCACAGGGCATAATTTTACCCAAACTGGATTGCTTAATTTTGCTCAATTGACACTAAAACAGGAGATATCATGACATTTTAAGTTTGTTTTTTGTTTGTTTTTCTGTTCAAACAGCAACCATTTCCTTCTATATAGAGAAAGAATAAAATATTAACTCATAAATCAGGAATCTGAATCTACCACCTAAGCAAGAACAACTTATATACCGATGGTTGATTCATTACCTGTAACTTCAACAGTCAGTATTTCAAGAGATGTTGACAGCACAGATTTCTTCTACATGGGCCCAAACCTATATCCTGTTAATGTTGACCATATACAGTCAGATATTTATAATACAGTCAAGAGGACTCCTCTGGACAATCTAATTTCTTATTTCTCTTAAAGGGATAAAATACCTATTGGCTGAAATACTATTCTGGCACTGCATCTAAGAATTGCATGAAGACAAGTGTGCCTAATCTATGTCTTTTTTAATTTTAAAAATTAACTCTGAGCTTGTGGTTTCCTAAATCCTACAAAAGAAAAGCATTAATATGATGGTAATGATGTTAAAAACTTATTGGCATTCATTCCTGAATAGCCATGATAAAGAATAAAAATAAGGGGTTGGAGGGCTTACAGTGGGAAGGGGGAAATGTAGTCATTGCTCAAGAAGATACTTGGTCCCTGGTTCTAGGTTGTTTCCATCTTGTTTCTAAACCTTGGTTCTAGGTTGTTTCCATCTTGTTTCTAAACCTATCTCCTCAGTGCCTCTCTCCTCACTTTACAACTTTTGGTTATCCTGGAAGGGCTCACTGTCATTGAGACTATGGATCGCTAAAAACTACGGATTTGGAACTGCTTTGCCAGGGTGGTTCACTCATGCTGATCCAGGCTTAAATGGCTGAGATTATTTGTGATTTAGCCCTGATAGAGATCTTGCTGTAGCTCTACCAACAGTGAATAACAAAGTCTGGGACCACCTTCATATGCTATGCAGCTCTTTATTGAAGACATGACCAAACTATCACCAGCCTTTACAGTAGGTAACAGGTGGAAACATGTCACATTTCTGCTTTGGGACAAGAGGTGAATTAATAACTATCCAATGCTAATTTCCTTCCTAAGAGTCTCTAATTAGATAATGCCATGCTATCAACTGATGGTAAGGAATTGCCACAGTATGGGAAAAACCAGATGTTCTTTTAAAGAATTTTTGAGACACTTGGACAGTAGAAGAAAAAAATTCAAAAAGAAGGGAAAGTAATTTCTCTAAGATCTTAAACATCAAACCAACAAACGTGCACTAAAAGCTGTAGGGGATGCAAAGACTTATAAAACACTACTCCTGTCCTTTAGGAATTCATGGGCTAATTAGGAAACAATTAAAAAAGCATCTGTTGAATAACACTGATAACACTCGCATGCATTCACAGGGGCTGGGAGCTTTCTCCCAAGTCTGACTGCACTCATTGGTCTACATAACTCTTTTTAATTTGAAGTTCTCTCTACACAAATACATTGTAACCTTCTTGAGGACAGAACCTCTGCCTTCTTCATAAAGCCTAAAGCAATATTTGTAAAATAAAAACGGTTTTTGATGTAGCCAGGGCAACTCCGGGAAACTCCCTTTCAGAGCAAATTTACTGTTTCCAAGTGCATGCACACACCTGAGAAAAGGGGATATGTTCTGAGGCCTCAGGGTACAGCGGAATGTAAAACTGTTTCTGTGGGAGTACTATTAACATCAGGAGGGAGGAAACTGCCATTCACACTACATACTTCTTACAAAAAGATTTTTCTGCATATGATTCAGAAATTATCTGTGGATGACTCAAAAAAATGTTCTTAATGTGGGTTTTAGTTAGTGCTGCCAAACATTCTGTTTGAGTACTTGGATTTTTACCTGGGGGTTGACAGTCAACCCCCCTCAACCTTCCCAGCCTGACTTGTATAATGAGGATGGTGTTCCTGCAACTGCAGCACAAGGTTAATTCCCCAAAGCGGAAGCATATGTAAAAAATAAATAAAATTCAAATATGTCAAAGGAGGTAATGGTTGCCTGATTAAGTGAGAAGTTCTTAGTGCCTAAGGAAGAGTCCCCTTTATATACATGTCTAAGGTGTTTTCAAATCAACTTTGCTATGCTTCCTTCTCCTGTCATTTAAAATCACCTGAGGCTTAAGAGGTTATGAGTTTTATTTGGTTTTCCATCTTTTGATGTAATTCTTTCCTGAGGAAATTCTTTCTTGTGTTATCATGGCAAAGCCATTAGGGCCCAGGTAAAGAGCCCTCTTCCTATGGGTTGTTCATGGTGGTTGGCTTTCAGAAGCATTCAGTTCTGCTACTGAAGAATGTGTTTCTCTCAACTTTAGATAATTGTGACTAAGACAATGCCTGGTTATAATAGCAGCTCAAAAAATATCGACTGGAATTAACTACTCTACAATTATCAGTAATTAAAATCTATTAATAAAAAAGTAGAAAGGCAGAGAAGAATCACTTGAAAAAATAAATCTGTTATTAAGAGAAGCAAAATATACAAAAATAATGAATACAGGAAATATTCATGATTCTCATAACCTTGGTTTTCAGTATACGTATCAACTACATCTTTGTTGCTCTGTGGGACTGAAACTAATTAAAAACCAAGGTCCTCTGTCAGTAGGAAAGACATAATATGAGGAACTTGTAGTAATTACTTGAAGTAACATCAAAGACTATTCTTATATTTGTTGCAAACATATTTAGATATGTATATGTATTTAATACAAGCATATATTATGCTACATATTTTAGATCTATGTTAATAAGCACATGTTTTTTCCTTTTTAAACTTTCATTCAGAGGAACTGAGGTTTTGTGACTGGGGAAGACCATAACCTTTCAGGTTCTACTTGTTAAATAAGAAAGGAAAAGAATTGTTTAAGGCAGTGATGCTACTGAAAGCTTTGAAAAATACAGCAATTTGAAAATATTAATACTTCAAAATAAAACATATTATTAATACCATCTCTTTATTGTAATGGGAAAGGCCTTGGTTTGAATTTCAGTTACAGTAAGCCACCACTAGCAGCTAGTGCTCAAAACTGAGATAATATACAGCATACTAGGTGTAAAAGTCAGAGGTCTTCACACCTGTTTTACTGTCCTTAATTCCTTGTTGAGGGCTGCCAGTAAAGATGTGCAGACTTCAGGTCTTGATCTTCTCATGGAGACTGGGAACTACTCAAAGTAAACAGTTAACTCACAAAACTGCAGCATTTCCAGGTCGGAAGATTAACAAGCATCAACTCCAGTGGCTTTTCCAAGCAGAAGTCTTCTGAATGACAGGCCTCTGTTTGACTACTACAGTGACAAGAAGCTCACTGCTTTGCACAGTGTTCACCATTAAACTACTCTAATCCAGCTAAAGTCTTTATTTTACATCTCTAACCATTGCTCTTAATTCTTCCCTTTGAAAACATAGATAAGAAATTGAATCCTGTGACCAAATTAAATCTTTCGAGTGTCAAGAGAAAGCTTCATATCCCCATAGTGCCATTTATCATACTCAGGACACAGTAAATGCTCACAATATTTGTTAGATGAATAAATGAATTGTTTTAGCTTTTGAGCTAAAAATTGAGGCAAGAAAGTAGGACTCAAGAAAATTTCTCTTTTTCTTTCCACCATCCTTTAGTCTCATTTCCCAGACTAACACCACATTAAAACACATTTGCAGATGTACTGGTGAATGAGGCTGGATGAAAAGCACTGGATGAACAGAGAACTCCAAAATATTAAGCCAATAAGTCAATTTGGGCTCTGAATTCCCAGAGTTTTTGATTCATAACAAGTGCAGAAAGACATTAAAGCCACCAGAGATGACATTAAACCAGAAAGGATGGCTGAGGGGAGCTTATCCTCGTGGTCAAGAGACTTCATGGTCCTGCTTTTTCAGAAACAGGACCAAACCTTTGCTGCTTCAGGTGACATCTTTGAAAGCGTCTGCCAAGTCAGTGACCTGAAACATTAGCTTCTGACAATTCTTCCACAGATTGTGACCTCAGGAGAACACTCCAGCCTAGTGTGAGTCCTTTGAAGTGAACAGTGACCCCAGCTTAGTTTTTCTGGAACACAGAGCATTATTTTGGATGAAAACAACTTTTGTAAACAAAAACCAGAAGGTGCCAACTCTCACCTCGGAGTCTGGTAACGAACCTGAAAGGCTTCTTCAGGGATGAGCTTAGTGATTGGCCAAGAAAACAGCCTAAGGTTGGGAAGGTTATATTTGAAATCATCTGGGCTTTGGGTCCATGAGCACAAAAGGAAAACAGCCATGGGGTCATTTACTTGAAAAAGGAAAAACAGGGCTTCCCTGGTGGCGCAGTGGTTGAGAGTCCGCCTGCCAATGCAGGGGACGCAGGTTCGTGCCCCGGTCCGGGAAGATCCCACATACCGCGGAGCGGCTGGGCCCGTGAGCCATGGCCGCTGAGCCTGCGTGTCCGGAGCCTGTGCCCCACAACGGGAGAGGCCACGGCAGTGAGAGGCCCGAGAGGCCACAGCAGGGAGAGGCCCGGGTACCCCAAAAAAAAAAAAAAAAAAAAAAAAAGGAAAAACAACAAGGGCAAAAATATAAACTGACATCACAAAAAGAAAATGAAACACAGCTATTTTGACTTCAATAAATGAAAGATATAAATTCTCTCTACAAATCACAAATGCTTCCTCCTTTTTACTTAATTGATTTACTGTATTTGCTAATTAAATTAGAGCTCTGTCCAAGAGTGCGGCATCAGCTAGGATGGAGAGGGAAAGGCACATTCTCTGTATTTCTTCTGGGGAAGGCACATGTTGCCACTTCGGCATCACTGATCACAACAGTACGTGGCTGATACTTCACATTTCATATGTTGCTGATCTTTGAAAACACTGGATCAATAAAAGAAAACGAAGTTGAATATAGATTTGTCACTGTATGTGAGAGTGAACTTAAGACTTCAGAGTTTTACTGCCTGGGTTCATATTCCAGATACTGTTAGGTGACTTGAGGGAAGTTACTTCACTGTGTCTCAGTTTTCTCTTCTGTGACATGGGGAAATATGAGCACCTGAATCAAAATATTTTGGTAGGAGTTTCAAAGAGGTGATGTGTGTCAAGTTCTTAGTAAGTACACCAAAATACTATTATTTCTGTAATAATAACTGAATTACATTATTACATGAAATGATGTAATCCAATTATTATTGATACTATTTACATTTCTAATGTATCTATAATTATTAAATATATAATATTTATCAATCACTAATATAATTATTACTATTATCATCATTATTACTGTACCAAGTATTACTGAATCTAAAACACCCAGATATTTTTTCTGTATTTTCCGCTGGCCTTGAGAACATCTGGGGATGGAGCCAGATGCCTAGGGCCAGTCTTTTGTTACTAACAGCGAGACAGCTGGCTGGAGCACAGAAACCTCCAGAAAGCAGTTCCCTCAGGGGCAATCCTCTCCCCTCTCCCACACCCCTTGCCACATGTGCAGCATTCTTCTAATCTCCAAAGGCTGGTGCCGGGCCCAGCTCCTGGGCTTTATTTTGATAAATGTTCCGGGCTACAGAGTGCCAAGAAACTTGATTCCTTTGCTTTTCAAATACCAAACCTCTACCTGGAAAAGGAATGCTTACATCAGAGCACAGAGATGCAAAGTTTTAAGTTAAATATGCAGTTCTCCCCTTAACCTATTGTCTGCTCTGTTTCTCAGCTCTGAAAAGTTGGAAGAAAAATATCTTCAGATAAAGAGTGCCGTAAATCACTAGTGAAAAGTTAAACATGATTTAGCAAATGTTCATTTTATCTTGGAAAGCAGGGTTATAATGGAACTGCCTTTATGTTTAAAGCCAACAATGTTCTTGATGGAGTTATACGTATTTTAATAAAATCATTCTGCAAAGTACCATAGCTCAAATTCTTTACTCTATTTCTAAACTTTTTATACCTAGTGGTCAAAATAAGTTACACCTGGTTATTGTAAGAGAGACGAACACTATATCCTTCTTTTTCACTGGAAGGGAGAACTAATATTTCCTGAGTACCTGCTAAATGCCATATGTTTTACTTATGTTGTACTATTTAACACAGCAAAACAGCATCATTTTACAGACCAGGAACCTGACACTCAAAAGGCTCAAAAAACTTTCTGAAGTTCATAGCACTAACAAGTAGAGGAGGTTAAGATTCAAATGCACGATTTCAAAGCCAAGCTCACACTTAGTACATGAGAAATCATGTGCTATCACCGTTTAATGATCAATTCTTGCTCATTTATTTGCTTACATGTTTACTGTCTATGTTCCCCTGCAATAATATAGGCTCCATGGGAACGAGGTCTTGTCCATCTTGGTCATCTCTGTATCTTCCAGTGCCTATGACAATTCCCGTCACAGAGAAGAAGCTTAATAAATATTTTTTATTAAAAGATGAATGAATGAATGAATAACACATTTCCGACATGCCCAGGATGAGTCATTTGGAAGTCAAGTCAATTCTCACGTTCCTTCTTGAAATAAACAATGATGATAATAGTTCCAATATCTTGTGGCATTTTCTCATTGTGACACATGGTAGAAAAGAAATCTTTCTTTCTGTTTTGAAAATACCAGTAATTATCTTGTTAAGTCTGGAGAGTACTGTCATTCCCTATGAGTCTGTCATGGCACCAAATCCATGTTGTTGAATCCTGAAGAATTTTCTAACTTTGTAAGGTTTATCAGAAAATTCTCCTAAAAAGATGGTTTCCAAAATTCTTTTGGAAAAGGGTGAGAATAGAAGCAGTGATTGCTGGGGTGACGTGGTGTCATGTATTGCTTTAGACTTGATGTCATGTTCCTCTCACAGGTTTCTTCCTTATTAGCTCAGTTGGTTAGAACCTGATATAATGAGGTCTAGGTCATGGGTTCAAACTCCTGGTGGAACAATTAGCTTAAGTTTGTTCCCAGGACACAGGACTAACTCTGACCCCCTTCTAGTCCCCTTTACTTTGGTTTTGTGCTGCAGAAAGGCCAGGAGAAATAGTCACACAAAGCAAAACAGATGCTTACTGAAAGAACAGCAGGAGAGTCATCCCTCCATAAAATCTCCAGATCTCACATTTATACTCCTTCAAAGAGTTATCTTACTGACTCAGACTTCATTAACAATTGATTTTATACATTTCCTAATTAGAGCTATAAACAGTGGAACAAATCATCTATAAACAAGCTTATAAATAACCAATTGGTTTACATAAAATTAATTTTTTAAAAAAATTTATTTTTTGCTGTGTTGGGTCTTCATTGCTGCACACGAGCTTTCTCTAGTTGTGGTGAGCGGGGGTTACTCTTCGTTGAGGTATGCGGGCTTCTCATTGTGGTGGCTTCTCTTGTTGCGGGGCATGGGCTCTAGGTGCGTGGGCTTCAGTAGTTGTGGCACACACGCTCGGCAGTTGTGGCTCGCGGGCTCTAGAGCACAGGCTCAGTAGTTGTGGCGCACGGGCTTAGTTGCTCCTCAGCGTGTGGGATCTTCCTGGATCAGGGATCGAACCCGTGTCCCCTGCATTGGCTGGTGGATTCTTAACCACCGCACCACCAGGGAAGTCCCAGTTTACATAAAACTAAATGTGAAAAAACTTAAGATTTCCAATGACCAGAAATAACCCTTAGGAATAAAACTTCTACTGTAATACATTGGCTAAGAGTGCCTTAATGAGAAAATAGCTACTCAGGTTATTCTATGGGTGGATACACATTAGCATAAATTGTATTCATAAACTCTCAGAAAAGTATTAGTGACTTTATAAGCAATAACAAGAAGGCATCTCATTAACTGAGAACATTTAGGTCCTGGAGGAGATCGATTCCAGAAGACACACAGCCAAGCAGTCTAATTTCAATAAAGACTTATTCCATAAAACACAGACCTACTAGAGCATGGACTTGAGGACATGGGGAGGGGGAAGGGTAAGCTGGGACAAAATGAGAGAGTGGCAGGGACATATATGCACTACCAAATGTAAATTAGATAGCTAGTGGGAAGCTGCCGCATAGCACAGGGAGACCACCTCTGTGCTTTGTGACCATGAGAGGGGTGGGATAGGGAGGGTGGGAGGGAGGGAGACACAAGAGGGAAGAGATATGGGAACATATGTATATGTATAACTGATTCACATTGTTGTAAAGGAGAAACTAACACACTATTGTAAAACAGTTATACTCCAATAAAGATGTTAAAAAAAAAAAAAAAAAAGACTTATTCCATTTAAGTCAAGACCTGAATAAGAAATTGGACCAGGGTCAGGTCCACAGAAAGATGACTCCTTCTGCTGAGAAAATGTGAGGTCTTTAAAATAGCTCCAGATCACATTAGTTTGATGAACTAAATGCCAAGTATAAATATAATTATATTTCAATATAATTTGTTTTTCTTCCTTGAACCTCTAGAGAATGAATAGTTCCACAATTCATCAAGTTAAAAAAGGGGGCGGGTCCAGCTAAATTCCCCTTAGCAGCATCTGAATATATCTATCCCAGATAAGCAAGGGCTTGCATCTCATCTCACCCAACAAGAGCATGTCTACTCCTAGATTTCATACTAGTCAGTAGCCCCGAAAACTCAGCTCTCTGTTGAGTTCAATAAAAGTAGTGAACTTGCAATTTGCCTGGCTATATTTTTATTTAGAGGGTGAGAGTGATATTCCATCTAGCTCTCTACATTCCTGAGTGGAAACTGTAAGTCCGGATGCCTCATTTTTTGAGGTTGCATCTTGGGACAACGTCTCAAGTTGACAAAGATATCAGAAAAGTGCTAGGGGTCTCCAGGGGCATGGATGCAAAGGGCTATGTTGCATATTACCCATCTTATTTGGGCCTATCAGTGAACAGGTTTCTTGATAGCAGGGGTGTGGTTATTCAATGGGGTCAGGGACTGAACATGGGAAAATTATGGGATTAGCTCAGAAAAGGGACCAGGGACATTGAAGCTATTGTTAAGAGAGAAGCTGGGGTGATGGACTGTGTGATCCTGACTAAGCAGAGAAGTATATGAAGCCAAAGATGGTTCGCAGACTAACAGAAAACTGGAATGATCATAAACCTAGAGGTTCAGTAAACTAGAGGTTCAGTAAAGCCAAAGACAGATTCCATGGGACTAACTAATGAGAGAGCCAGAGACGCAATAAGGAAAGGATGTGATAAAGGAAGGAATCAGCCAGGTGAAGATCAACTCTGGACTTGAATAGTTCAAGGTGCTGGTAATCCACTTTAAGATGTATCAATAGAAAGCTCCCCAACGCTTGAAACAGTCAAGAAGACATGGTCATCTGGAACAAACTAAAAGGAAGTCTCTCAGGGTGTTGTAGAGGGCAATCCCATGTTAAGAGAGTTAACTCCCTTTGGAAAAAGAAGCTTTTTATTTTAGACTTCAGATAACCACAATTTCCTGGGGGAGGCAAGTTATCGTATCCTTTTAGTTCCCTTCTAACTTCATGATTCTATAAACCCAGCCCAACTTGCAGATTTTAGGTGGGGTGGGTAACTGCAAGCTGGAAACTACCTTCTCTATTAACTTTAGGCTGCCTTATGTGAAAAAAATTTTCAGTGCCTAGCCTGGCTTTGCTGCTCTTCTAGTTAAAAGAAATGCAAAAGTTTATTATAAAGTCATATCAAAATTCCAGGTTTTCTCATAAATGACTTTACAGCTCTGGCCATCTAAAGCATGACCAGAAAAGCTTGTCTTGGTTTTAAGATAGTTCTTCTGAAAGTAGGATTGATTGGCAGTTGATTATCCATGGTTCTGAAGTCAAGATCCACATGGAAAAAGAAAATTCACGTATAACCCAAAAATTCCATGCTGATGGAAACAAGGGAATAAAACCACGAGATAAAATTCCCATCTCTGTCCTCGTTCAATCTGTGATGGATGTGTTAATGAGCAGTAAAATGGGCAAAAGAGTCACAAGTGGGTGAATGCCTGGGTACACAGGATGTTAGCAAATCTATAAGCTTGGATAATAGAATGAATAGAATGGCATGGTGAGAAACCCAGATTCAATGTGATTGATTAGCCACAGTTTTGCTGTTGAGAAAATTATCTTTCTTTTTAACACAACTTAGATCCAGAATGGCTTTCATCACTCAACTCAGCTATGATATTTTCTTCTGGCATCAAATCAGCCTCCTGGGGTTATAATTGTTTTGTCCCAAGGATTACTCAACTATACACACACAAAGTCTGTACAAACACAGGCAAAAAAAGTACACTTGTCACATAAATAATAAAGCCAAACGTGCTAATTCTTTGCTGCCTCTGCAGTGACCCATCAAGGAACTTTTGCCAAACAGACTGGAGTCAAGTCAGTGTTACAGTTTTAAAGTGAAAAGAAACTCTAGGCATAAAATTGTGCCAGTTTCCTAGCCAACGAGGCCGATAGATAAATGTGTCTGTAAGTTTACTCCTTTTTATAGAACTCAGTGGTCTCCGAACTTTTTGAAATACCCCTATCAATTTTTTAAAAACTGGAGGATCCATCCCCAGTAAGTGTTGGTTATATAAATATAAATTTGTGTACGTATGTGATATCAACCTGTTCTAAAAATATGTTCTGGATGCAATAATGTTTTGCTTTGTTTTGTTTTGTTTTTTTTGCGTTACGCGGGCCTCTCACTACTGTGGCCTCTCCCGCTGCGGAGCACAGGCTCCGGACGCGCAGGCTCAGCAGCCACGCCTCACGGGCCCAGCCGCTCCGCGGCATGTGGGATCCTCCCGGACCGGGGCACGAACCCGTGTCCCCTGCATCGACAGGCAGACTCTCAACCACTGCGCCACCAGGGAAGCCCTGCAATAATGTTTAAAAGCATTTAAAATGATGTGACAAACATAAAATAAATATTTATGAATGTCTTGCAAGTTTTCATACTTCCAAACTATCATTGGCTAATATCCTAATAATATATACTTAGAGTATGATATGTACAGGTAAATCCATATTTTAAAATAGTTACATTGATACTTGTGAATTTTTACTAACTTCTTGTCAGATCTTCTTAATGTGACTGACAAAAAGCTCCTAGTAGAAGGATAAGTGTCAACTCTGCCATGCTCTTACTATTGCCTTCATCTTGCATTATTAGTTTTATCTTGCATTATTAGTTTAATCTTGCATTTGAGTTTTCTGTGCAAGATAATTTATCAGCCATTTGTTCCATAATTGTAAAGGTTAATTTAGTAAATATATAAGTGAAAATACATACATAACATAAAAATATGATCCAAAATCCACTTAAGAGGACACTTGAATTACAAGGCATCGCAGTACAGTGGTAGTAATCAATCACATGAGGACACCAGTTCCAACTCTCCATGATGTGGAACTCCTACTCTTCCTACAAGATAGCTTCTATACCAACTGTCAAATGGACATGCGGTAGGTGAATATCACCATTAAATCATACATTAAAATCAGCTATATAAGCAACAAAAGAAAAAACAGATAAACTGGGATTCATCAATATTTTAAAACTCTTGCACATTAAGGGTCACTATCAACAGAGTGAAAAGGCAGCTCACAAAATAGGAGAAAATATTTGCAAATCATGTATCTGATAAGGAATTAATATCTAGAATATATAAAAACTCCTATAACTCAACAACAAAAACAATTTGAAAATGGGCAAAGGACTTGAATGGATGTTTCTCCAAAGAAGACATAAAGGGTTTCCCTGGTGGCGCAGTGGTTGAGAGTCCGCCTGCCGATGCAAGGGATATGGGTTCGTGCCCCGGTCCGGGAAGATCCCACATGCCGCGGAGCGTCTGGGCCCGTGAGCCACGACCGCTGAGCCTGCGCGTCCGGAGCCTGTGCTCCGCAACGGGAGAAGTCACAACAGCGAGAGGCCCACGTACCGCCAAAAAAAAAAAAAAAAAAAAAAAAGACATAAAAATGGCCAATAAGCACATGAAAAAATGTTCAACATCATTAATTACTAGGAGAATGCAAATCAAAATTACAATGAGATATTATTTCACACCCATTATGCTAGCTATTATTTTTTAAAAATAAAATAGTAATGTATTAGTGAGGATGTGGAGCTACTAGAACATTCATGCATTGTTGGTGGTTATATAAAATGGTTCAGTCACTGCGGAATAGTTTGATGGTTCCTCAAAAAGTGAAACATAAAATTACCATATGATCCAGCAATTCTACTTCTAGGTATATACCCAAAAGAATTGAAAACCGGGACTGAAACAGATACTTAAATGCTAGTTGTGTTCACAGCAACATTATTCAAAATAGTCGAAAGGTAGAAACAACCCAAATGGATAAATAAATACACAAATGTGGTACACCCATGCAATGGAATATTATTCAGCCCTAAGAAGAAATGAAATTCTGATACATGCGACAACGTGGATGAGCTATGAAAACACTATGCTAAATGAAATGAGCCAAACACAAAAGGATAAATATCATATGCTTCCATTTACGTGAGGTAGCTAGAAGAGGAAAATTCATAGAGACAGAAAGTAAAATAGAGGTGACCATGGGCTGAGGGGAAGGGGAAAAGGGGTTATCGTTTAATGGGTACAGGTGATATGATCACCTCCCAGATGCTGTAAGGTTTATGTATGTCTTGGGATTGTCATACACATGATACCTCTAGGGCCACCACATATTGTTTTACCAGTGCACTGCACAGTGGTGCCCTAAAAAGTGTTGCCTGGTAAGCTGGTGTGTGGGTCTGAAATCGAATTTGTGCTGTGCTCCCTAAGCCATGTGCTTTGGAGGAAGGTTACATCATGCTAGAGGAAGGGGTGCACTGTTTAAATCATTTTGAAACAGTGTACAAAATTGTCACGTGTGTAATAACCAATAGTTCTTGTTATTACTACCTAAGTTCAAAACCCCAAGGCTGGAACAAATAATTTCAGGATTTCATACTAATATTCAAGTGCACCTTTCTTGGCCTATCTAGAAAAAGTTAAGTTTGCCAGTTGACTTACCATCTTGTTAGCCAAGACACTAAAAATCTGTTATATTTTCTGAGTGAAAAATGGTAACAAAGAATTGTTGAATGGGGCGGGGTGGGGGGGCGGTCTTAAGGCTCCAAGATCAAACTCACACTCATTAAGTAGTTAATTCACTAAAATGTGCTGCAAATTATTTTTTGCCAAGTAAATGAAGACCAGGGGCTAAGAGGTGAAGTGAGGTCTCCAATGTCACACAGGTGATTAATGGGGAAACAAGCAAGAGAATCCGCATTCCCAAGCAGCTGAGGCTCCTGCCACAGACAGTGAGTGTGATGTTCCCCAGGCTGGGGAAACAAGCATGTCCAGGTATGGCTGGGACAGTTGGGCTCCATAGTGCAGGATGTTAGTACCCTCAGTGTAGATTAAGATGTTTATGACATCCTCATATGAAGTAGAGCAAAAAAATGAGTAAAGTAAGAAAAATGTAATGACATCACCCACCATTTTCATGCCTGTGTTCTGCTTTTCTTGGAACTTTCCACACTATCTGTATTCTGGATCTGCTAAAGGCAAGGCATACATTGTCTTATGTACATATATAATACAATGTATGCATTGTATATAGATATTTATATAGTTATTTTCCTCTCCATTTACCTAATCAATCATACTTGTTCTAAAAAACTAATTTTATTTAGTGAATGTTCTGGAATTTCAAACGTTCCAGAAAATAAGGAAAACAAAGCCCACTTCCCTTAATAAGCTGTCTCTGGTTCTTTTTTGAAATATAACATGTAGATGTAGAAAATGAATCTGGGGAGAAGAAACAAAACTAAGCAAAAATATATATATATATATATCATATATATACACATATATATGATATATATACACATATATATATATATGATTTCCGTTTGACTGATAATTCTCATTCCCTCTCCCTACTCTATGCATCCTCATGTGTTTATGTCATTTCTGATTTCAGGTTCCCTGAGTGAACTCCTGTAGGCTATAAGCTAAATGACTAACAAACACTGGCCAAGTTAAACCAAGATGTTACAGGTACGAGAAGGGCCCGATTTCTCTGAAGAGACGTGAAGTGAAAAATCTTCACCACTAGATTAGATTATTTCATGGCAACTGAAACCAGCCTACCCCTAATGGATCAAGAGACATGCCTTCCCCTGCTGCCGTACACATGGATCCAGTTTGTGTGCTCTCTCCAGGAATGGTGCGGAGCTGGGAAGGTCTTCCAGAGGTCACCTTTTCCTAAGGTCTCCAGGCAGTTTTGCTCTAAAGCATTACAGATTTTTTTATTCCCCAATTCTTTAAAATGCTCTGAACAAGTGACAGATCTCTGATGTCTACAGGAAAAAAATGTTAGTGTCAACGAGTCTTAATTTTACTCTTAGGCAAATCTCTGTTTAAGGCAAGGATGCCCTTTAAAGTCAAATTCAGCTTTGCTTTTCTTTATTCTTGCATTTTGATTATACTTTAGGAAGCTGGTATTAATGGGAAGTCAGATCACAGGCTAAAAGAAGAATGATGTCCATTTTGAACAGAGACTTTTAGACAACAAAATGATCATTTAGTGTCTATATTAGATTCCTTCCTGAATTTAGTCTTTAGGCAATCGGTTTATTAAAGGGTTCTAAAAGCATTTGGCCTTTATGTGAATGGGAGTAAGCTCTACAGAGTTTCTAACTATAATGAAATCAGAAGGGTCATAAACCCTTGCACCGTAGATGTTAATTAATGGCCAGTTTATCCCACAGCAGAGTAAAGTGCTGGGATAGCAGGTGTGTTTGGGGGAGGTATACGACTGCCTGGGAAGCAGCTGGACTTGGAAGCCTTTGGACTGAGAACAGAGAGATAGCAAATCTCTTGCACAGGGGCAGTTCATCCATTCCTTTGACCCCTGCGTGCCTTATCCAGACTCCTTTGTTTCTAGTAAATTCTCCCTCTACACATAGAAAAACATGGTTTTCCTATGTTTCAAAGGAAATAAATTTGCTTCCCACTCTCTCCCCTCCCCCACACCTGGACTGGACATTATTTGTCTTGAGGCAGAAGAGGCTTCAACACAACACGTGATCATATTTAATGGTCTCCGAAATTACTTCTGTGAAATATCCACCTACTTGCCTCGGCTTGATTTACTGCATTGCCTGGAAATAACAAATGTAATTACTTTGGAATCAACATAATATGAGGCCAGATTGCCTTAACATTCCTTTTGCTTGGGAGGAACTTAATATGAATGAGAACCAGCTGTCTGTCTGTCATCATGCGCATTTGGTCAGCTTTCATAACTGATGACAGATATGGCTCTTTTGGAAAATACTTTAAAGTCACATAATTGTAATGGCCATTTTTTCTCTGACAGCTTTAATATCTATAGTGAATCATATAAAGCACGTGTATCTTACCTGAAACCAAGAGATAACTTGGTGTTCTCCAGACAGTTATCTCCCCTGGAAGAGTTTCCCCCAGCCTAACGTTTTAGATTTCTTTAATAAAAGGGGTAATATGTTCTTATTCAAGATGAGAAAACAAATGAAGCTTGTGACTTCATAACAAAAGAAATTCCCTAGTGTAACCTGAAGCTTTGAATGGCAAGAAGGGTCTTCGGAGTATGTATGTGTGTGTATGTGTGTATATGTGTGTATAAAATTTGACTTAATTAGCCTTTATTTCACATCTACTAATTGCCAGACTCTCTGTCAGACAATAAAATTTTTTAAATGAACTAGCATTTTGGGGGTCTCTTACACTACCTACATTCACTTTCTTATTTAACCTTTACAACAACCCAACCTTGTGAATTAGGTATTAAGACCTGCCTCTTTGCAAAGAGAACACTAAAGTTTAGTGACACTAGTAACTTTCCCAAGGTCACAGAACTAGTTAGTAATGAAGTTGAAAGTAGGATCTAGGCCTCATTGATTCAAGTCAGTAAGAAAACCATTAGTGAAAGAGTTCAGAAAGATTGGCAAATACAACTCATCATAAAAAAACTGGTAACTGTCTATATACTCGTAAATAACTAACTAGACAGTATAAAACAGAAAATTGCTCCCATTCATAAGTCAGAGTAATGAGAGCATGACAGACAAATAGATCAGTGAAACTGGAGCACAACTGCATGTGTGCATATTTGATACATGACAGAGGTGTAATTACAATGGAAAAAGGAAGGGCTAATAGACAAGTGGCTATTGGAAAATAAGATATTCATATGATTCCCTACTTTATACTACGTAAACATTAAAAATATTTCAGGGAGGTTAAAAACTTAAATGTGAACAGGAAACCTTTAAACACTTCAAAAGAAAATAAAGGAGACTAAATAATGCCAAGTATATCCTTAAATAAAACACAGAAAAGCACAAATGACACAATGAAAAATTAATAACTTCATTGTATTAAAAATAAGGCTTTTTTTAAACAACAAGATACCACACAAATAGTGAAAATACAAACCACAGACTGGGAGAAAATATTTGTAACACATGTAACTAACAAAGAATTAGCATCCAGAACATGTAAAGATTGCACAGAAATCAATAACCCAACAGAAAAATGGGCAGTTCACAAAACAGCAAATCCATTGGTCACTTAATATGTGAAAAGATTTTTAACCTTACTAGGAATAAGGGAAATGAAAGTAAAACAATGAGGTATCATTTCACAATTGTCAAATTGGCAAATATTTTAAGTCTGGCGATACCTACTTTTGGCCAGATGAGATACAACAGGAATTCTCCTTTACTGCTGATGGAACTGGAACAACCACTTTGGAGCACGATTTGGCATGTCTAGGAAAGGTGAAGATGCAGACTGCCTAACAGTAATTCTGCTCATATGTATATATCTTAGAGAAACTCTCTAACACACATACACAAGAAGAAATTTTAAAATGTTACTTGCAGCATTGTTTATGAAAACAAAACAGTAGAAACCCCAATATATTTAAATTTTAAAAGGATATATTTTGATAGATTCATAAAATGTAACACTATGCAGCAGCTAAAATGAACAAACTAAATCTACCTATTTACGGCAACATGTATAAATCTCAAAAATATAACATCGACAAAAGAAGTAGCCTCAAAGCATTTGTATAGTATAATATATATAAAGTTCAAAAACATGCAAAACTATAACATTATCATAACAACTTACAGAAATTTATTCTTTACTGAACAGTGAAACACTGTATTTATATAAAAGTATAAAATCGTGCATATTAAAAAAAAAAGATAATGCTTCTCTCTGAAGAGGGACAGATAAGAATGAAATCAGGGGGTTTCACAAGGAAAGGCCCTTGAATTTTCTCTTTTAAAAAAATCTGAAATCAATATTCACACCTTGACTTTTTTTTTTAAAAAACCAGTATTACCACTTTAACAAGCTGTGTATTTCCCCAGGTTGACTGGTTACATTGCCTCAACTTAGCCACCTTAATATAACTCTTATTTACCTAGGAACTGAAGTATGTTTTCACTTCCCACGAAATGTTTAAATTTGTGCCAAAAAATCAGATAAGTTAGATCCAGAGTGCATGCTGCGTTGGTTGGAACACAAGAGTCATAATTCTGAGCTTGGACTCCAGATGAATTTTTAAATTGGTTTTTAAATATAGCTGATCAGTTGCTACATTACTATTGAAAGTCTGCTTTTTAAAAGTGTAAGAACATTAACAGCGATTTCAATTGAAGAAATTTTTCTGGGATCAAGAGGATAAGCCAGATGGGAGCGGTTAAGCACATCTTAGCATGAAGGTATAACTCAGAACAATTGTGAAATATGAGGCACACGTTTTAAAACAGATTGTTATGAATAACGTATGGCAGTATTTTTCTGAATGTCAAAAAATTCAACTACTATACTTTTAGTAATAATTATAAATCAGTGTGAATTCTTATTCTAGTTTGATAGAATTATTTCAGTTAAAAAAATCTTTCCATTACATAGGAGGTACACAGTTAACATCTTTATAAAGTTGGAAGGGAAAGAAGAGCTGAAAAAAATCAAGTGGAATGCATTATGATTTATCAGTCACTCAAAACCTATACAGCTTTTCATAATCTATTTAAAGCAAGGACAGTACTAAGGAAGTACAGCAATACTGAATGTTGATGAGAACAACAATAAAAATAAAATCCGTGCCTGGAGAAAGAAATAAGGGGAATTCTTATGTTCCATAGTTAACGCTATAGATCATCTTCTCACCTGCCCAAAATTCCTGTAAAAATCTGCATGTATACGCTAATATGTATAAAATAGATAGCTAATAAGAACCTGCTGTATAAAAAATAAATAAATTAAATAAATAAAGGCAAAGAAAAAAAGGAATTTAGATTCTACTCATGGATCCAAATACTCCATTTAAGACTGATTTGTACAAATCATAGCCAATCCAAGCCCATACACTGCACTTAGTTGTTTTATTCCTTATGTCTCTTTTTATCTGGAACAGACCCTTTATTTTAATGACCCTGAACCATTATCTTACAGGATATACCACCTTCTGAATTTGTCTGATTTCTTTTCCGTGGTGAAATTTAGCTTGTTCTTTACTTCATAACTGAGAGCTACATCAAAAGGCTCTGTGGGTTTAAGTTAAGCATGTGTGGCTAGACAGTATCATCAGTAATGTTACCAACTTCATTTTGCATCACCTAAGAAAACACATACTACACCTGGTTGACCCACCATTAATGATACTAATATTAATCACTGGATGAGGGTGGTGAGAATTTGATTTCTCTATTTAATAGTAATATTTTCTCCTTTACAACCTGAAAGTAATCTGTGTAGTGTTACTCTGGGGTTATACAAGTGTTCCTTTCATCATACACCATTGACTAAATTGGTAATTGACAACAGATAATCCTGAATTAATAATTTCATTACTGGTCTGTGTAACAAGGAATAAAACAAGCGAAAATCCCTGCTCTTGTGGAGCTTATCATCTGGTGGGCGAGAGACATCAATAAACATTAAAAATTAGAAAAATGTGTAAATCAACTATACTTCAATTTTTAAAAATTAGAAAAATATGGGGACTCCCCTGGTGGTCCAGTGGTAAATAATCCACCTTACAATGCAGGGGACATGGGTCAGGGAACTAAGATCCGACATGCCGCTGGGCAACTGAGCTCACATGCCTCAACTAAAGAGCCTGTGCGCGGCAAACCACAGAGCCCACGTGCTCTGGAACCCACGCACCACAGCTACAGAGCCCGTGTGACCTGGAACCTGACCACCACAACTAGAGAAGAAAAAAAAACCCCGCATGCCACAACTAGAGAGAAGCCCACGCGCCGCAACGAAAATTCCTGCGTGCCTCAACGAAGATCCCGTGTGCCGCAACTAAGACCCAATGCAGCCAAAAGAATAAAGGGAAATAAAATTAAAACAATGAGGTATCATTTCACAATTATCAAATTGGCAAATGTTTAAAGTCTGAAAATACCTACTTTTGGCCAGATGTGATACAATAGGAATTCTCATTTACTGCTGATGGAACTGCAACAACCACTTTGGAGCACGATTTGGCATGTCTAGGCAAGGTGAAGATGCACACTGCCTAACAGTAATTCTGCTCACATGTATATATCTTAAAGAAACTCTAACACGCACACAAGAAGAAATTTTAAAATGTTACTTGCAGCACTGTTCATGAAAACAAAACAATAGAAACCCCAATATATTTAAATTTTAAAAGGACATATTTTGATAGATTCATAAAATGTAACACTATGCAGCAGCTAAAATGAACAAATTAATCTACCTATTTATGGCAACATGGATAAATCTCAAAAATATTAACACTGACAAAAGAAATAGCTGCAAAGCATTTGTATAGTATAATATATAGAAAGTTCAAAAACATGCAACAAGGGGCTTCCCTGGTGGCGCAGTGGTTGAGAATCTGCCTGCCAATGCAGGGTACACAGGTTCGAGCCCTGGTCTGGGAAGATCCCACATGCCGCGGAGCAACTGGGCCCGTGAGCCACAATTACTGAGCCTGCGCGTCTGGGGCCTGTGGTCCGCAACAGGAGAGGCTGCGATAGTGAGGCCTGCGCTCTGCGATGAAGAGTGGCCCCCGCTTGCCACAACTAGAGAAAGCCCTCGCACAGAAACGAAGACCCAACACAGCCATAAATAAATAAATTAAAAAAAAAAAAAACATGCAAAAATATAACATTATCAAAACAACTTACAGAAATTTATGCTTTACTGAACAATGAAACATTGTTTGTATTTATATAGCAGTATAAAATCATGCATATAAAAAAAAAGATAGGGCTTCGCTGGTGGCGCAGTGGTTGAGAGTCTGCCTGCCGATGCAGGGGACACGGGTTCGTGCACCGGTCCGGGAAGATCCCACATGCCGCGGAGCGGCTGGGCCCGTGAGCCATGGCCACTGAGCCTGCGTGTCCGGAACCTGTGCTCCGCAGCGGGAGAGGCCACAACAGTGAGAGGCCCGCGTACCGCAAAAAAAAAAAAAAATTATACTGTACGTACTGTTTTTAACTATTTGTTTTACTGAACAGTGAAACACTGTATTTTTTATCAAAATGAGATCATACTCAATATTCTTTTACTTTTTCCAGTTCACATTCACTATCTTTATTTCAAAAAATGTTCATTTCACCTAATATTAGAACTTAGATTCTATGGGCATCATCAGAAAATCTACAAACAGCAAATGCTAGAGGGGTGTGGAGAAAAGGGATCCCTCTTGTACTGTTGGTGGGAATGTAAATTGATACAGCCACTATGGAGAACAGTATGGAGATTCCTTAAAAAAGTAAAAATAGAATTACCATATGACCCAGCAATCCCACTACTGGGCATATACCCAGAGAAAACCATAATTCAAAAAGACACATGCACCCCAATGTTCACTGCAGCACTATTTACAATAGCCAGGTCATGGAAGCAACCTAAATGCCCAGCCATAAAAAGGAATGAAATTGGGTCATTTGAGGAGATGTGGATGGACCTAGAGACTGTCATACAGAGTGAAGTAAGTCAGAAAGAGAAAAACAAATATCGCATATTAACGCATATATGTGGAATCTAGAAAAATGGTACAGATGAACTGGTTTGCAGGGCAGAAACAGAGACACAGATGTAGAGAACAAATGTATGGACACGAAGGGGGGAAAGTGGTGGGTGGTGGTGGTGAGATGAACTGGGAGATTGGGATTGACATGTATACGCTAATATGTATAAAATAGATAGCTAATAAGAACCTGCTGTATAAAAAATAAATAAATTAAATAAATAAAGGCAAAGAAAAAAAGGAATTTAGATTCTACTCATGGATCCAAATACTCCATTTAAGACTGATTTGTACAAATCATAGCCAATCCAAGCCCATACACTGCACTTAGTTGTTTTATTCCTTATGTCTCTTTTTATCTGGAACAGACCCTTTATTTTAATGACCCTGAACCATTATCTTACAGGATATACCACCTTCTGAATTTGTCTGATTTCTTTTCCGTGGTGAAATTTAGCTTGTTCTTTACTTCATAACTGAGAGCTACATCAAAAGGCTCTGTGGGTTTAAGTTAAGCATGTGTGGCTAGACAGTATCATCAGTAATGTTACCAACTTCATTTTGCATCACCTAAGAAAACACATACTACACCTGGTTGACCCACCATTAATGATACTAATATTAATCACTGGATGAGGGTGGTGAGAATTTGATTTCTCTATTTAATAGTAATATTTTCTCCTTTACAACCTGAAAGTAATCTGTGTAGTGTTACTCTGGGGTTATACAAGTGTTCCTTTCATCATACACCATTGACTAAATTGGTAATTGACAACAGATAATCCTGAATTAATAATTTCATTACTGGTCTGTGTAACAAGGAATAAAACAAGCGAAAATCCCTGCTCTTGTGGAGCTTATCATCTGGTGGGCGAGAGACATCAATAAACATTAAAAATTAGAAAAATGTGTAAATCAACTATACTTCAATTTTTAAAAATTAGAAAAATATGGGGACTCCCCTGGTGGTCCAGTGGTAAATAATCCACCTTACAATGCAGGGGACATGGGTCAGGGAACTAAGATCCGACATGCCGCTGGGCAACTGAGCTCACATGCCTCAACTAAAGAGCCTGTGCGCGGCAAACCACAGAGCCCACGTGCTCTGGAACCCACGCACCACAGCTACAGAGCCCGTGTGACCTGGAACCTGACCACCACAACTAGAGAAGAAAAAAAAACCCCGCATGCCACAACTAGAGAGAAGCCCACGCGCCGCAACGAAAATTCCTGCGTGCCTCAACGAAGATCCCGTGTGCCGCAACTAAGACCCAATGCAGCCAAAAATAAATTAAACAGATAAATAAATAAATAATCTTTAAACAACAAAAAAGAAAAATATAGTATGAAGTATGTCATGTGCTGAAAAGTGCTATAGAAATAAATATAGCCGGGAAGTGGTAAGGACCTTCCCTGATCACCCTGTGGAGAGATGACCTCACAAGCAAGTGTTGGCCCTCACATCTGATGGTCTCTCTGACCTAATATTCTCAACTCAGAATAGAGGGTTCCAATGAGAGGATATGCCAGGTTTCTGGGGCTACTGCAACAAACCACAAACTTGGTAGCCTAAAACAACAGAAATTTATTCTTTCTCAGCCTCTGACCTTCTTGGTGGCTGCTGGCAATCCTTGCCTCAGAGACACCCCACTTCAATCTCTGCCTCTGTCTTCACTTGAGCTTCCCCTCTGTGTCTCAAGGCTCCCTCTCCTTTCTCTTATAAGGCACCAGTCATGGGATTTAGGCCCCAGCCTAAAACCAGGATGATCTCATCTCAAGATCCTTTATTTAATCACATCTACACAGACCCTATTTCCAAATAAGATCACATTTTCAGGTAACAGGGGACTTTATCTTATTGGTACCACTATTTGACTCAATAAAGAGGTAACAGAGTATGTTAACTATAGTCAATGCATCAACAGAGTGTAGTACAGGCTTTCTCTTTTCATTCTCACTGGCTCCAGGAATGAACATCAATATAATAAGAGTATATTAGATTGCCTATACATACATTCACATATATAAACATACTATAGTGGCTTTTAGAAACTGTTTCCTAGACAAATAGTGTTATAGAAATCAGAACTTCCTAAGGTGGAATTAAGCTAGATAGATAGGTGATAATGAATTGCAAAATACTCCCTCTTCCTCCTGTGTTTTTCCTTTACTCTCACATGACTACCACACTCACAACACTTCTGATGCCAGAAGTGTGGGAGTTTTTTTTCCTACACCAAGCAATTCTGTGATACCAGCTGGGTGTCCCACAATTGAACTCAATTCTGACACTGTCTACCTGGAGACAGCACCAGATTTCACAGGTTAAGGGCTCAGCCCCACGAGACAGTTCCCCGCTTCAAATGCCAATCACAAGTAGAAGGTTCCCAGGTTACTCACAGCTTTTGCGTGATGGCTACAAATCAGAGGTTCCCATTACCTCCTCCCCATTGGATTCCATTATCTGCTAGAATAGCTCACAAAACTCAGGGAAACAGTTACTAAAGAATATAACAGTTTATTAAAGAATATAACAAAGGATACATATGAATAGCCGGATGAAGAGATATATAAGGCAAGGTCTGGTAGGGTTCTGAGCACAGGAGCTTCTGTCCCTGTGGAGTTGGGGTATGTCACCCTCCTAGTATGTGGGTGTGATAACCAAGCTCTCCAAACCCTATACTATCGGGATTTTATGGAGGCTTCCTCACAGAGGCATGATCAATTACTGACTCCATTTCCAGCCCCTCTCCCCTCTCTGGAGAATGCGGAGTGGGGCTGAAAATTCCAAGCTTCTGATCATGACTTGGTCTTTCTGATAACCAGCCCCCATCCAGAAGTCCACCAAGAATCACATCATTAGAACAAAAGACACTCCTATCACCCAGGAAATTCCAAAGGATTTATGAGCTCTGTGCCAAGAATCAGGGTCAGAGACCAATGTATATATTTTCTATTATTTCATAGATGGTCTCTCCATCTCAATACAAAGATGGCAGCTGTTTAGTTGCATCATTAGCAAAGCAATGTAACATGTTAAAGTTCTTCAAAAACACTTGTTTTGAATAATTAGTCTATTCCCCCAGCTTGTTCACACGACTACTTTACTCAGTAAAACAAATTTTAGCCTGATCTGAGGCTAATTCTTATGAAATCTGAATGAATTAAGTGTGAGTTGATGAAGTGTCCTGGTGCTGAATTTACCCGTCAATAAAACAAGTTGTAATATCACTTTTCTAACCTTAGAAGTAGATGTTTGATTACACAGCTGATTCTAATGACTTCTAAATAGAAGAGCGAAGTCAACTTCATCAGTTAAAAAATAAGGAAAATATTACTGAGATGCTTACCACATGTTGTTGTGTATAAAATACCAAAAAAGATAGAGATAGGAGGATTGATTTTATACTCAGAAATTCCTTACAGTTGATGTCATAGTCTGGTTGAACTTTATATTTTGACTGTGACATTATCTTATTTTTAAAGAAGATTAGGTAAATAATGTATAAAGCTATAAATAAAAAGGGAATCTCTAAACCCCAAGGTCCTATGGAAAGGAGTCATAACTCTCTCAAACAAATGTGGTAAGTTAAAATATACATATACAGGAAACAAGTACCCAAGTATTACACAGAATCCAGTCAAAAGTTAATTCCATCCGGTTAAGTGTATGCCAAAAGCCATAATATTTTATTTTAATACAATAAAGATTATATCAAACATCCCCAGAATCTGGACCAAAATACATAAGAATTATTTTGATAAAATACAAGCTAGGCAGTCATACTCCTTTTTGTAATTTTTCACATCAGTCACCTTGGTAAAATGCAAAGTGCCTTTAGAATAATACAAACATCTAACATATCAGCTCTGCCACCTAATAGTCACAGGATCCAGAAAAAAGATCTCCTAAACAACGTGACCTACAGCTTCTTCAACTGAAAAACTGAATCATAGTCCGTATCTTGCAAGGTTGTTGGGAGGTTATAAACAATGTGGGTAAAATGTCTGATTTTGAATGCCTACTGTTATTCTTAGGCTGTGGTCTTTCGAAGGTAAACCTGAGAAATCATACTTAGGTGCATTTGCCTACCTCATGTAACTCTGTGTCCAAAAAAAGTGAATATTTCAATAACAATTTGTAAATTGCATTTGAACGTGGAAAGCTGGCTTTTATATACTTATTTAATTGCAATCAAAGAGAAGTGTGTTGTTCACCATGTGGTAGACACGGAGATATGGCACTCAGATTCCCCTTCCAGAAAGGACTCGCTGCCCAGCTGTGAGGAATGTGGGTCACTCTTGGCCTCCAGCTGTTAGTCCATCAGGGGCTGCCTCAGTCTTCCAGCTGAGGTCACACCACTTGTGGGGTAACCCCCAGCCAATGACACAACGGTAGCCAAGGGCATGCTCTTCTTGCAGCAGCCTCCAGCCAATGACTGAACAAAGCAGGGATACAAAGGTCTGCTATTTCCACCTAACGCAGCATCCCTCTGATGGGCAAGTTGTGCTCTGAGCTCCCGCTTGGCTGGCAGAGGCTTTGCCAGGCTGTCACACACACTCACGGCACTCTCTGCCCAATCCTGCTTCTCATTCCCGTTCACAGGTTCGCTCCCCAATAAATATTTTACACTTCTAACTGCCTCAGCATCTGCTTCCAAAGAACCCAATCGTGACACATAAATCTTTCAGAAATTTATGTTATTAAACAACAGTAACAACAATGAACCCGGATAGAAGAATCAATGGAAATGCAGTTCTTCACTACCTTGTCTAAAACGTCCCAGACAGGCACCTACTCTATTCTTGTTTTCTCCCCAGCTTTACTGAGATATAATTGACATAAAACTTTGTGTAAGTTTAAGATGTTGATTTGAAAAAAAATTATATTGCAAAATAATTACCACCAGACCTCCATCCTGTCACAGAATTACCATTTCTTTCTTGCGGTGAGAACAGTTAAGATCTATTCTCTTAGCAACTCTCAAGTGCGTGATACAGTATTATTAACTGTAATCTAATGCTGTACATTAGATCTCCAGAATTTATTCATCTCATAACTGGAAGTTTATACCCTTTGACCAATATCTTCCCACTTCCACCACCCCTCAACTCCTGGTAATCACTACTCTATTCTAAATGAATAATTCAGTCTGCATTTGTAAGTGTTAAACCAATGTTAATATTTTTGAGTATTTTTTCCTGTTTGGTCTAATATGAACTTGCTTGCTACAAGTTAAGCCCACTTCTCCATGTATTCACTGTGAAAATGAAGAAAAAAGCACCTACCCTGTGATTCAAGACATTTAAGCCATTCTTTCGCTATTGATTAAGATTCTCAACTTCTTTAAGCATCCCTCTGAGGTCTTATTTTCCAAGCTATTAATCATTTTTATTGCTTTTCTCTGGACGTTATCCAGACTCCCGACCCTGCATTTGTCTTCAGATGAAGAGCTTCAAACCCATAGCAGATCTCTAGTAAGAAGCTGGCTGTGGTAGAGTAGGATAGCCAAGATCCACGGCCACAACTCCACTGACAAGGATTAACTATGAAAACTAGTGCACAAGCTTTCCAGTTATGTTCATCTATATTATTCAGTAACTACATAATCTGAAATATTTTATTTGTTTATATCTCACTTCATTCTGAGGAGTATTTTGGATGGTATTTAAAAGGCACCAAGGATCAGTGATACATAAGGCATGACTCCAGGAGATACACAGAACTTCATGTTTTCCATCAGTTTCACAATAAACATTATTAAAATCTTCCTATTAAAATAAGAATGGCACTTATAGACACACATGTCCCTAAAAGTGATGGTGAAGGACACAATACAATGAAAAAGGACCACATCCTTTTATCGTCTTCTGTTAATCTTTTAAAATAAGTGTCACCCGCTCAGCTTGCAGTCAGTGTTCTTTGTGAGCCAGCATTCTTGGCCTCGACAATCTGGCCAGATCTGCTTTTCTAGCACATTCTCCAATAATCCCTTCCCCCACCCTAAATTCCAGTCAGACTGAACTATATGCCATTTCTCTCCAACACTGCTGCTTTCCCTAGCTCTCCACCTTACTTTCATTTCCTATGTCCTCAAATGCATTTCCTCCACATTCAAAATAACTGAAGCTGTCCAAAGCCCAATTTGAAAATTCCCTTTGCCTGGAAGTCCTTTCTAATAATGTGTTTCCTATCATATTCCTATGGCCAGGAACAGTCTTGTCTTTGTGCTTTTGACAGCTTTCTGCCAAATAGTCATCCAATAAATCACTGAATTAGCTACAAATATATGCCAGGCACTGAAGTAGGTATTGGAAATAACACTATAATCTAAACTGACTTGGTAAATGTCCTCAAGAAACTTCTAGGCATGATGAAAAAAAAAAAAAAAGACCACTGAAAATGCAATGACCATAGTTCCACTGAAGGCAGAGGGCTCTTGGGCTTGTGTAGGAGACACAGGAAAGGTTCCTAACTCAGACTTCAAGTACAGGGAACCCTGATGAAGACTAATATGCAAGCATTTAGCCAGGAGAACTGGCTGGGTGGTGGTGATTGCTGCGGGTAGAGGAATAGGTCATGAGAACGCCAGGGGAGAGACAGCACTATAGTTTCAAAGCATCTTTGTGGGGGACATGAAGATGGGTGGGGTAGTAAACCCAGAGATGAGGCTGAGATATAAGCAGAAGCCAGGTCACAACAGGCCTTTTACACAGGAGGGAGTCCAGATATTAGCCTGAGGATGATCGCAAGCCACTGAAAGATAATCATAATTTGCATTTTCAAATGATCCTTCTGGCTTTAGTGCAGAGACTAGGTTACAAGAGAGCAGGGCAGAGAACAGAGAGATCAATTAGTAGCCTGCTGCAGTAATCCAGGCCAGTCGCAAGAAGTGTATAATAGGAGGCTTATACCCATATATTTTAAACAACTATAATTTGCCAAATTCCAATTCAAATGCATACCTACCAGCTCTCACCCTTTCCATGAATAAAATTTTAAGTGAAACTGACAGAAAATATGCAACTCGCCATATGATCAAGGGGCCTCTGACTGCCCTGTGCCAGACTGCCTTGTCCAACATCTGGATTTTTTTTATATCTTTATTGGAGTATAATTGCTTTACAATGGTGCGTTAGTTTCTGCTGTACAACAAAGTGAATCCAGATGTATTCACTTTGTGAATACATATGTATATGTATACCTATATACATATACCTACGTATATAGGTATACATATATCCCCATATCCCCTCCCTCTTGAGCCTCCCTCCCTCCCACCCTCCCTATTCCACCCCTCTAGGTGGTCACAAAGCACTGAGCTGATCTCCCTGTACTATGCAGCAGCTTCCCATTAGCCATCTATTTCAACATCTGTATTTTTAATACACCTGGTAACACTTAAGCATTGTAACCATAATTATCATGAAGAAATTCGCTGAGTTTCCAAGCGTTGCAGTAGTTCATGGTTCACATGCTCAATCAATCAACAGTGCAAGCATTTTTACCCTTGCAACAGGCATAATAATGGCACTTAATTGATAAGCAGTGAGGACAGACATATAGAGAATATATGCAAGAAAACCCACTGCCAAAGGAAGGTGCCATAGTCTCCTCCTTACATTCCTTTGACCATGGGCAAAATCAGCAGGCACTTTACTTCTGTCTTTGTATAAAGCTGACTGCGAGATGAGAAACAGTGTAGAGCCTACTAGTTTGGGAGTTTATCTCTTTGGTCAGAAAATAGCACAGAACTCCCAGTATAATATAAATATGTTTTTGAATGGCAGAAAAGGAGATATGGGAAATATACCACATGATATTTCCCCAATGGTTATAGCAAATACTCCCTGCACGAGTACCAGCAGGTCTCAGAGAGGATGCGTCCTCTTCACTGTGGATAACACAGTGTTACGGTAAAGAACTGGGGATCGTTTTAACGGCTGCCGTAGCAACTAACTAATTAATATCAAAAAGAAGAACGATAAATAAACCATTCTGAAAATGGTAATTCTTTTAGGTAAATGTCCTCTGTTATCTAATTCACCCAAAATTAGTAATTCAACTCAGTTACCTAAGCACACATTTCTTTTAAACCAGATTTACAATCATTTTGTCTCGAACTACACATCAAGAAACTATATTGCTCATGTCAGTGTTCTATGGATTTTTTTGTTTTTTTTGCGACACACGGGCCTCTCACTGCTGTGGCCTCTCCCGTTGTGGAGCACAGGCTCCGGACGCACAGGCTCAGCGGCCATGGCTCACGGGCCCAGCCGCTCCGCGGCATGTGGGATCTTCCCAGACAGGGGCACGAATCCGTGTCCCCTGCATCGGCAGGCGGACTCTCAACCACTGCGCCATCAGGGAAGCCCTATGGATGCTTAACGTAGCTGTCATTATTTGGTTCTGTTTAGTCTTAATAGATGAGGTATTTGGTTGTCCTGCTTACAAAACCATCTGGGCCATACGTATTGTGTCACTGTCCTACGAGAAAATATTTGAGCACAATTTGTCTTCCTGTTTGTCTATGAGCTAAAGTGGTTCAAAATTTACAGTCTGTGGATTATCTTGACCATATTTTGCCCAGAGCCTCCAGTTAGGCATGTCTCCTTGTCTGGCTCCTAACTTTCATAAAGAGGTGACAGTTTTCCCTTGTGTCCGAGATTTTGCTCAGCTAACAGACAGAGGATAAGCTATACAAGGTAACAGATGAGATCAAATTGCAAACCCCTGCTACTTGCCAAGGCTAATAACCTTGAATTCTTTGCTCCTCAGTAGAAGATTGAAGAATATGCAATCCATCTATTCTTTTAGCTATTCAAAAACCTTTACCAGATTAAGTCCGATAAACAAATTATGTAATAGGATAACGTCATACTGGTTCCTAGTTAAATTTGTTTTTTCTGGATGTACATTAACTATATCTCATCAGCATATATTGAGGAACAATATGAAAAAGAACCCTGTAAAACTCAGCACTATATTTGCTCTCAGGATGATGTGAAATAAATACATTATCTCTTATACCACCCATAACCTCTTTAAGAGGACCCATAGGATAAATTTTTCATAGGTCTTAGTGCTGGAAAGAACTGTGTTTCCCGCCAGGCAATTGGATTTGTTTTTCTTTTATGAAACAGGGACCTGGTAATGTTCCTGTCTTGGTGTAGGTTGCTAGACAGCTTTTAGCCAAATCTGGTGGCTCAAAGATTCACATTAAATTACTCTGTGCATTTTTTTTTCTTATTACAAAAGGAAAAACATAGTTATTGAGAAAAAACGGAAACTTCTGATAAGAAAAAAAAAACATAAAAATTACTTGTACTCTCACTTCTCCAAGATGGTCACTATTAACACTTTGTTACATGTCTTAAAATTTTATTTCTATGTGCATGTCTTTTATTCTTTCTTACAAAAATGGAATAATACCACGTATCACTTTGTAACACGCTCTTTTACTTAATAATATATTGTGAACAAAATTTTTATTATTAAATGTTCTTCTACAACATTTTCATTGACTGTTGAGAATAAACATCCGTAGATGTACCAACATCTATTCAACCATTAGTGTATACTAGTTGAATAGTTATGCTCTTTCCATGTTTATATTATAAATATGTTCTGATGAATATCTTCATAACAGTGTCTTTACAATAATCTTTTACAATAACCTCTATTCTCTTAAGAATAAATTCCTACAATTAAAATGATTGGGTCAAAATCCAGAAAAATTATAAGGTTATTGTTAGGAATTAAGAAATTGCTCTTTGACAAGTAGGTAAATAAATTGAATCACTTTAAAAAAAAGAAAAAACAAAGAAAGAAATTGCTCTTTGGAAAGCCTGTGCTAGTTCTGGTCCAACCAGCAGTTTTGTTAAATGACACATTATGTCAATTATAGATGCTTGTCTATATTGTTTAACAATTCACACACGTGTGCACACACACACACACAGACACTCACAGAAACAGATTCTCTGTGATTGTTGCTGGGCCTAATTTAACAGATACGGATGGGGTAGCCACCAGCTTACCATGACTCCTGAGACTGGCCCCCCAGGGATGGGCCCAGTTTTCATGTCTCTGCTCAATGATCCTGTCCAAAGCTATTTAAGCTAAGGGTGGACATTTGATCCAAGTTAGGCCATTTTACTATTTCTCTTTGTGAAATTTCACAAGAGGAGACATAGAAACTGGAAATTGTTGGGCTTAACCCTTTAACTGATGGCCCCAGTGAGAATATTCACAAATTCCTGCTGCTGAAATTCTAAGAGCTACAATGACCTTTACCTTTCTGAGATACAGTTTTCATCAATATCAGCTCAGGTTAAACTGGCCGATGAATAATGATTAAAATAGTAATAAAACTAACATTTATTAGATGCTTACAATGAAACAAGCGACATTCTAAGAGCTTTATCTTATTAATTTGCTCAATCTCTATAACAATCTTGTGAGGCTGACAATATAGATATTTGATTTTAAAGATGAGAAAACTGAAGCAAAGAGTAGGTAAGTGATTTGTCCATTTGCCCAAGGTCAGGTAGTTCATATGTGGCAGGACTGCAATTCTGAGCCAGAACAGTTTGGTTGCAAAGCCCACATTCTTACTTATTCTACTGCGGTGGCCACCACTCCTCGGGAAGTCCCGGAAACCTCACGTCACCACACGCAGGGCCATGCTGTCACTACCACTGGAGTGGACAGTACATAGACACATCTTGTTAATCCAAGCCTACTTGTGACCCCAGAGATCAGCAAACTGGATTTGGGGAGGCTTCTTGACAGATTCAGCTGGGGGTCACCTGAGGAACATCACCTGGAACAGGAAGGTGCCTCCTGCTCCACCACACAAGTCTATATCCTCGCTCTGTGGCTAAACAGAAGCTGAATGTGGTTGCTTTTACCTGGAATCTTACAGTATATTTACTGTCACTGATCCAGGGAGGGGTGTGATTTAGACCTCAAGGTTGGTATTTTATTATTGTTGTGGTTGTTGTTGTTATTCTATCAGAAGATCTATTCAGTCCTCACCTGGAAAGCAAGAGCTTGCAAGAGAGTCAGAGAGACATCACCAAGCCAAGGTGCAAAAAATAGGTCATCCTACACAATTACAACTTGTAATATTACCAGGTTTAAAACATACTTATTGAGTTGACAGGAAATAAAGTATTAGATTGTTGTTTCTACTTGCATACCTTGTACTGTGATTATTTTAATTATTGAGATCTTTTGAGATGCTTTCAGGAGCAAACTTGACATTCCTGGATGGAGACTACACAGGGATAGACTGGACTGTGACGATGATTTCTCTAATAATGACTTCCTATGATAGGTCCACACTGACTTGATTAAAAATATTGTCACACTAAGAATCAGAAAACCAGAATTTCTCTAATTTTACAACCCCTCTCCAATTTTAGAGTTGCTACTTCCCCTCAAATTCCTTACTAATAGTCTGGGAGTCCCCAGACGGGGGGGGTCTTACTTCTCCACAGCATCAGCTTGCTTGATATCATTACCTTGGTATCAGCTACCCTGCTGATGTCCACTGATGGCACCATTGCTGCTGCGGACACCAGCTAAAGGTGCCTGTGCCACAGCTAATCCCCACCAAGCCTGTGCGGCCACCAGTGCCTGCTCTCCCAGCACTCTGAAGAGAATGCTGTTTCCTGTTCCTGCAGGAGCTGCCAGCACCAGAGCCACTACTCCCTGGAACATCCACTGGCCCTCAGAGTGAAGGTACACAGGCCTCTTGGATTAGTTACTTCCCACATTGCAGCTACCTCAGCCTGAGAATAATGTACCAGGTGGCATCCAAGGTTACCTTCCTTTTCACTCTTGGACCATCATCTTTGAACCAGTTTTGTTCACCCCATTTGTCTTCCTCCAGGGTGTATTCTCCCCTGGAGACTCATGATCTCTCATGTAAATAGACGACACCCCCTCCACCAGATATTCCTGACACATCTGAATACATGGGTAAACACTGATTAGGCCCAGACTGGGATTCTTTCTGTTATATCTATTATCATTATTGTTATTATTCTATCATTATCATATTATGTTAATGATGGTGATGATGATGATGGTGATGATGATGATGATGAACTGGGGTCCATTAGTGACACTTACCATATATGAGACCATATTTTGAGGGAAAATTAGAAGCACTCATTTCTTCTATCTCATTCATCCAATATAAAAACATTTCTAAAAGATCTCCACTATTTAATAAGCCTAGCACAGCATTTTTCTTCTTTAAAATAAACCTAATCGATGTTACTATACTATGTACTCTAGTACATAATTGACGTACTAGGAAAAAGATATGTGCAGGAAGCCTAGCACTGACTTTTTCTTCCTGCTCACACATAACTGACGTTGCATATTAGAAGAGTAAGAGGAAAAGAAGCTTCAGAACGTCCTCTCTATAGGATATCTGGCTTAGGAGCCTGGGTTCTAAATACGCCTCATCCTTTAACTCACTGCGTACATTTGGAAAAAGCTCAGAACCACCCCAGATCTCAGGTTCCTTGTTAATAAAATAATAATGTAGATTGTTTTGAGAAACAAAAGTGACTACTTAACAAATAATAATTTTCATTCTATCTTTCATTATTCCCCAAGAATTGTTAAGAACATTATATTAAATGTCAGTTTCAGAAAGTTGCTGTCAAGGTTATGAGTACGTGACTGGCAGATGAATGTATCAACTGAGAGAGAGAGAGATAAATATTAACAAGATTTTTAAAGGGAAAGCTCAAAACGTCTCCTCACCAGTGTGGTACTGATAAAGAAAACTTAAATACAGCAATGAGCAAAAGATTTTTCCCTCTCTATCTGGGTATCTATGTATCTACCTACCTATCTAGCCAGCCAGCCAGCCAGTTATCTATCTTAGTTTGCTGTGTATTCTCCACAACCACACAACCACAGTCACCTTGAATGCATGACTAGGGGGCGGTAACTAAAGCTGCAAGAGCAGTAGAAATAAGTGAGAGACATCAATAAAGGAAAGTCACTGTCCTGTTTTTCCTCTTCACCTTGCCTATTTGACCCAGCTCTGCTCTACTCCTATAGATGCTTATATATCACAGACAAGATTCTCCTGACAGCAATAATTACCAGGATGAAACATTTTAATTTAGATACTATTTTTTTTTAAGTTTAGATACTATTTTAAAGGAATTGGGAAATTTGATATTTCTCCAGGGCAACTGGTTTTTTTTCTTTTAAAACTTTGTATACTGAGAAGAATACGTTAGGCACTACGTTTAGAACTGTGGAGGAAAAAAAAACCAGATGGATCAGATATAGATTCTTCCCTCAAAAAATTAATACTTGAGAATGTACTGGAGAATAGGATTTACACATCTATAAGAATGCATATATGGGGGGGGAACTATTGCTACATAACAAATTACTCCCAAACTTAGTAGCTTAAAATAACAAACCTTTATTATCTCACAGTTTCTGTAGATCAAGAATTTGGGGAGTGGCTTGCAGCAAATAAATTCCTCCTAAAAGGGGTTGGAGGATGGGTGGGGAGTTTTGTTTTGCTCAAGCTGGGCACCTGAAACTTAGTAGTTTAAAAAAAAAAAAAGAATTTGGGAGTGGCTTAGCTGGGTAGTTCTGACCCAGGGTCTCTCTCTCTGACCCAGGGTCTCTCATCCTGAAGTCAGGATGTCAGCTGGGGCTACAGTCATCTGAAAGCTCGACTAGGGGGCAAGATTTGCTTCCATGATGGCTCACTCACATGGCTGATAGCAGGAAGCCTCATTTCCTTGACAGAGGGGACTCTCGTAGAGCTGCTTGAGCATCCTTACAATACAGAGGCTCCTCTCCCCAGAGCAAGTGATCTGAGAAAAGGAAAGGTGGAGGCTGCAATGTCCTTTATGGCCTCCCTTGGGCAGTCACACACCATCATTTCCAAAATGCCCTGTTGGTTTCACAGGTCAGCTGTATTTAATGTGGGAGGAGACTACATACAGGCATAAACACCAGGAGGCAGGGACCACTGGAGGCCATCCTGGAGGTTGGGAGTCTGGAGTCTCCCTAGTCTCATGAACCTGCAGGTCAAGGTCACATGGATATTTCAGACTTCACCAGCTCTTGCCCCACTCACTAACTAAACATGTCAAACTCTTAAAGTCTCCTTTCTTCCTCAGCATTTCTGGGAGTTCCTAGAAAGAATGCCACACTGCCACGTGGCGCCATTCTCCTGCCTAGGGTTGAGGCTGCATTGCTCCACCAGGCATTGCCAATGAGGAAATGGAGCCCTCGGTGCCAACCAGGGAGCATTTGTTTCAAAATCAAGGGATATCCTCTCTACTCAGAATCTTTCTTACTGGGTCAAAGCCATCACTCTTGACTCTTTCTCTTCCAGAAGACTCCCCAACCCTCATGCAAATAGATCTGTCTCACCATTCACCAGGCAGGCCCAGATATGTCTGTATTCCACTTGAAGTCAGCATTTCTACCCTAGGCTACCCATTATGACCTGATGTATTTATAGGAATAAAACAGAAAGTTTAAAATGCCATAAGATGGAAGAACATTTTGATACATTTGCTGAGTCTCAGTCCAAGACGTTATCTTTTTACTAGGTAAATTTCCATCACCACTACTCTTGTGATTAGGTCAAATGAAGTCCCAAGTCCTGCCCATCAATCACTGGGTGCTAACCTGAAGTGATAAACCCCGTAGCAACACACGGGTGGATGAATAAACAGGTCAACAGCCACTTTAGTTTAATGACTACGGAAATGCAGCCTAGATTTAACCCAGAAGCTGGCTCTGAACACTCTAATTCAAGGGAAGGACAAAAGTAAAGTTTAAGGGCTACTGCATTAAACTCATCTTTATTTTTATTCTCTCCCCCTACCCACTATGAAAAAAAAACTATATTTTTTAGTCATCTACTTAGGTATTCCTCAGTAAAGCCTGAACTTGAGCAGAAAGATGGAGTGAACTGCATGGAACATTACCTTGACACCAGAGCCCTTAACAGAAAGAGTCCCACATTGGTCCTTCTGTCCCTGATCAAAAGCTCATTGCCTTAAGTCAGAGTTTCTGTCACCAAAGAAGCCAGAAAACATCCAGAATAGAAGTAAAATGGCTCCACATGTTCATTTATAAAAGAAGGAATAAATTATACAGTAGACATCCAAGGCAGACAATTATAAATCAGGCGGGTTCCCATCTGATTTTTAAAAATTTACATAGTAGAAATTCTCATTGATGGGACTAGTTGAGAATGTGAATTCATGCATTCAGCATTGCAAAGTGTGAATACTCAGCATTATCATGGCAGAAGTCTAGCTTTGCTTGGCAAGGCTTTTTCATAGCAATAATAAAAGTAAATTGTGCTACTAAGACTTTCAGTCAGAAATGTTTTAATTCATTCAATGATCTAAGGATCACATCAAACTATTAACTCCCTGGGAACAGATGTGGGATGTATTCCTTTTCCATCGTTGTCATAACAAATCACCACAAATTTAGCAGCTTAACACAACACCCATTTTATTACCTCACAGTTCTGTAGGTCAAAGTCCAGTTACAGTCTGACTCAGCTGGTTCCCCTGGTTAGAATTAGCACAAGACCGATATCAAGGTGTTGGCAGACCTGAGTTATTTTCTGGAGACTCTGGGATGAATACACTTCTGAGCTCATTCAGGTTGTTGGCTGGACTCAATCGCTTACAGTTGTAGGACTGAGGCACCCATTTCTTTGCTGGCTGATAGCCAGGAACTGGTATTAGCTCCTAGAGATCTCTCTCTCTCTGGTCCTCCTTAAACAATAACCTTCCCCATCATCCAATCGGTTGACTTCCCTTCTGCCCACAGATGGAAGAAAGCTCTGCTTTTAAGGGTTCATGTGATTACATTGGGCCCACCTGGATAATCCAGGGTACTCTCCCTTTCTTAAAGTCAGCTGAATAGTGACCTCAATTACATTTGCAAAGGCTCTTTGCAAATAAGGTAACATATTCACTGGTGTGACATCAGAGAGTAAAGGTCATGGGGCTAAAACTTCATCTATCCCATGGGGGAAGAATGTGGAGGGGGAATGTTCCCTTTGTAATAAATACTTCTCTATTGCTCGGACTTTTTCCCTTACCTCAAGCAAAGGTTAGTTTTGTCATCTTATGAGCTTTCTTTTAAAAATATTTAACAATCATCTATTTTCAAGAGCACTCAATTTTTTCAGACTCCCTCATTCACAAATAATATAAACTGCATTCTTATCTGATAGGCATCATTGTTTGGCCTAGTTTGATTTAAGATGGAACTTTAAAGTTAAAAATTACATCTGTGAAGGTTTTTACAAAGAAATTTCTTTTCCCAAAGGTATATCACTGGAATCACTTACAGAATTGAAAATATATCTCCAAATGTGATCAAACGTGATTTATGAAAGAAAAAAGTGTTATGTAACTAATTAAACAATCAAGATTTTAAAACATGCCTAATGTACTCTCAGCACTAAGCACTGTGAGAAGCCCAGAAGAGAGAAATGGTCCCCATGGCACGTGAAATCTCATTGGGAAGACAAAGATAAGAAACACAAGATAATAACAGCATACTCTCCTGTGTTATGTACAATTTGTACCTTTGGAGGTCAGAAGAAGAGACTGTCACTGACAAAGGGGGGATGTGTCCTAAGGGAGGGGGAACTTGAGCTTGGCAGTAATGTTCTGTCTTTTTGAACCCTATCCATCTACTCCTGCTTCCCAAATAGGAGGTCTGGTTTGAGCCTAGCAACCTAAATCCCAAGGGAGGGAGCAGCTGCTGGGTCACTGTGTTCCAACCTCCTCTTATCACACTAGTGCAAATTCTTCAGGACTCTGACACAGACAGCTGCAGAGGCAATCCATGCAAATTACAATGGACTTTGCTATCCCAGGTCAAAAAAATCAGAAGTTATCATAATAAACTTAATTCCTGTTCCACGTGTTATTTAGCACTTGGGGATAAAATGGAAATATGCAGGATTAGGAGCAGCAGCTAAAATGGTCCACAGCCAAATATTATAATTCTATTATATTCTATTATAACGTTTAAAATACCATCACTTTGGCCTTCAGCTCTCCTAAACTGACTTAGGACCTTGGCAGTGCATAAAAGTTGTTACTACACTGCTTTTCTTTTCACAACATAATTAGAATTCCCTCACTTCCTGGGAATATTTATCCATCAGTTTAAAATAAATTCCCCAGAATGTTAAAAGACTGCCTCAGACAATGTCCATCTCTCCTCACGAGTTATCAAACAGATAATTTAACTTGGATTAAAAACACTGTTTATCATGACCCATCCCAGAAGAGGGTATCAGCCGAAGTCATATACATCAATGCCTGCTGTTCTCAACCCTGTTACATTTGCCAAAATTCTGAATAAATTTAGTAACATTACACAGAGTGCTTCTTAGACAAGGCTATCTGTGCTGCTCAAGGAGGCTGGAAGCTGAAACCAAAACATGTTGGATGTTTGTTTAGTCCTGTCAGAGTATTACTATTAATAACAACACTCTGATTACATTAATAAATAATAAAATATTTTCTCGTTTTATAGCCCTCTGCAGTTTAGAATACTCCATGCACTTTACATAATAATATGCAGCACAGCAGTTGTATTTTCTAGCGGCTGCATGGCATAGTGGAAAGAGCATTAGTTTTGAAGTCAGACATTAACTGGGCTCAAAAGTAACCTAAGTCCTTTACCAGCTATGAGACAGTGGGCTACCTTCTCTGAGCCTTACTTTCTCATTAGTAATATGGGACTAGACATATTTATTTCTCAGGTAAGTATTACTGAACTGAAGAACTGAAATAAAGAAATATATAGAGCAAGAATTTAATAAGTGATACTGTGATTTCCCTATTATAGGATAAGGACACTGAAACTCAAGTATCGAATTATTTATCCAAAATTTTACAACAAATAAATGGAGGATTCTAGGGCAGAATTTAGATTGTTTTGGGTACCCCTGGTTAAATGAGGTGCATACCATACATACATGTGTTCTCTCACATGCCAGGGAAGTAAATAGGAGGGAGAGATGGGCAGATTGAAATCTGGTGTCAATATCCATTTCCTTACTCCCAACATCAGGAAAATTGCAGAATCACTTACACATAGAATTTCTACAAGGAGCCATGAACCAGGATGTAGTCAAGGGGCTGATCTTCGAGGCCATTCCACAGCTAGACAAAACACTTTCAGTACAGGACTCTTTCTTAAGTAACTAAGATGGATCAGAGAATCATCTCAAGGCAGAGAACCACAGGCATCCTTCCCAAGTGGCAAAATTAACTCCCCTCCACAAATGGGTCCCCTCCTGGGACCTGATGTGAGGAAAAAAAAAAAATCAGGAAATCAGGGAGAAAAAGAAGCTACTTAGAGACCTAATGTAAGCTTTTTTTCAGGAACTGTGAAGCATGCAATGCCATCATAATGTAAAATGCATTAAACTGTCAGAATGAAGATCCTGTCTTCAATCATGTGAAGTCCCTCAAGATTTCCATGGTAAATTTTGCATTAAGAAATCTCCTGACCCTTCACCACCACCCCCCCCAAAAAGTTGCCTTAGAAAGGAGAACACGTTGAAATATTTTAATAAAATGTGTGATTCATGAACATACACCATGTAAAACTGTGAAACATTTTGTTAATAGATTTAAACCCAAAATTCCATGGGTATTCCAAAAGTATTTCCATAAGTAATCCCATAAGTAGTATTAATTAAACATTATTTTGCTTAATTCAAAAAATCAATCAAAAGTCTAGACTAGGTGTTGATAATCAATCGTTAGGATTTTCCTCTTTCAGGCCCAGTGTTGAGTTATTGGGTAAAATTGATCATTTAAGAAGGCTATGCAAATATCCTTAGGAATAGATACAAGTCTCAATCAGGTATTTTGGAATTTGATAAATATATTTTTCCCTTTGAGGCTGAAAAGGCACTGATAACCTCTGTTTAGAAAGTTCTAATTTTAAATCTCATGGCATTTTAAAATCTAGAGACTCTTCCTTTATTAGTAAATGATTTACAGATAAAAAGTAGATGTTCTGCCTTCATAGACACAATGAAAACAACTGAGTAATGTCTTCTTCTCCTTTTCTTTCCTTCCTCTTCTCTGTAGTCTTTTCTAGTCCAGGAGCATGATTATGAGAACTTGAGACCTAAAAATTAAACTGAAATCTCAGGTTTCATGAACTTGAATTCCCACACTCTCTCCTGCTTCTGGTTTCCAGTCCTCTTAAAGGGCTCTATCTTCTACGGATGATGACAGAAAAATCACTCATAATTGCTGAGCCACAGGGAACCATACTGAAGGATCCAAACAGATCCTTTGTCAACTATAGGGAATCCCAAGAATATTGGGTTCAATGACCATTTTTCAAACTTTATAGATTTTGCATTCATAATCAATTCACAATGTCTAGATTTTGCCTCATGTCTACAAAGTATCCCCCATCCTTTATTAATAAGAACTTATTTTAAAAGATGGAAAAAAAAACCTGTTGTCTAGAACCTAAAGAAAATCTGAAAAGACTAAAAGAAAATTATACATGTATTTATTGAGAAGTAAACCATTCAGTCTTAAATATTTCAATAGATTTTTGTTAGAATCAAGAGGTAATTAATTAGGAGTTCTGAGTTTTGCCTAAATGCCCGGCAATATAACTTATATTTATAGAAAAATATACTGTATCATATTCTGAAGTCAACAAGCCTAATTATTTAGGGTATTGTTGAACAAAACAAGAATAACTACAAGAACAGGAATCATATTAATGAGCATAAAAAAGATATTCATAGATTGCAAGTCAAATAAATTGTCTGCAGTCCATAAATGGAAATATATTAAATTTTTAAAAATTTTGAGCATTTTTCTTTATTTCTTTATTTATTTATGGCTGTGTTGGGTCTTCGTTTCTGTGCAAGGGCTTTCTCTAGTTGCGGCGAGCGGGGGCCACTCTTCATCGTGGTGCGCGGGCCTCTCACTGTCGTGGCCTCTCTTGCTGCGGAGCACAGGCTCCAGACACGCAGGCTCAGTAGTTGTGGCTCACGGGCCCAGTTGCTCCGTGGCATGTGGGATCTTCCCAGACCAGGACTCGAACCCGTGTCCCCTGCACTGGCAGGCAGATTCTCAACCACTGCGCCACCAGGGAAGCCCTTGAGCATTTTTTAAAACAGTAAAAGCCTGTGTAAGTGAAGTCTTAGAACCCCAATAATTAAAGCAATTAAAAGTCCAGATGTGTTAATTAAAGTGGGCCCCAGTGCGAAACGCTCTATCTCCTCATCCCCTAAGATCGCTCCTGAAGCACTTCTGTTATTCAGATGGTTTGGGACATGGTGCTGTTATGTCCGCATCACTTAGCAGCATTCAAATCTGGATAAGATTTCAGCTAGTGAATTTCTGCTACCACTGTTTTGTTTGTTTGTTTGTGTCCCTTAATCTCTCCTAAACTGACTGATTCAGGATCTGGCAATGCAAAAAGATTGTTGCTCCCTTGCTGTTCTTTTCCCACCATAACTGTTTTTAAATCATGTGCAGTAGAGTCCCTTAATCTAATCTTTCTGGCCCTCAGTTTCATTTGTGGTTTCTAGATAATTTCAGAGTTTACTTCTAAAAGTCAGACTTTATTCTTGAAGTTCAAGTTTTCCTTCCTACCACTTTCTCGCCTTAGTGTCCATACATTTGTTCTCTACATCTGTGTCTCAATTTCTACCCTGCAAACCAGTTCATCTGTACCATTTTTCTAGGTTCCACCTATATGCGTTAATATATGATACTTCTTTTTCTCTTTCTGACTTACCTCACTCTGTATGACAGTCTCTAGATCCACCCACGTCTCTACAAATGACCCAATTTCGTTCCTTTTTATGGTTAAGTAATATTCCATTGTATATATGTACCATTTCTTCTTTATGAATTAGTCTGTCGATGGGCATTTAGGTTGCTTCCATGTCCTGTCTATTGTAAATAGTGCTGCAGTGAACATTGGGGTGCCCAATTCATCACACCACCACCCCCTCTCCCCCGCCTCTTGCCCCCCTTGGTGTCCATACATTTGTTCTCTACATCTGTGTCTCAATTTCTGCCCTGCAAACGGGTTCATCTGTACCATTTTCTAGGTTCCACATGTATGCGTTAATATGCGATTTTGTTTTTCTCTTTCTGACTTACTTCACTCTGTATGACAGTCTCTAGATCCATCCACGTCTCTACAAATGGCCCAATTTAGTTCCTTTTTATGGCTGAGTAATATTCCATTGTGTATATGTATCACATCTTCTTTATCCATTCCTCTGTCGATGGGCATTTAGGTTGCTTCCATGACCTGGCTATTGCAAATAGTGCTGCAATGAACATGGGGGTGCGTGTGTCTTTTTGAATTATGGTTTTCTCTGGGTATATGCCAAGTAGTGGGATTGCTGGGTCATATGGTAGTTCTATTTTTAGTTCCTTAAGGAACCTCCATACTGTTCTCCAGAGTGGCTGTATCAATTTACATTCCCACCAACAGTGCAAGAGGGTTCCCTTTTCTCCACACCCTCTCCACCATTTGTTTGTTTTTTTAATATTGAGCTGCATGAGCTGTTTATATATTTTGGAGATTAATCTAATCTTTCTGGCCCTCAGTTTCATTTGTGGTTTCTAGATAATTTCAGAGTTTACTTCTAAAAGTCAGACTTTATTCTTGAAGTTCAAGTTTTCCTTCCTGTCTCTTACTTCAAAGACACATATAATGTTTAAGAAACTCAACACTAAAAGAACTGTACTATTTTTAGTGTAGGCCCACAAAACTGATGACTCTTACAACTAATTTGTTATTAGAGCAGATAATGATCCAATATATTGAATATACATATATTGAATATATATATACATATATGTATATGTATAAATATATATCCTGGTTTAGGAACTTGGATGGTGCTAATATCCTCTAGCCTTGATTGAGAAGCCCAAACAGAAAGGTAGGAAGAAAGTGTCTCTCTAAGTATACGGATTTTAAATAACACCTTGAACTTTTAAAAAAATGTATTCATGCCATCAGAGTGAAAATTATGCTGATACTTATGTTTCAAATACCTGACTACAAATACTCCACAAGCAAACAATGGCTGCTTCCCTATGCCAGAAGAGTAAATCAAAGCCACTGAAAGAGGTAGCACTGCCTCCCTACTTCCCCACTCCAACCTGAATGATGCTTCCCTTAAACCTAAAGCAAGGTGAGTCAGGTGGGGATGTCCTCACGAGGAACGTGATCAATCTTAATATACCAAAAAGTGGTCATTTCAAACCTTTGTCTGGGTATTTGTGTAGCCTTCAATGTAATGGACTTGGTTTCTCGTACATTTCTTAAGGAGGAGATTCAAGGGCTTAACCTGGACCTGGAGGATGAAAAAATCCAAGGTCAGGGAGAAATCACTCCTGAATCTGACAGGCATAATTCAGGAATCTGTGCAGATTAGGTTTTGCTTCATGGAATACTTTTCTGCTTACCATGGACCCAAACACTACTGTTTTTGAGATATAATATTTGTTTGAGGAGTCAGTAATTTTATGCAGACTCATTCTATTCAATAGTTGCTGACTGGATGACCAAGAAGAATTCTTATTGTCATTTCCCTCTGGCATAGATATTAGAAGGGAACCAGACTGGGAGCTTCTAAATCCACTTGATGTTTCTACTGAACCAAGATTGCCAAGGCTCATCTTAGACTTTCCTGCCAAGCCTACTCAGATCCCAGTAACTGGATGTTACTGAAGACTTGAAATCTCAAAGGTTAGGGATGTGGACTGCTGGGAACTACTGGGTCCTGCTACCGGATGAGGAAAAGAGAAGGATCCAGGGCAACATTGAGCCTAACAGTAAGCAAAGATACATCCTGTAGAGTTTTTAAGAAGGAGGCATTCTTCCTTATAAGAAGGTGGACATACAATCAAGGAGCAAGATAGGAACTGGGGCGTTTGCTTGAGACAACACGCAGAAAGCGTTTAAATGCCTATATGGTTTTCCCTTGGATGACAGAAACTCTCATTTGAGGCACATAATTAAAATTTTTCTCTTCCTATGATGTAGTTCCTTTTAGTTTTCCCAACATGTTAATCAGGTTGTATATACCTATACAGCATGCATTTGGGAGGGTGAAAACTTAAGGAACAGGACAGGAAAAGGAACTATGGTCTGGCTTGGATCACCCTTCTGCTGATGCTTATGCAGAGGGAGGGACTTGCTGAGAGGACTGTAGTCCAAGAGTCCAAGACAGTGATCAAGAGCAAAGCAAATGGAGGACAACAGTGGAACTGGGACCAGCTAGGAAGAACTGGCCTAGAAGAAGCAGATACAGCAGATGACTCAAGAGGTAAACTGAAATTAACTCTCCTTTTCCCACATATGTGAGAAAAGGCACCATTAAAGAGAGAAACTGACATACAGAATTGCAGAAGCTTAGACACTGGGCAGGTTGGGGTTGGGAACCTTGAGGTAGAAGGCTTTGTACCTCCCATGAGCAATCAAATGAAATTTCTACGCCAGCTTTTTAACACATATTCTAAGGTCACAGCTGTACAAAAATACCACAAAATAGAATATGTCCTTTGGGAACAGAGAAGGAATTGCTAGTTTATTAATGAAAAATTAAACTTTCTTTGTTATAGGTTTTTTGGAGGATGACCAAGTGATTTCATCTAGGTGTATAGGCGAGAAAACATGAATAACAGCAGAAAAATTCATTTTACCAAGGCAGCCTTTATAACCTAAACACATATATTAGGTTTGAAAAATGACCAACTGCTATAACCTTATTTAGCATGCAGACCACATCTAAGTTGGAAAGATATGATTGCAACCTTATAAAAGGCTTTGGGTTATTTTCCCCTCCAGTTTGGCAAAAAATAGTAGGAATAAGTCTTCCTACTTATAGACACCATAATTATGAATTATGTCCTGATCACCACAGGATGAAATCAAACAAGTGCCTCACTCACAGACCCCCAGACATTCCCCTCTGTATCTGCTTGACGACCAGCTCCAATAACATATGCATTTGTTTGAAATTGTCCTTGGAGCCTGAGTTCAGCTACTTTTCACCAAGCTATTTAAAATGAATTACGTGGTCTAAATGGATACTGAATCCTTTAAGGACAAATGCACCGTATGAATACAAACACAGCATAGAGCTAGGAGAAAATTCTATTGGGTTAAGGGATAATGCAAATCCTGCAATAAGAACAGAGAAGCAGAAGAGCCATGGGCATTGCCGTCAAAAGAAACCACAGAGGACTCCGGGGGGAGGTTGAAGGTGGCGACACAACACCCTGCAGAGCCGCTACCCTGACTGCCACACAGAGGCCACATGTGTTCTGCACACCTAAGCATTCCAGAGGTGGGATTGGTGAAACCCACAAGATTAATAAAACCAGTCTCAAAAGAAACTTTGGGCTTCTTCAAAGATGAGTTAGGGCTTCCCTGGTGGCGCAGCGGTTGCGCGTCCGCCTGCCGATGCAGGGGAACCGGGTTCGCGCCCCGGTCTGGGAGGATCCCACATGCCGCGGAGCGGCTGGGCCCATGAGCCATGGCCGCTGGGCCTGCGCGTCCGGAGCCTGTGCTCCGCAACGGGAGAGGCC